>NW_006798273.1:2336453-2337289 GCF_000442215.2 Lipotes vexillifer
CGCGGCATGTGGGATCTTCCCGGACCGGGGCACGAACCCGCGTCCCCGGCATCGGCAGGCGGACTCTCAACCACTGCGCCACCTGGGAAGCCCCAAGTCTGACATTTTATTATTTGTTTTCTGTTTGTTCCTTCTGTTTATCATTCTTCTGTTTCTTTTTTATTGACTTCCTCTGGGTTACTTGCACGTTTTTAGAGTTCTTTTTTGCTTTAATTATATTTTCAGTATATCTCTTCATACGGTTTTCTTAGTGATCATTCTGTATGGAGACTCTGTTGCTGGGAGACCTTTGAGAATGAGGAAGAAGCTGCTGGTGGGCCTGGGTCTCCTTATGCCACTGCGTAGAGAGAGGCCAAGGAGACATATGGTTTCAACTGCTGCTGCAGCTGTGGGTGATTCAGACCACCTGATGGTATCTCAGTTTGGACCAGGAGCCAGAAGTGTCCAGGGCTTTGCTGCTGCCAGTGGACTGGATTGTCTGCAAGGACCCTAGGTCCTTGCAGACAATCCAAAGGAGGCTGGAACTTCTTACTGGGTCTCTGTTGTGCTTTCCTTTTCCTGGACTTTGGCCAGAAAGATTAGGATATTCTTGGGATTTTTTTGTTTGTTTTGCCTGAGCCCGTTGGTGATTCCAGGTTGCAAGCCTCTCCTGTGCCCCGTTCAGGGTACATGGAAGGGAAAAAAGCTCAGGGAACTCCAAAAGTTGTTGTTTCTCAAGTCTTGAGGATTCTTGCCAGTCTACCTTCTTCTTTTCCAACTTTCAGAGTTCTTTTATCATTGTCTTTTGAATAGTTTCCAGAGTTTTTAGTTGTATTTAGAGAAACAGAGTAGGGAAA
>NW_006798273.1:2337431-2349713 GCF_000442215.2 Lipotes vexillifer
TAGGGAAAGTGAATCTACACCATCTTGTTCCAGAACCAGATGCCAAAACAGCCTATTTTTTAAATGTTTCAGACATATTTTCTTTCCTGGTTGATTTTCCAGAAAGCAGAAAAAAAAAAATACTGTCAGTGATGCTTCCTATGATCAGAACTCCACCCTCTGCTTTCTTGGAAGAGATCAATTGCATTATTCAACGTTTCTCTGAGCCTACTCTGTATTTAGTCCACAGGATATTAATTCCTTTGGAAAACCCCAACAGGTTATCACTTCTTTCCTGGATCGAAAGTTGGTTCATAATGTAAACACTTGTCTGTAACACTGAAAACGCCTTTTCTCTGAGTTCTCCCCGTTCCTCACCCAGTGTCTTGAAGGAAGAGGTTTTCCTTTGGAGCCGAAGGCTACGACTACATTTCTCTAGAAACAGATTACCATGGAACTACTGGAGTTCTCTTAATTACAAATGTTTAGCTGCACCAGTAAAGACCTCGTATCTGTGTTTTACTTGTTTCTCATCTTGGGCCTTTGCCTGACAATATTGGATGGGCTTTTGGCCCAGTGACCTGCGGGAAAGTGCAGTATTAAAACCTGGAGTTAATGTTTTGAATTTACCACAGACACAGTAGCCAGTACACTATGCCAGCTGATCGAGCTTTCCCCTCATCAAAAAAATTAAACAATAAAAATACTGCTTTCTGTACCCTCACCATTGAGACAATTTTCTGGTTTCTCTTAAGTAACCAGAGGGTAGAGAAAAAAAAAACCCAATTTGCTGAATATCTTATACCTTGAAGACACAGTTTAGGAAACACTGGATTTAACATGATTTATACCACTCTTTTCTTGTGCCATATACTACTCTTCCCAAGATTTTGAAAACAATTATAAAATGAATTAAAATATGTGGCAAAACTTGTGAGTTTACATGATTTTAGGCTTACATCAGTACAGTGATTCATACAATGTGGTAAATAAAAGAAGCTCTTAAAATGGAATGTCTAGCCTTAAGTTGAAACTGAATGTTCACACGTGAAGTAACACATTTTATATTTTCTTTTCTGAATTCCCCTTATCTCCCCTGACCATCTTTAGAAATAGTTTTTCAAAACATATACCATTTTCTGGCACTACAGGAAAAGTTGACTGCTTGAGTACAGGGTTAAAAAGAAGCCAGTAAATTAACATGCTCTACTTGATATGGGCACTGCTCACTCCAAATTTTCAAAAGACCCAGAGAAATCATGTACACACAGCTAACCAGCATATTAAAACCGCTTTTATAAATTCTTTGAAATTATTTTTAAAATCTGTGTTGAAGCACATTTAATTTCTTTTAATTTGTAAAAGAGGGGCAATTTGGTGATTTTAATTTACAAATGAAGGGAAGAGTCCCAGAGACATCTGTAACCTCAGCAGAAAATGTGAACATAAAAGTTTACACAAAACCTCTATTTCCCGTAGACATGTGTAAAGTGAGCACTTTATATCAATCTCCCCACATAGTATTTGCCCTCTACACTGATAAGGCAAAAAAAGACAAAATAAAAATATGAAAAAAAGTGGCTGTCTTTGCCTACCTTCAACAAATCTAATGTTAAAGAATAAAATAATAATAATCAACAAATCAGCTCACAGAGAAAACTGCTTTTCCTCTGGTTCCTGTTGAAGTGAGGCTCCTTTTTTATTTTTTATTTTGGGAAACCTGCAAATGAAGGCTTCCTTGAAAATGGATGAATTCTGTAGTTTCCAGACTCAGAAGATAAACAAAGCAGTCAATTTCTCTCCCCTCCCAACCCCGACCCTGTAAATAGCCTCAGGCCACAGTCTGGGCCTCCCTCTGCTCCCAGTGTCTACCAGGGGACTGGGGGCTGGGAAGGCCAGTGAGGCAAGGGTGAGGCTATGGAGAAGGGGGAAGGGAGGGGGAGAAGCGGAGAGCCAGGGGAGGTGTGCTCAAGGGGTGAACTCCAGCTGCAGCCGGTTGACAAGATCACATGCGTGCCCGCACACACAAAATGTACACAGTGGAACTGGTAGAGAGAACTGTTAAAAAAAAAAAAAGAAAAGAAAAGAAAAGAAAGAAACGAAAGAAAGAAAAAGTACTGCTACATCAGCTAAAACTCAGTCATGTTCTTTCCTGGTTTGATGTCAGCTCGAAGGACTGGCTTGGAATTGCCCGCAGCGATATTGGGCCCCTGCCCACACAGCAGGCAGACAGCTTTCCCAGCCAGCAACAGGCTTTTAATAAAACAGAATGCTGTCCCATTACTAAGGCCACTGACAACTGTCCTGGGAATGCGCCCCAGTCCAGAAGAACTCCCTCCCCCAAAGCAGCAGCCCTGTTCCTTATCGGGAACGCCCGCTCTGGGGCTGCTGGCCCAGGAGAAAGGCCCATCTCCCAGGAACTTGCTGAGTGAATGTTTGCAGGCGGACACCCCAGATCCCGCAGCTGCCTGCTTCTGCAGGGTCCTCACCATCCCTGAGCGTGCTGCCCTGCTAATTCTAGGAGTGCATTTTGGCTTTTATGAAGGCTCCGACCTTGACAGTCAAACGGGGTGGGTTTAAAAATAAGGAGCTGGCTTTCATAGGAAGGTTGAAGACCTTTTGTCCCCCTCTTTCCACAGCAAGCTCTCATGAATCATGCCAGGTCTGGATTTGGACCCGATTTCCCATCTCAAGTGTAAGGAACTTTAACATTTTGGGGAGGGTCACCGGGCTGTTTTCTCCCCACTTGGAATGAATTGGAGTATATTCCCCTGGGGACTGTAGTTTCTGAAGTTTTCAGCTGCAGTCTGATAAAACAACCCCACTTAATGGGTGAGCTCCCAGGGCCGGCACCACCTGGACTGCCCTAAGGCATCGGAACTCTGATCCTGAAAGTTCTCCATGAATATTGCCCCTAGCCCCACAGGCATCCACGGGATCCTGCTGCAATGCACAGAAGTGGCTGAGCATAGAATCCACGCCATGCAACCAGCAAGAAGACTTTGATGACCTCATATGAGACTGAACTCCAACCTGAAGAGAAGTCATTGTCATTGAGAGGAAAGGTGTGACAACCTAGATTCTATCCCCAAATCTGCCCTGGCTTCCTATATAGCTGTAGACAACTTCATATGTGTGTAACTCAGTTTTCCTCATTTGTAAAACGCAGAGCAGGTTGTTGGAGAAGAGCGAATCATCAGATCATAGGCTGGTACTTTTCTTTACCACACCCATGCAGGCATTGTGAATCCCTCACAGCACCTTTCAGTGCCCAGATGTGAACCCCAGTCAGCCATAACCAATCGATCACAGATGGCACTTGAGTAAAGACCTGTGATGGTTTCTAAGTTTTCTTCCAAGTGTGATGGTCTATGAGTCTAAATCCAATCTATTTCTATTTATGTGGAAGTTCTGGGGAGGAAATTGAAGGAATTGGTGTTACAGGTGGTGTTTTCATTCCTTCTTTCACTTGAAGTTCGTGACTTTGGCAGTGAAAAGAGGAGAGAGGAAGTATACGGAGGGAACATCTGGGCATGTAGATGGTGTCAGAGTGCAGAACTGTGTCTTCTGGACCTCAGCCCAGATCCACCCCAGAACAGTGGGGTCCTGGCAGGAAGCAAGATGTATGAACCCAAATCCGAGAAGAACACGCTGCAGGAGACTTGCTAGTGTGACCAGAAAGAGTTTAACTGGAAACTTCAGAGGGAGGCATTTTTAAAAAGCTCAAATAAATCTATAAAACCAGAAAGGCTGAAGCACAGCCCTAGAATATCAGCTATGCCCTTGAAAGTCAAAGAAACTGCTCTTTGCTGACTCAAGCAAAAAGGGAAACGTATTAGAAGCTACAGAGAAGCTCAAGGAGTCAACAGGAAAGCTGGATTCTGAGCTGAGAGCCAGTTCAGCTCAGGACAAAAACTCTTCCACTGTCAGGCGTCTCCGTGGGGAATGAATGGGGCTGGCGTTGCTCAGTCCAAGGCTGCTTGACCCAGCTTGGCTCGGGACTGCCCCGGGGCAGAGCAGGGGGCTCAGCAGACAACACCGTGGACACCTTTTCCACTTCCCTGCGAGGGGCACAGCACCTGGACTCCCTGATCCACTGAGATGGCACAGGGGTCAAGGTCGGGTCACAGAGGGTCACGGAGCTGCACAAAGGCAGGGGGCAGGGATTCCAGGCTACTAAAAAAAAAAAAAAATGGTGCCTGGCACTGTATGTGACGGTGTCACACCATAACCACAGTGAGTGACCAGACTTGTATTAGGACAGCCCAAGAGTGCATTGCAGAGAAGTAACAAACAAACATAAAATTCGCTCCAGCAGGCCCACTGGGCAAGGTTGAGGGTGATTGCCAAGGTTAATTGCCAGGTGTGGAAAACCCAACTGGAAGGCACGGGTGGGGTTAAAGGACAAAGAAAAAGCCAATTAATTACCAGCCATCAGGACCAAGCTGAGGGGAGTACAGGATGGAGTCTAGCAGGTGTCAGAGACAAGCATCGGGGCCAGGGACAGGGTGAAGGAGGGAGTAAAAAGCGGGACCTGTGGGCAGGGCTCAGGGTCATCTTTTTCCACTCTGGTGGGGTTTGTCTTGCTGGAAAAGAGCAGCATTTAGTGGCTAGCTGCCATCAGCTGCAGAGCGGAGGAGGTGCCCAGGAGCGTCCCTGAAATCACTCAGTCAGGAAGGCTCCCGAGCTCTGCTTTTCGGGGAGCACATCTCCCAAATTCAGAGCCCAGCTCCCCCTTTTCTGGGCATGGTGCCAGTTCCCAGGGGTAGGAGCCAGGCTCTGTGGTCCTGACCCTCGCCATGGCTCTGCTGGGCTGGGGGCCCCAGGTGGCGAGGAGGTTGGGGGAGGGGCTGGTGGAGGGGCTGGAGCACCATCTCGCTCCCAAATGAAGCAGCAGCAGAGCCAGATGGAGAGACCCGAGTCCTGGGGACATTGACAGGGCTCTGATCCAGCTGTGCCTGGAGCCGATCGACTTTTGGACTTCGTTTGATGGTGAGCCCTTGGGGAAAATTCCCTGAGCCAATAGACTCTCTTTTTGTGTATAAGCCAGTTTGAGTTGGATTTCTACCGATTGTCACCACAAAGGGTTTCAGTAATAGACAGGTAATAATACTGATATTGATCACGACTATGCACTATTTCCTTCATAACAACTCTAGGAGGTTAAAGCTATCATCACGCCCATTTTGACATGAAGAAACTGAAGCCTGAAAAGATGGGCAAAATTTCCTGGTGCCACACAGTCTTAACTTGAGCGACCAGGGGTTCGAGTATCTGATCCCAAGTGAGGAAAGGGATTGGGGGGAAATCCCAAATTCTGCTTATATAATAGGGACTAATCCCAGTGAGGGACAAAAAGAAAGGAAATACCTAGAAAAAAACCCAATGTGGTCCCAAAGGGCGATCACTGGTGATCTCAGATCTTTAGAAAGGTACCCAAAGGTGAAGAGAGCCACAGAATCAAGGAGAACATGCATGAGGGGCCCGTACCTGTGAGAACAGTCCTGGGAAGGGCTAATGTCCAGAATAAGCAGAGGCTATTGTGGAGCCACAATGTTATGAGGGTTTTTAAAGCTACTGGAAGAGTAGAACAAGAAAGGGACAGGGCTCTGCATGGAGAAGACGCTAAAGTGTAAAGACTTGACAAAAAGGAGTCAGATTCAGCAATTTCAATTTAGCTTCCCTGTCTTCTAGTTCTTTATAATATTCTTCCAAAGGTAGAACCCGGGGCTGGTGAGAAGACAAGGCGGCGCTTGGATGCCCAGACATGCTAAATGAGTTCGTCTTCAGCCCAGGCAAAGATGGAAGCCCTCAGATGACCTCAAAGAAGCACCGTGATTAAACACTGGGCAGCTGACCCCTGGGCAAACTGTCCATTTTCAAAAATTGTAAAAGGGTAGATTGTTTGATGGTAATCCCTGGGGGAATATTCTAGAACTTTTGACCATGCAGACTGAAAACTTTTCAAAAAGGACACAGGGGTGGAGGACTTCCCCCGTGGTTCTGTGGTTAAGACTCTGCCTTCCAATGCAGGGGGCACGGGTTTGACGGGGAACTAAGGTTCCGCATGCCGCAGGGTACAGCCAAAAACTAAAAACAAGCAATTCAGCTCCTTCATGTATTGAAAAAAATTATTTAAAAAAACAAAAGAACACGGGAAACAACATGGGTTCAAGTCCCCCACCGCTGCCCCCTACCACCAAACACCCGGGAATCTTTTGTGATCAAACAGGTGCAATCTGGTAAGCGTTGTATACCTAAAATAACATCAACCAAGCAGTTGACAAAGTCTCGTTCTTGAAATGGAGGAATGTGGACTAGGTGAAAATAAGATGAGGTGGATCCCTAGCTAGTTGAAAAACAGAGCCCAAACAGAAAGATGAACACTTTGAAGTCTTGTTGAGGTCGGGGACGGGGTGGGGGGATCCTAGATATGTGCCGGCGGCTGTGCCCTTCCACCCGCCCAGCCCTAATGGTGTCCCTGGAGTGTCCTTTGACTCCACTGATGGCGCAGGAATCAGAGCCGCACCACAGTCGAGGGTATCAGTGCTGGGGGCTGATGCAAATTCATCAGCTAGCCGCTCCCTGCTGACCCTAGGAAACTCACTTCCGCTCTCAGAGCTGCAGTTTCTTTCTTTGTCTGCGCAATGGGGATAAAAACAACCCCATTCCCCACCTGGCCCCAGCGATGTCATCCGTAGGGTTGAGGCCGGGGATGTGAAGCACACAGGTCGGCGTCCGGCCGTGACAGCTAATGCCTTTGTCAGCATTAGGCTGTTGCCCTAGTGCTGGCCATCTCTGTGCCACCCCACTGCCCCGACCTGGGAGGCACGGGACCTGGATCCCCGCTGCCTCGGCTCCAAGTCACAATAGCCTTGTGACTTTGGTCAAGTCACCCCACCACTCCAAGCCCCGGTTTCCTCATCTGTAGACACAGCGTTCAAAGCCTTGAACAAAGATGTCAAAGGCACTTGTGTCAAATATGTGGGCAACCAGAAGCTCAGAGGGACAGTAAATGTAATAAATAACCAAATCGTGAATGACGCAAACTCATTTCAACTGGACGGAATAAGAGGCCAAACCAACAAGATCAATAAAAATCGCGTCAGAATTTATGTCAGTAAAAACACTGAGATTAAAAATGAAACACAGAAGAACATGCAGGGTAGGGGTATGGCTATTTTGTCGGCTGCCTGTGTGAAAATAAGATCTAGGGAAAAACCCAAATGTCCAAAAGTAGCATGTGGAATAGCTAATGAACCAAAGTGACCTGGGAAGCCATGTACAGTTCTGAAGGCTGAGAAGTAGGTGTCAGAATATTCTGACACCTTGGAATTTAAATGGAAATTATGCTACAAGATAAAAAGCCAAAGACCAAATAATATCTGCTTGATAGACATAGTTATGTAGCAGTGTTACATGCAAATTTATAGCAATTGGTGGAAATGTTTCTCTAAAAGTTGTACCCTCACCCCCAGAACAAAAGAAAGTCTGGTAGTTTTCGTTGCCATGGAGTTGATGTCAGTGAGTAATGCATGGGATCAGCTAAAAGCTGATGTAGCTTTAGTTGTATCAGTGGAAATATAATGTCTCTATAATGTGCTGGCCCCAGGGGCTGGTCCAGGTACCAGGTATGGCAATCTCCTAAGAGCTCATCCAGGCAACAGGCGTGATGGAACACGGTGATGGGTGTGGCCATCCCACACAAACTGATTCAAGTATACTTCTGGACTGACCTTTTGAGAAGAAAATTAACAATACCTCCCAGAGAGATGGAGGAATTAAATGTGGAAATGAACTCACTGTACCACTAAAAGAAAATAGGAATAAACATTTATCTGCACCTGGGAGGGATGAAAGCAACCTAAAGATAAAATTAACGGGGATAATCATAAAGGAAAATATTGGTAAACATAAAAAATTTTAAACTTCTCAGTCATAAATTACCATAACAAAAGATAAGAAAATAACTGGGAAACATAAATGACAGATAATGGGTAATTGTGTGTGTGTGTGTGTGTGTGTACATAGCACAAGACTAACAGAAAAACAGGCAAAAAAACACAAGCATTTTAAAGGAAACTAGATGCAAATGGTCTGTAAGAAATTAAAAGATGCTCAAACTCAACAACAACAAAATAAATGCAAATAAAAACAGTAAGCTAGGGGGCTTCCCTGGTGGTGCAGTGGTTGAGAGTCCGCCTGCCGATGCAGGGGACACGGGTTCGTGACCCCGTCCGGGAAGATCCCACATGCTGCGGAGCGGCTGGGCCCGTGAGCCATGGCCGCTGAGCCTGCGTGTCCGGAACCTGCGCGTCCAGAGCCTGTGCTCCGCAACGGGAGAGGCCACGGTAGTGAGAGGCCCGCGTACCGCAAAAATACAAACAAAAACAAACAAACAAACAAAAAAACAGTAAGCTAGGGAGTTCCCTGGTGGCTCAGTGGTTAAGAATCCACCTGCCAATATAGGGGATACAGGTTTGATCCCTGGTCCGGGAAGATCCCACATGCTGTGCAGCAACTAAGCCCGTGTGCCACAACTACTGAGCCTGCACCCTAGAGCCTGTGTGCCGCAACTACTGAGCCCACGAGCCGCATCTACCAAAGCCCGCGTGCTCTAGAGCCCGTGCTCCGCAACAAGAGAAGCCACTGCAGTGAGAAGCCCGTGCACCGCAACGAAGAGTAGCCCCCGCTCGCTGCAGCTAGAGAAAGCCCATACGTAGCAACAAAGACCCAACGTAGCAAAAATATAAGTACAAATTTTGAAAAGATCAAATAAAACAACAACAGTAAGCTAACATTTGTCCTTCAAGATGGCAAAAATAGATGACGGTATATACAAGGGTCCAGGGACAGGGCAACAGTGTAGCTGGGGGTGCTAATTAGAGTCTCCCTCCTGGCACTCAGTAGCTGAGTGTCTTTGAGTAGTTTATTTAGCCTTCCAAGTCATAAACTGAAGATAATCATAATTCCTGTCTGACAGGGTTGTCAGGAGGATTGGCTGAGATTACTATCACCCGGTGGTGACGCTTCATGAAATTTTTTCTCATTAGAGGCAAGCCAGCCGGGTATGGCTAAATAATTCATGGTACATTTATAAGGTGAACTATTACACAGACATTAAGCATATTATAAAAGACTATTTCCTAATGAAAACTGCTAGAGATATTATGATCCCAGTATTGTAAAGTAAAATACGATATACTTTTTTATATACAGAAAAAAAAATAGCCAACATTTTGTTTCTTCTTTCATCTCTAGGTGATGGGCTTTACAGGTTTTTTTTTTTTAGAAGAAACAAAAGCTATAAGGACAAAAACGGTATTGCAACTAAACAAAGTCAAAACGAAGCAAAATATCTTATATTGTGGCCTGACAATGTCAATTGGCGTAAGTTTAGATTTGCTGGGAACCTTGAATTACATGAATCGGTTGGGGGAGATGACTCTGGGGGTCCAGGGAGTCAGGCTGAGAGGGAGACACCTCCACACACTGGTTTGAATCTCTGACACTTTGGACCATGGGCAAGGGTTATCGATTCAAAATACTTTTTAAAATTTAAAAAGTAAGATACCTGTGTTCTTTTTTCTCCCCAGGGGCAGCCAGAGACAGCAGGTAAGTAGCTGGGTGCCCAGGTGGACGCCATACCCCTGAATCCTGGCCGGGTCACCACGGCCTGGCCAGATATCCTAGGCGTCAAGACCACAGGATGGAAGGTCTGGGGCCGGACCTCAGCTGTGTGCCGTGTGGAGGCGTATTCCACGCTCACTTGTGGCCGTCACCTCGAGTCTGGGGGCCTGCTGGAACCCGCTCCTCTGCTCGGAAGTTTTCATCTAATTGTGAATTAATTAGTACACGTGAGCAGTGAATCCTATAGCCTCTCAAAATCCTTTTGGAGGCAGGCAGGGGAGGACATGTTTTAGATCTGAAATCATTACAATGTCACAGTTAGTTACTTGTGCCCCCTAGGTACCGAGGAAGGGGAGGGGTTCATGGATGGTGAGCCAGTTCATGACCAGGGCACTGTTCACAGCTCCAGGTCCCCTCATTTGACCTCTCCCCAGGGCAGGTTTCAAACAAAACCTCTCAATCTGCTCTTTTCACTGTACCTCAATTAGAAACAAACTCTCACCGACCCTGGACCCTGAGCGGGGGTGAGCCCATCGCAGGGTCCCACGGCTTCTTCAAGGACAGGGCTGCACTGTGGCTCTGGGCTCTGTCGCAGTGTCCCTACACTCAGGTTCCTGGCTCAGAGTCTGTCTTCTGAATCCCAGCAGCTGTGGGTGATGGCCTGCTGCGAAATCCCTAGTGGGCCCAGTTTGGCAATCGGCTCCTTGGCGAGCTCCCAGCTATCACGCTGTGAAGGACAGGTGTCCTTGTGGCCCTCGAGGGCCTGGCCAACTGACTGTGGCTGTGTGCAGATGTTGAAGGCTGTCTAGACCCCTCTGGAAGGTTTGTATCTACTCAGGGCTTCCCTCAAGGCCCACTCGAGGCTGGCTGTCAGAGGAGTCCAGCAGAGAACCTGGGTTACTCTTATAAATGGCCAGATGGAGACTGTTGTTTGTTTGTTTGTTTATCTATCTATTTTTGGCAGGGGAAGATTTGTTTTGATTATATCTTTTTTTAGTTAAATTGAAGTATGAAGTTGATTTACAATGTTGTGTTATTTTCTGCTGTACAGCACAGCAATTCACTCCATATATATAATGCATACATATATATTCTTTTCCAGATTATTTTCCTTTATAGGTTATTACAAAATATTGAGTATAGTTCCCTATGCTATACAGTAGGTCCTTGTTGGGTATCTATTTTATATATCGTAGTGTGTATCTGTTAATCCCAACCTCCTAATTTATCCCTCCCCCCGCCTTTCCCCTTTGGTAACCATAGATTTGTTTTCTATGTCTGTGGGTCTACTTCTGTTTTCTAATTAAGTTCATTTGTATCTTTTTTTTTTAGATTCCACACGTAAGTGATATTATATATTTGTCTTTCTGACTGTTTCTCGGTGAGGTAAGGAAATGCTGAGTAAGAGGCCTGGAGCAACCCCTCTGTGGATGAGCCTACGTGGGTGTGCGTGTGCACGTGCGGCGCGCACCTGTGCACAAGTGCACGTGCATGAATGCTTGCACATGGGCTGAGTGTGCACGTGTGATTGTGCACGTGTGTGCACTGTGTCCACGTGGGCACCAGGCAGGTGCAGACATCCCCCGGCAGCTGCACAGGTCTGCTCCGTGGTCTGACTAGAATCCCCTTCCCGTTCATCAGACGTTTTACACACGGAAAGGTTGGAGACATTGGCCACCTGCCGTGCAAGATCAAAACATCTGGGTGCCTGGCGTGGCCAACAGGGCTGTTTCCGCGGGCAGAGGCGCTGCCTGGCGAGACATCAGCTGACCTGTCAGTGGACAGGGAAACAGAGTTGTTTCCTGTGCCTTTGATGTTGGGGCCCTGAGGGGTCAGCCTGGGCATTTGTTCTGTGCCCACTTTTCTGGCTCAGGAGGAAAGTAGGCCCACGCTGGGCAGGAAGCGCAGCTGCCAGCATTTCTGGTTAAGGACATGACGAGGGAGGAAGAAAGGAAGAAGTAGAGAGGGTGGGGAGGGGAAAGGAGGGGCTACCAACTGGGACTGGAGGGGAGGGGACCCCGATGAGGTTTGGAGCTTGGTGCAAACCCACACCTGCGTTTCTCTCTCGAGATCACTCGCACGCAGGCTGATGGGAGGCAGCACAGGCCCCGCTACCCGGGCCTCCTCCGTGTCTGGCTGGCTGGGTCTCAGATCCACAGCAGTCATTTCTGGTCAGCTCTGGGCTCTAGACGACGGCCTCAAGGAGACGGTCAAGGTGGCTGAAAGGGTCTCCTCACCACCATGGTGTCCTGGCTTGTTTGGGGGGGACCAGAGAGCCCTTGCAGCTAAACTGCTGGGGACCTCCGGGAAATGACACCTCCTCCCCTGGGCCTCACCTCCTCCTTATAAAAGGCATGTTGAACAGTAATCGCAAAGTGGACTATTAAAGTACTTATCTGAGGGGAATGGAGGGTTTGGAAGCGGAAGCCAGGGGGAGTTTGTTAAATGTGGAAATGTACGGTGTGCATGTACACGGGGGACTTTTCCTGAAAGCACAAAATATTGCCACAGTGCTATCAGGAGGTCCCGGATCCCCAGATACACACGTGGCTGGAGGAACACCTGTAGCAGCAGAAGGGGGTCGACGGTCCACGACCACACGTCTGTATGAAGGCCAGCATGTGTGTGTGTGTGTGTGTGTGTGTGTGTGTGTGTGTGTGTGTGTGTGTGTGT
>NW_006798273.1:2349777-2353870 GCF_000442215.2 Lipotes vexillifer
GTGTGTGTGTGTGTGTGTGTGTGTGTGTGTGTGTGTGTGTGTGTGTTGGGGTGAAGGGGACTCCAAGGACCCCTGAGTAGCGTATGGAAAGTAAAAGTACCCAACACTCAGCTCAAGCAATTGTTTTTCTCCTGGAGGCTAAAATTCATGGGCAGGTAGCCAACAGGCACATTAGGATAAGAGATGTAATCTGTTTAAAATACGTTTGCAAAATACATCTTGATGCAGTGAGTGCGCAGCGCGCCCTAACCCGTGTGACGCTGCCTTGGCCCGGTGGCTGCGCCGGGCGCACCGGAGCTCACAGGCCAGCATTTGCAAAGCCCAGCCCTCACTTGTCACTCGTCCACTTCCCTCTGGGGTGGATAAACACATTCCCAAAGACCACAGCTGGGGTGTCTGGGAGCCAGAAGCTGCTGCTCCCTGCCTTGCTGGAGCCGTCACTGCTACCGTAGCAAAGACTCGCAATCTCCAGGTTGGAAGACACCCCAGAGGTCGCTCATCCCTCTGATGCAGGAAGCCCGGGTCCCTGTGCATATCCTCCTGCAAGGGCCTGGGTTCTGCCAGGCACCCCCGCTCCTGGGTAAAGCAGTGTCCTGGCCTGCACCGCACTGCTGTCCTTCCCCACATCTAAAGTTTCCGGGTCTGCAGTGCCGCCACTCTTCAGGCAATAGCAAACCAGCATTTACTGGGCATTTACTGTGAGCCTGGCACCGTCTAAGCACTTTATCTGCATCGCCTCATTGGACCCACCCAGCAACGTTTGAGAGAGATACCATTATTACCCCATTTTACAGATGTGGAAGTGGAAGCTGGAGGGCTTAAAGGATTTGCCCCAAATCCTGCCGTCCGTGGAATTAGTGTGGAGTCTGGGCTTGAACCCAGGTTTTTTCAACTCTGAATTCCAGCTCCTTCCCAGCAAACTCCCAGTTCTCCCGACTCCACATGGACACGCACACAAGGCTTCTCTCAGACCCACGCAGGTCCACCCCACCTCACTCCTCTCCTGGAAACATCCTCTAGCTTTTTTCCAGATCCCTCCCACCGACCTCTACAATTTCATATCCCCAAAGGGCAGGGGTTCCCCTTTGCTCAGAACTGAGTAAACAATAAAACGCAGTGGCTTAAAGCACCCCGGTGAGGGTCGGACAGACCCGACTTAGCATTCTGCTTCAGCCTCAGCAAATGCCTGTCTCCTGTTTCCCACGGGTAAGGATAGAGACCTACCCACAGGGTGGGTGTGAGAGTTAAACAAGATAAAACAGAAAGAGCTCCCAGCCGGTGTTCGCGTTCGCACAGGAGCGGCAGCTCTGCTAAGGGGGTGTGTAGTGACAGATGTGATAAGGGAAGGAGGACATGTGGGTGGAGGTCGGCCACCAAGTTTCACTCCATCCCCAACTTCTGACTTTAAGAATCTCCCACCAGCAGGAGAGGGTTTGCTCAAGGACACACACACTAGGAACCCTCAGACCTCAGCCTGGCCATGGCTTCTCACTCCACGTTAGCATTTCCTGGGGAAGCATCTGCAGGAGTGGGAAGGGGGTGGGCAGAGGGGCTGGGGAGACTGAAGGCTCCCCTTCAGGAAGCCAAGGAGAAGGTGGGCTCACCAACACTCGGGCGGTGGGCACAGACCTCTAATCTGGCTGCTGTGGAGTTCCCTGTGCCACATCTTGGCCAGCTGCCTCCTCTCGGGGCCTTGGGTCTTCCCACCCTTTAGGGATGATGGGGAAGTCAATTCTGAAGTTCATGAATTCCCAGGCATGAAGGTGCTGTACAAACATAGACTTTTAAACAAAGGTCCTCATGTCTTCAAACCTCACCTTCTCTAAGAATCCTCCCTGCCCACCTCCGAGGTCCTCCCTTGACCTCTGGAGCTAAAATGACATCCTACCTACCCCTGGGCCACCTGTCAGGCTCCATCCACGGACCTGGCTTTATTCTTCCTTCATAGCACACGTCTGTCCTCTTCCCTGCTAATCCCACGGCCTAGAATGACTCCTGGCACCGAAAACAAGCTCACTAAATAGTGGTTAAATGAACAAATGAACGAATGAAGGAATGATTCTTTATATCATTTCAGAAAACTACAAAACTCAGTATGTCAGAGCTGTCAGTGACATTTTCAAATATGACCCTGTGTTCTGATGAAGGTTTATTCAGACCATTAAAAAATATGCTCAGATTAAAAGGGCCTGGAAACAGCTCAGGTATCCCTCGATAGGAGGACAGATCAACAAGCCGTGGTATATTCGTGTGATGGACTGCAACTCAGCAGTAGAAAGGAATGAAGGACGAAACATGGATAAGTCTCAAAACATTATGTTGAAAGAAGAAAGCCAAACACAAAAGAGTGTCTGATGCATGTTTCCACTCACATGAATTCTAGAACAAACAAAACAATCTAGGATGCTAAAAAGCAAAGCAATGTTTGCCTCTGGGGGGTGGCTGGGGACAGGGATTGACTCGGAAGGAGGATGAGGGAATTTCTCAGGTGATGCCCAGGCCCTATATCTTGATAGAGGGTGGGTTTTACTCATCAAGCAGTCCACTTAAGATTTGTGCATTTTAATGTATGTACAACTTTTTTCTTAAAAAAGAAAGATAGAAACAAATACTGAACTGTAATTAATAACACGCAGGCTGAGGTATTTAAGGGTGAATATTTGCAACTTACTTTGAAATGCATCCTAAAAGTGAGATGAGGACTTTCACTTCCAGGAAGTTGGAACAGGCATACTTATCCATTCCTCCTGCCACCCACCACTAAAAACCCTGGACATTATATACAATACAAACATAAGAAGATTCTGGAGGGTAGAGAGAAGACAGACTGACACGGACCTCGGGACGGGTAGAACAGAGTGGTGAGCTCTCTGGTTTCTTTTCGCCTTGTGTATCCCAGTGGAAGTATTGAAGAAACCGGGAACCCAGAAATTCCAAAAGATAGCAAACAAAGAGGAAGCTCCCACAAAAGCCTGCTCTCTCCAGCCAAATGGCCTGGAAAGGGCCAGCCCAGCAAGAAAGAAAAGTTTTAGGCAATAACTGTTCCACTCTAGCCAAACATCACAGAAAATACTGCAGCCCTACCTTCATCAGCAAAGGCCAAGGCGAGCCCTGACGTCCACCCTCATCACCAGGCTGAAACATGCCCCAACCACCCTGCCCCACCCTGCCTGCCTCCCACCCCAGGCTGGGGTCTGAGAAGGCTGAGCAGGGAGCTGAAACTTTCATCCCAACTCAGGGGTCACAAGCTCCTCCTCGGTGTCAGCGGAGACCACGCGGGGAGGCTGGACTTTCGTCCCCACACAGCAGTAACAAGGAGCAAGGGTGGTATCTGGGAGACCTAGTGGAGAGTCAGGACCCTCTTAACCTCACAGGGGTAGCAAGGCCACATGGGGAATAGCATCGAGGCACTCTGACACCACCACATGGGGGAGCTATCAGTGGAAGCCTAGCACTTCCACCCATATCCAGCAGTAAGAAGGAGACCCCTTCCTTGGGTGTCAACAGAGGTCAAGTGAGGGACCTTGACTTCCACCCCACACCGCAGTAATGAGAGAGCTCACTGCCACTCCCCCCCACACACACACCTTCACCCACAATGTCAGAGGAAGCCAGTGAAAACAGATCGAAATAAGATACAGTCTCAAAATATAATACCCCAAATGTCAAGCTTTCAGTAGAAAATTGCTTATCATACCAAGAATCCGGGTGACCTCAAACGAATGAAGAAAGCCAATGAATAAATGCTAACACCAAGATGACAGAGATGTTAGAATTATCTGACAAACATTTTAAAGCAACCACCATTAAAATGCTTCAAAAAGCAATGACAAATACTCTTGAAACAAATTAAAAAATAGGAAGAGATATAAAATATAAAGAACTAAATGGAATATTTATCACAGAAAAACACAGTAGTAACAACAGCAACGACCAAAACACCCACCTGAATGGAGGCACTCAACAGCAAAATAGAGGAACACAGTGACCTGGAAGATAGGACAGCATTAAACATCCAATCTGAACAACAGAGAGAAGAAAATAGGCTGGGGGATTAAAAAAAAAAAAAAAAAAAAAAAAAAAAAAAAAAAAA
>NW_006798273.1:2353887-2378615 GCF_000442215.2 Lipotes vexillifer
AAAAAAAAAAAAAAAAAAAAAAAAAAAAAGGAACAGAGCCTCAGGGACCTGTCTGGCTATAGCAGAAGATCTAACTTCTGTGATATCCAAGTTCTGGTAAGAAAGTAGAAGAGGGCAAAACTGAAAAAGTACTCAATTAAATAAGGGCTTAAAACATCCCAAGTTTTGCAAAAAACAAAAGCACAAACAAAAACACACAGATTTAAGAAGCTGAGCGAACTTCAAACAGAATAAACCTAAAGAAATCCATATCAAGGCACATCATAGTCAAACTTCAGAAAGACAAAGAGAAAATATATATATATTGAAAACACAGAGAAATGACACTACCTATGGGGAAAAAAAATTGAATGACAGCACATTTTCATTAGAAACCATGGAGGCCAGAGTACTCTCATGTGCTGAAAGAAAAGAACTGCCAACACAGAACTGTATATTCAGTTGAAAGGTCCTTTCCAATGAAGGATCCTTCAGGAATGAAAGGGAAATTAAGACATTTTCAAAAAAAGAAAAACTAAGAATATTTACCACTAGCAGATATATTAATACCACATAAGAATGGCTAAAAGAAGTTTCCTAAACAGAAAAGAAACAATAAAAGAAAGACTTCTGGAATGTCAGTTAAGAAAGAAACAACACAATAAGCAAACATATTGGTAATACTGGTAAATACAATGGACTTTCCTTTTCCTCTTAATTTTTCTAAATTATGTTGACAGTTGAGGCAAAAACTGTAACACTGCTAATGTGATTCAAAATGTATATAGAAGAAATATTTAAGACAATTATATTATAAACAGGGAGGGGAAAGGGACATAAAAAGAGATAAATGTTCTATAGTTGACTCAAACTTGCTAAATGACGACGCTAGTAAACTATGGTCTCAACAGATGCAGAAAAATCATTTGATATAATCCAACAGATATTCCTGGTAAAAACTCTTGGCAAACTAAGACTAGATGGGAACTTTCTCTATCTGATAAGGGGCATCTACTAAAAACTAACAGCTAACATCGTTAATGGTGAAAGACTGAATATTTTTCCTCCTAAGATCAGAAACTCACACAGATTCTATTCCACATTGTACTGAAGATTCAATCCAGAGCAATATGGCAAGAAACGGAAATAAAAGCGAGCTAGATTGGAACTAGAGAAGTAAAGCCGTCCTCATTTGCAGATGACATGAGAATCTACGTAGAAAATCCTATAGAAACAAAACTTACTGGAATGTAAAAAGTGACTTTAGTAAAGATATGCGGTACGAGATTAATGTACAAAAAGTCAATTGTATTTCTGTATGCTTTCAATGAACAATTGGAAATTGAATATTTAAAAATATCACTTACAATAGTATCAAAAAGTATAAAATATTTAGGGTAAACCTGACAGAAGATGGACAATATCTATACACTGAAAATTACAAAACATTGCTGAGAGAAATGAAAGAGAACCTAAATAAATAGAGAGATACTGAGTTCATGGGTTAGAAGACTCAATATTTTTAAAAAGACTTTCTTAATTGAATGCATCTTTAAATTCTATAGTGCTTTACAATTTTCAAAAGTTTCACACACATGATTTCATATAATCCCATAATAACCCTTTTTCCCCCTACCCCTATATTACTCCTTCCCACTTCCCTCTCCCCACTAGTAACCGCTAGCTTGTTCTCTGTACCTGTGAGAAGACTCAATATTTTTAAGGTGTAAATTCTCACCAAAATTAACTCAAAATGATCATCATAGATTGGAATATCTATAGCCTCTAGAAGAAAATCTTCATGACTCTGGGTTAGGCAAAGATTTCTTAGATACAAAGCCAAAAGCATAATCCATAAGAGAAAAAAATGATAAATTGGAATTCTTTAAAATTAAAAACAAAAAGTCATTGTTAAGAAAATGAAAAGACAAGTTATAGTCTGGAAGAAAACATTTGCAAATCATGTATAATAAGGGGCTTATATTCATAATATATAAAGAACTGCCAAGACTCAATAATAAGAAAACAACCCAATTTTTAAAAAATGGGCAAAAGTCTTTTCTTTTTTTTCATAAACTGGGTAATGTTCTTCCTTAATGCAAATATGAATTCAACTTCTTTTTCCTAAAGACATGGATTAGAAGTCTCATGTGAGTCAAGGTCAGGCTCACTATGGCATTGTTTCAACCACACTTCTACTATATTAATCACCACTATCAGAGAAACCCAGATTAAGATCTTTTAAATAACAGCTTGTATTTACTGAAAATTCTCTCTCTCTCTCTCTCTCTCTATATATGTGTGTGTGTGTGTGTGTGTGTGTATGCAAAATATTTAAACAGACATATCACCAAAGAACATATATGAATGACAAACAAGTATATGAAAAGATGCTCATTATTATTAGTCAGAGAGATGCGAATTAAAATCACAAAGCGCTCTCACTGCGCATGTATTAGAATGATTACGACAGAAAGTCTGACTGTAGTAAGCACTAACGAGGGCGGGGAGCAACTGGAATTCTCACATTTGGCTGGCGGGTCTTTAGAAACGATGCGGAGATCCTTAGCCAAATCTTTTCAAATGCCACTCAAGGAATCCATTCAAGGAACTGTCTTCTTCCCTGCCCAGTGGCCTCTTCACGGGGCCACGGTAAAGCCAGCTTTCCAGGGTCACACGAGGCCACCTCCAGCAGCAGTGAGCTGCTCACGTCAAGCAAGCTGGAGTAGATCAAGCTTAACAACAATCTTTCTGGTGTTTTCCTGGAGGCCCCAGACTGCTCTCTTGAGGTTTGCTTGTCCTTGGATTGAGGTGACTTCAAAGGCGGCACGGTGCCCAGTGCAACGGGAAGAGAGGAAGGCAGAATGCACCCCGACTCTGCAATCTGTCCCTAACAGTTTTTTGAGGGTTGAACACAACTCTCGGTGTGTGTCAGCGCTTGAGCTGTGCGTTTCTGTCTGACTGTGTCTCTGCCCAGGTGGTAGGAAGGGCCCCGGGCTGGGGCCAGGAAGGACCTGCTCTAAGCTGATAAAGCCAACGCCCTTATTGTCAGGAACCCTGTGGTCTTTCTGTCTTTGGAAGCAGCAGGAAGCGCTTTTCCCCCAAAACACAGCCCTGTATATTGCTCGCGGGAACAATTCGCACACATCGGGCTGGGAGACCCTGAACACCCAGGGCTGGGTGCTTCATTTCGGACGAACTGGACACAGTTTTCTCCCTTACACTTTGAAACTTCGAGTTCCGTGCCTGCCCCTCGCCTTCCGGGGATGCGCGGGGGAAGGCAGCCTCCCGGCTGGCCTGGAGAGGGGCGGGCTGCAGCCCCACCGACCTGCCGGGCGCGCGTCCGTCCGTGCCAGACCGCGCAGAGGTGCCGGCCGCAGCCTAACCGTGACCTTGGCCGCGGTGAGGCTGGGCGTCCGCCGGCGCGCGCCGGAGCCCCAGACCCGGACACAGCCTGGCTGCTAGTTAAGTTTTGCTGTCTTTTACTTTTCCTAAAATAATTCCGGGGAGTTTCCATCACTCTGAAATGACCTGCGAAAACTCTCCGGAGCTAGAAATCAATCAACTCAAAAAAGCATGCTGAATTTTTTTTTTTTTTTCTCCTTTCTTTTTGAACCCGTGGTTGGTGCGTAAAGGGAGCTGTCAATCTAGAAGCCCCCTGGGTCCCAAGTGAATCTGCAGGGCTGGTATTTTTAGAGACCGCGCTTTCTGAGATTCCAGCTGGTGGACCCCGAGCCGGCTCCTGTCGCCCTCAGAGAGCACGTGGATTTGCAGAATATGATGCAACCCAGCGTGGGCTCAACCGATGCAACGCGCACCGAGCTGTAGCCTGAGAAGCTCCGGGACACACAGAAGGCCAGCTCGCATCCCTCGTCAATTTCACTTTTTTTTTTTTTTTTAACTCTCCACAGGTTCAGATGCCATTTGTCTGGGGAAAAGGATTTATCAAAGGTTTATAAATGGAGCAATCTACTAGTAAAAATAACAATCATCACATCATCTCACAGGGTGGCAGGATATTTTGTTTTTCTTTGGCAATGGTCCGTAACTGAGTCATTGATTCAAATATACCCTACCAAGTGCACATTTTTCTATGGAATGTCTCCCTAAGTAAAATTTGCTGGCTTGCTTCTGGATTAGGAGCCTGGTGAAGCTGACCCTGGCTGCAGGGAATTTGCTTCCCATCCACGCAGGCACTCTCTGTATCCCTCCCTCCAGCAGGGATCTGGGCTGCTCTGGGCTTTGTCTTCTGTTCTGTCCCCTGAGCCCAGCACAGGGCTTAGAACACGGAGGCCCTCGTCCACAACCGCTGGGGACCCAAGCTCTTCAGCTATATAGTGGGACAATAATGCTTGCCTTACCAGCTTGAGAATCTCCTTGTAGGGATCCGGTTCGTAAAGAAGAGAGATGCTGGAGGCTGCACGTCTCAGCCTTCAGTCGTGTCCTATCCCCTCCAGCTCCTCTCTGTGCCCATCTGTGAAATAAAGGAAAGAAAACAACTTTATCGGTAATGTTAGAGTCATCATTACAAAGTCGTAACATTTGTTAATTCTGGAATGTGGGTACTTAGGTGTTTGTTATATTATTCTCTGCATTTTTCTGTATTTTTCAGTCTCCTGCCCCAATAAAAGAAGAGGAGGGGAAAATGTTTCAAGACTTGTAGAAAATCTGGTTTCCTGCAGTTGCACTTCCTCTGGTTCTGGGTACAGGAAAATGCTCAGTAAACCGGACTCCTGGAGAAATGAGCAGCGTTACTTACTATCACTCATCTTGTTTCTGCCCCTTCCTTTGTTCCAGGAATTGACTAAGACCCAGCAGGAGGTTTCACCCCTACTCCCACCCCCAGCTGTTTAAGGCAGCTGTTTGCTCACCAGGCTCTTCGACTTGGGATAGAAGTTTTCTAGTTGAAGGCAGGTGAGTCCAGAATGATGTCATTTATAACGTTCTGATTCAATTTCTTCCAAACCTACCCACCCCCTGCCGCCAACGATCCCGACCTGTACCAAGCAGAAGCAGACGTGTATGAAAAGAAACTTCTATCTGTAGTCAGTAAAAATGTGCTTTGTATAACACATTCCCAAACTTTCTTGGGCTTCACAAACACACATGGCTCAAGAAAACTCGCATGGACATTTCCACTCCCCTAACTTAAAAACAGCCAAACTAAATTAAGTAACAACAGCAACACAGAGTTGTTTCCCACAAAGTTTGCTGTGCTCTCACCACCAGTTTTCAGCCTGAAACAATTTCATGCTTGAGTTATTAACTTATGAAAATAGGCACAAAAGGGGAAAAATGCGAACAGATCCTCAACTATATTATTAGTCATTGCTACAGCTGACTGCATTCCGGCACAAAGGCATGTTATTCTGCCTGAGTATGTCAGCTTTGAACAAAATGTAGCTCGCTAATGGGTTATGCCTCGTATACCTTTTTGTAATCATTACATTGCCGTTCTCTGTAATTTATCCTGGTTTCCATTAGGCGTATGTGCGTTAGTCAGGCATGCACTCGAGCACGCGCGCACACACACACACACACACACACACACACACACACACACACACATCTTTTAAGTCCCCTTTCATTTGTGGCTGAAAAGAAAGGTCATGCAGCTGTCAGTCATTTTAGGGCAACACCACTGTATTGATAAAGATAATATTTGGAAACCAGAGTGATGGGTGAATATGTGTGTAGATTCTGAAAATATTGGTGGTTGGGGTGTAGCAACGTGAGTAAAGGAAGGGAATCTAGAAGCAGTCTGGAGAAAATGGAGGCAGAGTGGGAGAGTCTGATCCGGCTCACTTCGGGGGTCTCTATTCAGGAGGGGCAGCTCTGGACTGAAACTCCCCCGGGGGTGGGGCGAGGGGAGGGGAACGGCATCTTTCTCACTTGCTAAGTGTGCTCAAGTCTCCTGTGTGAGCAGTGAGATTCCAGACAAGAGCCCCGTTTGGGGATGTTTCTGGCTGGGGTTCAGAGGTGTTGCCCCAGACCAGTTTGAGTCAAATGAATAATGAAGCCAAGTTTTGAGCCTATTGATTTTCGCTCCTGTAAGGTCCAGAACTGGTCCTAGAAATCAAGGCTTTTGAATATTAACTTCTGGAAACGACAGCAAAAAGAGCCGGTAAGAAAATCATCAGGGGAAAGAAATACAGAAGGGATATGAAAAGCCTGGAGAGGGTCATGATGTCCACAGACAAGTATGAATCCCTAGAAGCATCTCCTAAACAGATCAGAGGCTGGGATCCCGAAGCAGCACCCCCCGCCGAGAGCAGGGGGCCTCCCCACAATTCTCAGCCAGCAAGAGAAACTCTTGGCATCTTCCCCCTGAGTAGGATAATGGGATTCTTCACCAGACACTGAACCTGCCAGCAGAGGTAGCACTTGGGAACCAAATGGGCTCTTTTAACTTCTCTGAAGTGTTAACGAATGCTTTGATTTTGTTCTTTCCTCCTCATTAAGACAAATGTGGTACCACTTTGCCCCAGGAATCTGATCTCACCTCCCAAGCCAGCTGCTCATCCTTCTATTCCGATGAGTCCAAGCCCTGCTGGGGGTCTCCTCCTGTCAGGCAGCAGAGATGCCTGTCTTGCTGAAGATCTCCCTGCCAGGGCTCTGCCAGGGCCTCCAAGCCTCGTGCTGCTCTCAGGGCCCAGGACATACCACCACCAGGTCCCAGCTCACATAAAAACACAGAGGTGCTTGTGTTAACGCTCAGCTCACAATGTCCTGTTAGGTACCAAGCAAACTCAGGCGTGTTAAATTTGTCGGATGCTGTGCCCTGTGGAGGGGACCGGGCTGGACAGAACTCGGAGGACAGAGCCCCCACCTCCACCCCAAAGATCTGGAATCTTTAGAGATTATGAAGCCCAACTCTGCCCTCACCCCTCTTTCACCCATGACACACTGGGGCTAAGGGGTTCGACTGGGGCAGAACTGGAGCTGGAAGCAGCTGGCATTGAAGCCCTGAGGCTCATCTGCTATCATGTTCCCCCACCCAAGCTCTCCCTCTCCCTCCCAATACAGGGCGAATTCAGTGGGATGAAAGCCTGCAGACAGAAGGAACTGGGGGTCCTGTGGTTTATTCAGAGGCCCCTGAAAGCAGCCAGGCAGCCTCTCACAGCCAGCGCCAGCTGGGGAAAGCAGGCCGGGAGGGCAGAACTCTGTGCCCCAGAGACACGGGCTGAGCCCATGGGGACAGTCCTTGAGAGGGCTACAGCCTGTGATGGGGACCTGGGAGGCCGGTTGAGCTCTGTCAGGTGGGCAATGGGAGGGTGGGAGAGGAACCTTCTGGAGAACAAAAATTCAAAGCTGGGGAAACAACCCGCCTTATCTCATTGCATCTCAGTCATAATCTCCGCAGCCCACAGGATAAAGTCCTGCTAAGTGCGCATTATCTCATGGAATCCTCTCACCCATCCATGGATCGGTATCACGATTTGACCCTCTCTCCCCCTATTTTCCTTTTTACCATCTTAATCATTTGAAGTGTACAGTTCAGTCGTAGGTACATAAATATTGTTATGCAACAGATCTCCAGAACTTTTTCATCTTGCAAAACTGAAACTCTATACCTATTAAATAGTAACTCCCCACTGCCCCCTCCCCCGGCCCCTGGCAGCCACCCTTCTACTTTCTGTTTCTGTGAATTTGCCTACTCTATATACCTCATGTAGGTGGAATCATACAGGATTTGTCTTTTGGCGACTGGCTTAGTTCAATTGGCGTAATGTCCTTGAGGTTCATCTCTGCTGTAGTGTGTGTCCAAATTCCCCTTTAAAGGCTGAATAATATTCCATTGTACGGACGGAGCACGTTTGATTATCCATTCATCTGTTGATGGACACATGGGTTGCTTCCGCCTTTTGGCTACTGCAACCTACTGCTGCTATAAACATGAGTGCGAAAAAGTCTCTTTGCAATCTTGCTTTCAAAGCTTTTGGCTATATACCCGGAAGAGGAATTGCAGGATCATATATGGTCGTTCTATTTTTAATTTTTTGAGGAACCTCCATACCTCCATTTCCCACCAGCAGTGTATGAGGGTTCCAATTTCTCCACATCCTTGCCAATACTTGTGATTTTCTGTTGTTGTTTTTTTTAATTTTAATACTAACCCTCTTCATGGGTGTGAGGCGATATCTCCTTAGAGTTTTGATTTGCATTTCCCTAATTCTCAGTGATGCTGACCATCTTTTCATGGCTTCTTGGCCATTTGTCTCCTTTGGAGAAATAGCCTTTCAAGTCCTTTGCCCAGTTGGAAATCAGATGATTTGGTTTTGGTTGTTGCTGAGTTGTAGGAGTTCTTTTATATCTGCCCTCACTTTTTTTTTTCTGCTTAAAAAAACTAAAGGGTCAAAGAGGTGAGTAACTTACTTACTCCAGCCTTCGGACAGGGGCTGCTTGACTCCCCAGCAGCCGGGAAAGCACCCTTACATGGGTGGCAGCCAGAGAGAGCTAAGGGCCCATCCTCCCAGCCACATGGGCTCAAACATCGTCCATTATAGGCACACCCTGTGCTCACAGCCTCGTGAGCCACATTGCTGTTGGAAAACCGACAGCAGACGCTGGTTGCAGAGACTCAGAAGCGTGTAATATCCAACTTAATAACGGTCCCACTTTCTTATTCTTCCCCCCTCAAGGAAGGGCAGAGGGAAAACGCTGCTCGTGGAAAAATACATTTAAATGGATCAGTGCTGGGCGACCATCTGCACATCTGTTCTTAACAGGTTTCAGCTGAAACTACTGAAAATATACACAGATCTGTTTATGTGGGACCAGTTAAATATGATAAGATTTCAACTTGGAGGGTAACTATGGATTTGGTGGTGGGAACACAAAAAGCCTCCCCACGCTTGGTCTCCACACACGCTCCTGATATTTTACCGTAGATGTTGTTGAGGGAATCGGATTTACTGTGAATTAAAAAGATCTAAATTACTGGAGATTAGTTACAAACAAACTCAAGATGGTCCCAGCAGCCTCTCTTTCTACAGCACGTAATTCTTGCCTCACCTCCCATGTGGGCCGAGGGAGTCCTTTGTCATCAGAGAGGAGACCGCAGCTGGGAAATCACTTGTTTCTGAATAATTCTGTCTTCACTCCTCCAACAAAGCATTCAGGAGGACGACGGCATGCAGGCTGCTGACACACAGAGTACCCAGCTGACTTCCCTCGAGAAAAACACACCAGTGGCCCCTGACGACGTGCAGGCAGAGGGGAGGGAGCTTTTACGGACCACCCTATGAGGGGCCATTGTCATCCCATTATAGAGATGGGAAAACTGAGGCTCTAGGATGATTTGCCCACGACTACCCCGGTAGGAGGGAGTGAGGTGCCCCAAAGGAAGAAAGATTATTCTTCCTATCTAAATGTCCCGTGAGGCTAGGCCACAACTCAGAGACCCACAGGGCTCAGTAGCTAAGGAGTGAGGGACCGTGGGCAGCTTAATAAACAGCTTTAGCAGATTGATACTGGGGGGTCAGATATTGTGAGCCCAAATCCTCTGTTTTTGTAAAGAGAGCCAGAAGCCACTAGATTTTTACATGTTGGCTCAGGTATTGAAAACAAACCAAAAAACCAGGCCCTACTGTGGTTTGTGACCCCCATGGTGGGCCTTTGGGGCCTTTGGCAGAGGCTGCTTTGGTTTCACTCATTCTCCAGGTGAGACTTGGGGTCTGACTATCGGGATTCTTGTCTCCGGTGCAGGAGGTCTCGGTCCCAGGCAACGGGCGCCCCAGCTCAGCGCCCTCGTCCCTGTCTGTCTTCTAAAGCCTTTTCCTGCAGCTTCGCAGGGCTCCCCACCTCAACTCCAGCACATTGAATGTGCATTCATCTATAAACATTCATCTAATAATTCATCTCTAAAAAGGGACATCAGTCTATAAAATGCACCACAGGAAACCCAAGAATCGTAGTCATGTGGCCTCAGAAACAATCAGCCCAAACTGACATCTGACAACATCCCTGCCACACACACACCGCCCCCAGGGCCTGGGCTATGATTGGTAAGTTTTTCATTCCTGATGGACCCCATGCTGGGAAAATGCACCTATTTCTGTTCCTTGAAATTCATTTTTTTTTTTTTTTTAATAAGCAGCCCAGTGGAAAACAATTGTGAATGGCAGCTTCGTTACATGTGGATTTCTAGAACAAAGAGAATATTGCTCACACTCTATGACCTGTTCGATGACACTGAATTTTAATTACAAAATGCTCACGTGTTAAAAATTGATGACAAGGAAGGTGTGACACTAGGGCTAAAAAAAAAAATCAGAGAGGCAAAATATGGTTGACAGGCTGCCTCAATGATCTAGTCAATGTTATTTCACATTTGTCTTCTCTCTGTCTCTTTTCTTTTTTCATTTGAAATTTTCAATTTTGAGCTAGAAGGCACATACTTCAAGCTGTGTAGATCTCAGAGGGGGAGGCTGGTGAAATCAGCGGAGGGTACGAGGCAGGGAACCTTATTTGCCCTCTGGGGGCCTCAAATATCCTGTGCAAAGGATCAGCTGTTGTCTTAAAGTGTCCCCTCCAAGTGGCTACTGTCCCAGGCCACCTTTGAGTAGCTCATTGAAAGGGCCAGTTTTTCTGAGCAACAAATATGGGGCTGCTTCCAGGTGACTGGTGGATCTCAGTAGCCTGATAACTGGAAACAAATTATTTTGAAGCAATAGGATCAAATGGTGTGTGGGGAGGTGCTAGACGTTGAAGCCAGCCCAAGCTGCACTAGTTATAAGAGAGTTTTCTTCTGAGATGATGCAATAATTGAATAGGAAAATCCTAGAGCAGAATGCACTGGGTTTAAGAAAGGCCGTCTACAGCAGGCAAAGGTTGTCCTCTTCCCCTCTGGACGCGCCTCTAGGACATGATGTGTCAGTTCACGTGCTAAAGCCCCACGAACGAGGAGCCATTTCGCCCTAATCACAGAGCCTTGAGCTCTGGCCAAGGGGCCCTAGGTGGAAAAATCACATCCACCAGAGCCTGTGCAAGAAGGAGGCAGCTGCCCTGCATCTTGGGAGCGTGGCTCACCCTGGGACAAGGGAGCAGACTACAGGGTATTGGTGTGGCCTGAGCCTTGGGGATGGAGGTACCAGCCCCAGAGTGTGAGAGCTGGAATGCCTGCTTCCTGCCCAAGAGAACAGATGTACAAGAGTGGGCTGCAGAGTTAACCAAAAGCTAGAACAGCGCCTCAGACCTTGCTAGGAAGAGACCAGAAGTGTATTCAGAGTCCAGGGTCCAAACCAGGGGCACGGAATAGCACATGCAAAGGCCCTGAGGCAGGACCAGCCTGAGCATAGTGGGTGAGCCACAGCTAGGACCTAGGGGAGGTGCTGGCTGTGCACAGGGAGAAGTCAGAATTCCGTTCTAAGAGCAACAAGAAGCTGCTGTCAGGTTCTAGGGAGGAGCATGCATTTCCCAACGATCGTGCTGGTCTGTGAGGGATATGAGTCTAGCGGGGTGAGAAGTTGGGCTGCGGGCGATGTTGTGGGAGACCAAGGGGCTGCATTTCACAGAGACAACCAGCAAGGCATGGTGGGGAGCTGGGTGAGGAGGGTGGGGGAAAGGTCCATGGACAAGGCATTTAACCCTTGGTTTCCTGAACGGGAAAAAGGACTCAATAATTCCCACCTCACAGAGGGGATGTGAGGATCAGAAATGGTGCGTGGTGCCCCCGGCCCACGACAGGTGCCCAAGAAGTGAGAGTCCCACTGTGTACCCACTGCCTCCTTGCCCTCCTTGGTCCCACGAGCATGGGTGACAGACGCCTGTCTTCAGCGGTGCCTCTTCTGACCCCTGTCCCCAGTAAAGTGGGAAGCTGGGCAGCCTCGGAGACAGGGCGGGTTTGCATTGTTCTTTCTGAGAAATCACGTGCAGATTCACAAGAAGAACAGTGATGCAACAAACCTCCAGGTTCATTGAAAACATTCTGATAGCTAGTGGGAAGCAGCCGCATAGCACAGGGAGATCAGCTCGGTGCTTTGTGACCACCTAGAGGGGTGGGATAGGGAGGGTGGGAGGGGAGACGCAAGCGGGAAAAGATGTGGGAACATATGTATATGTATAACTGATTCACTTTGTTATAAAGCAGAAACTAACACACCATTGTAAAGCAATTATACTCCAATAAAGATGCTAAAAAATTTTTTTGATGGTTACGAAAAGAAAGTTAATGGGGACCCGCTGAATCATCACCACCACGAAGCTCTCTGTGCCTAAGGTGACATTACTCCCCAGAGTACAATCATGGCGTTGGACCCAGGACTGTCGTTCGGGCCAGGATCCCTGCGTCCACTCCCTGCCACACCGTCTCCAGCCCTCAACCCTGGAGAAGCATATGTATAACATTCACTTTGTTATAAAGCAGAAACTAACACACCATTGTAAAGCAATTATACTCCAATAAAGATGCTAAAAAATTTTTTTGATGGTTACGAAAAGAAAGTTAATGGGGACCCGCTGAATCATCACCACCACGAAGCTCTCTGTGCCTAAGGTGACATTACTCCCCAGAGTACAATCATGGCGTTGGACCCAGGACTGTCGTTCGGGCCAGGATCCCTGCGTCCACTCCCTGCCACACCGTCTCCAGCCCTCAACCCTGGAGAAGCAGGAGTGGGGGAAGGTAGTGGAATTTCCACGTTCAGGTCCAACATGCCCTTCTGAGCTCGGAGCTCACACCGGGCCTCGCAAACAGCGCTATGCTAGGTTCTCGTGGTCCTCACGAGAGGGGGACACTTGTGAAGTTTATTAACCGGGAAAACCGGGCCTTACCCTGTGGGGTCTTCCTACAGGCTGGGAGGGCTCCCTGGAGGAGGAAGTGGGTGTCAGACCTCTGTGAAGGATGGGGAGCACGGGGCGGAGTTCCCAGCTCAGCGCGCAGCCTGGAGAAGGGCACATGACCAGTTTTCTCTGAGCCAGCACATTTTCCATTCTAAATATAGCCCAGGATGAGCCAAGACATCTTCCCCTCGCAAGGAGACCCAAAGTTCTGTATTTTTCAGCATTTCTATGATGGCTGGGAGAAATAAACAGCGAGACTGAGGCTCTTCACTCCCATCCCCTGATCCCGCGGGGCCCTGGGGCCTGAGGAATGATGTCCACCCCCCCTTGAGAGCAGAGACCGCCCTGTGTGAAGAGCCCTCTCTGGCCACCACCCTGTAGTAGGTACCAGAATATTTGGCCAGCCTGCATCTCCCTCCAGCAATGTGAAGCAAGGCTTCTATTCAGCCAGGAAAGAACATCCATCCATCAGCCCAGGCCGCCAAGAGTGACTCTTTCTACCATCCTTGGGTCGGTTCACCTTGGGCATCTCAGGAGTGAGGCCCAGCCTGATAGGTTTTCATTGGACAACAGATTCCCACCCTCCTTCTGAACCTTGCTGGAGCATCAAGCTTATCCTTCCATCCCACTTCTGGAAGGTACAGGACCTGCGCCTTTTGCAAAGGGGGTACCTGCCGCGGGCCTGGGGCACACTGGTGACTCTTGGCTCTGAGGTCCTTTGCTGCTTGTTTGTTTATAATCGATGGGATCTTTTTCTGTATCTGTGTGGGGCTCTGCTAATTACTGCACAAGCACTTCTGGGGGAAGTTCAAGTGTCCAGAGGCCCGCTGTTAACTCTGACAGGGCTGGCGCTTCCCAGACAGGGCGCCTGAGGGAGTTTGTGAAGATGCATTACAGGACGCACAAAGCGCAGCGCTCATCCGCAAAGGGTTAAGGACCGAGACATGAGGACAGTCGTGTTAGGGTACGTATGGCAAAGAGTGAGCAAAGCAGGCAAAGGAAAAAAGGAAGATGGGGAGGAAAAAACAACCACATGGATACACTCCCCTCCCCCTCCGGTGGCCACCCCTCCTTCTCTCCCTTCCCCTGCAACAACCCAACAGACACAGACACGGACACGGACGGGGCAGAGTTAAATCTGGCACACAGTGACTACAGCAACGAAAGAAAACATATCGAGTTACGCAGAGCCCTGTTCAGATTTGGGCCTGGGCCTCCCTCACACAATGCTCTGTGGAGAACAGGCCTCCTTGGTGTGGCGTCAGACACACACCCGTGAGCTTTGCTCGCCTTACAACGTTCGCTGGCCCGGCCCTGGGCCGCAGGTTAATTCCCAGCCCCGCAGGTGGAGACAGATAAAACCAATCAAAACGGTGTCACAGGAGGCAGGAAACCTTTCTTTTAAAACTCAATTCACCTCCAGAGAGGAAACACGCAAGGGCCTGGCTCTGGACCATAATCTGTTTTCTCAGGGCAGCCAGGAGAGGCCTGGTGGCCAGGGTAAATAAGGCAACGCGGCGGCAGCGGGGCTTCTGGCAGCTGGGGCTGCGAGGGACGTTTGAAAAGACCACTTCCTACACTCTGTTCCCAGCCCAGAGTCAGCTGTCAGTTTTGCAGGATGGAGGCACTCTGGGAAAAAAGCTGGGGCGGGGTGGGGGCGGCAAGGGAGAAACCGGAGCCACAGGTGCAGCTGGCTCACCTGGCCAGAGCCCAGCCCCAAAGGCTGCTGCCCTCAGAGCTCAGCGCCCGGGAGGGCAGGCAGGGACTCCTGAAACGCAACCCGGGTAGGTTTCAGCCTCTGCCTTGAGCAGCCGGAGAGGCGGGGCAGGCTGCCAACAAGGACTGGCTGAGCCTGTACTGCGTGTGAAGCGGGGCTGGGGAAGGCCAGGTACGTTTTAGCCATCAGACAGTGTCCCTGCCAGCAGGCACTCGGGATGCCCCGAGGAGATGAGACAGCCTGTTGGCGCCCACTGGCCAAGGCTGCACAGAGAATCAGTACTCTCTGTGTCGCCAGGTGTGGGGGTCTTCTCAAAGCCGTCCCATCTTGGTTTCCTACTGGGGCTTCGCCTGACCCGAGGTGGGCAGGGCAGGACAGAGCATCACCTCCGTTTTACAGTGGGGGAAGCTGAAGCACAGCGGGGCCACGTCTTACCTGGGTGGGTTCAGCTGGTGCCCAGAGCAGCCCAATATTCCGGCTCTGCCGCACGGGGCAGTGGTTCTCACCTCTGGGTGTGTGTGCCAGAATCCCAGGGTCATCCTCAGCCTGGGGTAGCCCCCTGTCGGGGTGGGTCTGGGAGTCCTGCCCCAGTGCCCGCCCCCAGCAGGGGGATGGAGGTCCAGTGATCTCAGCTCGCACCGGGTTCTGCCGTGGACCTGAGCTCAGTCTACACCTGTGATGATGGGTCCTCCAAAGCTGCTTCAAACAGGGAGGGACCCAGCCCACTGCACCCCTTTTCCTGGGACCTGATGGGTCCTCCAGCTTGGCTCCCTGTGCAGAAAGGATGCTGTTATGGGTTGAATTATGTCCCTCTAAATTAAAGGGACATGTTAAAAGCCTAACCCCCAGAAACTCAAAATGTGATCTTTCTTGGAAATAGGGTCATGGCTGATATAATTAGTTAAGACGGGGTCCTACGGGATTAGTGTGGGCCCCTAATCCAACATGACTGATGTCCTCATAAAAATAAAAAAAGGGAAATCTGGACACAGAGGCATTCACACAAAGAGAACACCATGTGAAGACGGAGGCAGAGATTGGGGTGATGCAGCAACAAGCTAAGGACCCCCAAAGACAGCCAGCCAACCGCCAGGAGCCGGGAGAGGCCTGGAGCAGCCTGCAGCCTCAGAAGGAGCCAGCCCTGCCGACATCTTGAGCTCAGACCTCAGATCTGCAGAACTGAGACAGTAAGTTTCTGTTCTAAGCCCCTGCTTTGATAACTTGGTTATGGTCCCAGCAGACTGATACAGATGATGAAAAGACCCAGGTGTCATGGTTAGTTTACCTTTAAAACCAACTGTGAAGACCCCTCCAGCTCCGTTCTACAGACACGGAGTCTACGTTTTGTTGTTGGAACAAAGGGTAGAACCGTGCAATGCAAGCGCAGCGCATGAGCTCTCAGCTCAGACCATCCCCTTAGCAAGGAGGACTCCCTTCTCGGAACTCTAACCCTGCTTTGTTCTCGACAGAAATTATATTCTGCTTAATTCCCCCATGAGGTCTCCAAAGCAAGACAAGTATCCACTTCCCCTTCTGGACGCAGGTGGGACCCTCTGCAAATTATGATGCAGAGCAATCCTTCTCGTCCAGCCAGCTTAGAGACCCAGCCTCTTGCGAACTTCCCAGTGATCTCAACTTGTTGCCAGGAGGAGACCTGAAAACTCGTTCACGTGATGAAACTTATGAGTCGTGACCAGGAGCTTCTAGTGTTAGGTCACGCCGCTGAGGAATTAGGTCCTACGGAGCGTCAGTAAACAGGGGTGCGGGGGTAGAGGGGGCCCACTTTGCCTCATACCCTGACCCGCTATGTAGTCCTTAATGTAAAATAGCCCCCACTGTGCATCAGGCCTCGGCCTCCCTACCCCATTCCCCTCTCTCTCCAGTAGCCTCACAGCCCAGTGACCCCAACATCCTCTCAAAACCCGCCATCAACCCCAGAATCCTGGCAGCCCCTCGTAGCGATGGAGCTTTGGGCATGGTGGTACCTAGGGCTAAATTCTGCGGTGCTAGGATCGACCACAAAGTAAGGCCCTATTACTGGGCTTGATGCTTGAAGGCTACCCTTCCTCCCTTTCTTTCGTTGCTCTACGCCTGAAATTGACCTCCTGCTCTACGTCTGTCTCTCTTTTAGCCTTACTGTGCCCACAGTGCCTATTGTATATGCAAGTTCTGGGTTATTTTTCCTCTGCTGAGCATTACGGAATGCGTCACTTAGAATGTAGGATTTTCAGGGAGAGAAACTTGGTTTTATCTTTTCTCCCTCCTCCGACAGTTTGGTGACTCTCATGCAGAAGTTACTCAATAAAGATTTGTTGAAAGTTGATTCAACCTGAATTTCCTCTGTTCATATACTCTTGTTACCTGTTTTGGTCCCCCATCCTTCCCCATTTGGCCCCCAAATCTTCCCCTCTTCAGATTTGGTCAGCTCATCTCTGGCTGTTAATGTTTCCTAACTTCGACTATATAGAGAATAGGACGAGATGTAGCCGATTTCCCATTAACTCAGAGACAAAAGAGCTCATAGACTTTTAGAGCTGGGATTCTTCAGAAAATGTTCAGTCCGCTTCTTTGGTGAGAGACCGTGGGACTCACCCAGGGTGCCCTGGCTGGTTCAGTGACAGAAGAGAGCATGGAAGCCAGGTGTTCTGGTTTGAAGGGAGGCTGTTTATCATGTAGAGGCGGATGTCACCTGTATGGCTGGTGTGGGTGAAGGGGGTCATGTCATACACTGTTCTGGAAGGTTCTGTCTATGGGCTCCTGGACATTTCAGTTTAATCTTGACATGCTTCCCAGTAAGTCCAGGCACCTTTGTCCCCTCTTCTACGCAACTGGAAGAGGGACCCACCCCCAACGCTGCCAGGTTACACAGGCGCCGTTCCAGGCGGCAGAGATGCCATTCCCTGCTTTCTTGCAAATCCGTGGATACGGCCGACAGGGGGTGTCCTCCATTTAAAGTGTCGTGGGGATCTCCGAGGCAGGTCTGTTTCCAACCACTGAGGCAGCAACAACAAAACAGTCCTGTCGGCTTAGACACATGCCTCATTGTTTTCAATCTGAGCACGTGTTTGACATCAAGAGAAGGACTGTGGTTGGGGTAGAGGGAGCCGAAGGGAGATTCAAAGGTTCTTCAGCTCTCAAAGATGTCAACCTCTTCAAAGTTTCAACCCTCAGAGTGCTTGCAAGGTTTCATCCCACTCAGCAGGAGCGCTTCTGCCCACACTCTCGGGTGCCACGTGCGTGCGTTGAGGGACTCGGCTGTGATCCAGAAGGGCAGCTAAAGGAAACAAGACGGTCCCCTCGCCACAGACATTTTCCCCAGAGGATGCAATTTCCCCTTTGGGATTTGATAAGCTCCCTAAGGCACACTCATATGCAGAGAACAGGTGATTGATTATCTGTTAGGGAGGCCATGTCAAGCCATGGGTGGTGATGGATGTCATGAGCTCACACCTGGGGGAATGAACAGCTTCTATCTGGGACCCCGGGCAGGTGGATGCTGGTCAGAGCCAGAGCCAGGGTGGACAGGTGATCGGGAAAAAGGAAAAGGTTTGCATCCAGTTGTAGTCACTTTCTAGCCTCCGTGTTCTCATCACTTCCTTTCATGACATTTTGGGGGTTGACCAAATGACATCCTTACCTGTGAAAGTGCCTGGCACAGAGAGATGAGGGCTAGTTCTGTGGACAGGAAGGCATTCCAGCACCAGCGCCAGCTCCTGGCTGTCTTCTTTCTGAGACGGTTGCTTCCAAGGGGAAGAAACCGGAAGATGGTGCCTCCAACTTGTAGGTCAAGTCGAGGCAAGCCAAGTTGGAGTATAAGTGTATCAATTCCAGTGCTTTGTGCTAGGAGGGACATGTGGAAAGCGGCGTGGCAAGGTGATGGGGTAGGGCCAGGAGAGCCCAGTTTGAGTCCTGGAGTCACGGCTCACACTTTGCTCCCCAGACATGTCACTTCCCCTCCCTGGCCCAGTCTGGGGACTGGAGCAGACTGCACAAACACAGGGGCTGGAGGAGCTCCTGCAGAGCGATGCAAGGTACTGGGACATGTGTGATATTTCTGTTCTTCAAGGAAGGGAACCAGGGAGGGAGGAGAGAGGGGGAGGGCAAGAGAGTAGCTTTTTTATTCAATGAAGTTTTTATTTTGGAATAAGTTTAGATTTCCAGAAAAGTTGCGAAAACAGTCCAAAGAGTTCATCACATCTAGTTTCTTCTGTTGTTAACGTCTTACATTACTATGGCCCATTTGTCACAATGAATGACCAATATAGATACACCGTTTATTCAGATCTCCTTAGTTTTTGCCTGATCTCCATCTTCTGTCCTCGGAGTCCATCCAGGACATCACATTGCATGAGGCTGTCCTGTCTCCTAAGGCTCCTCTTGGTTGTGACAGTTTCTCAGACTTTCCTTATGCTTTGTGATCTGGCCGTTTTGCAGGGGTACTGGTCAGGTATTTTGCAGAATGTCCCCAAGTTGGGATTTGTCTCGTGTTTTCTCATGATTGGGTTGGGCTTATGGACTTCTGGGAGGAAGACCCAGAAGCTGAGTCCCATTCCCATCACATTCCATCAAGGATACAAACATTCAAGATGCCTTATTACTCTTGTTGCTGACCTTGATCATCGGGCCGAGGTAGTGTTTGTTGAGTTTCTCTAAAGCTTCTTTTTGTCCCTTTCCACGCTGTACTTTTTGAAAGGAGGTTGCCCTGCACACAGCCCACACTTAGGGAGTGGGAGTTATGCTCTGTCTCCTTGGGGGCAAATTATCTATATCAATTATTTGAAATTCCACTGTGTGGAAGATGTATACCTATTCTCCATTCATTTATTCATATTATCAGCATGAAATTATCCATATTTATTTTATAATTGGATTATTTATAATCCAAAACTGCTTTATTTTAGTGCTCAGCGTTCGCCACTGAGAGTTCTTTTGCGTGGCTGCTGTGTCCCTTTGACACACTTCCATCATCACGCATTGCTGTCTGTTTTTCTGAGCACTTTCTTACTCTCTAGCACCATAAAATGCTCCAGGCTCATCCTGCATCGTCCCTGCCCGTCCTCAAAACAGCCACGTCTCCAAGAAGTCCTAGCCCCTTTTATGGGAGAATGGTCGTAAAATCTAAGACCTGGGCACTAGGTGTGCTCATTGCTACAGGGGTATCATTTCTCTCAGGACTTCTTAGCTGACAGAGCAAGTAAATATGGGTATTTATACCAACCCATATCTACAAATACTTTGTATGCATCCGTCTGTATCTCTATTAAGCTAAACGTGAGCCCCTATTGAAGTCTCCATTGCTATTCCCCTACCCCGTGAATCACTGCAGCCTTCACCCCGCCTTGTCTGTAACCTCCCACTCCGATGGTGAGAAACTTGGCTCCCACAATCTGCCATCCATTTGTTTAACTTTTCAGCTCCAGATTTCATGACTAGTGGCTTCATTTTCCATACCCCCATGGGAAACAACTTTCTCCACTAGAATACAGTGATATGTACGATTCCTCCTGCTTTTGGTCTCACAGTCTCCCATCATTTCCAATGCTACTTAGGTGGGACTCTCTTCCGCCCACCCCTTCAGTGAGGTGATTTCATACATTTGCAATACAGTTAGATTCTTTTGTCACATTCAGCGTTCCATCCCAGAACCCTTCAACCTCTTAAATCATTTTTAAAAATTTGCATACATTTAAAAAATTTCCTAAGAACTTGAATGTGGATTTTAGATCTTTCTGTTTTTCTTTTTCCTCCCTCCCTCCCTCCCTTCTTTTGTTCCTTCCTGGAAAACTTGTCTGTGCCATGCAGCTTCCCCAACCAGGGACTGAACCTGCGCCTTGGCAATAAAAGTGCGGAGCCCTAACCACTGGACCTCCAGGGAATTCCCTAGATCTTTCTTTTTTTCCTAATATATGCATTTAACACTGTGAATTCGCACTCTTCTCTCTGTCACTGTAGATTAGTCTCTGCATCTCCTGAAATTACATGTAAATAGAATCAGGCATTTCGTATTTTTTTTTCTCTGACTTCTTTCACTCAGAGTAATTAGTTGCAGATTCATTCATGTTCTTGCAGGTGTCAATAGTTTATTCCTTCTTATTGCTCAGTATTCCATTATAGGGACATGGTACTGTTTATTTACTTGTTGCTATACCTTTGGATTGTTTCCAGTTCTAAGCCATTAAAAATAAAGCTGCTCAATCCCACTACTGGGCATATACCCTGAGAAAACCGTAATTCAAAAAGAGTCATGTACCAAAGTGTTCACTGCAGCTCTATTTACAATAGCCAGGACATGGAAGCAACCTAAGTGTCCATCAACAGATGAACGTATAAAGATGTGGCACATATATACAATGGAATATTACTCAGCCATAAAAAGAAACGAAATTGAGTTATTTGTAGTGAGGTGGATGGACCTAGAGCCTGTCATACAGAGTGAAGTAAGTCAGAAAGAGAAAAAAAAATACCATATGCTAACACATATACATGGAATCTAAGAAAAAAAAAAAAGGTCATAAAGAACCTAGGGGTAAGATGGGGATAAAGACACAGACCTACTAGAGCACGGACTTGAGGATAGGGGGAGGGGGAAGGGTAAGCTGTGACAAAGTGAGAGTGGCATGGACATATATGCACTACCAAACGTAAAATAGATAGCTAGTGGGAAGCAGCCGCATAGCACAGGGAGATCAGCTCGGTGCTTTGTGACCACCTAGAGAGGTGGGATAGGGAGGGTGGGAGGGAGGGAGATGCAAGAGGGAAGAGATATGGGAACATATGTATATGTATAACTGATTCACTTTGTTATAAAGCAGAAACTAACACACCATTGTAAAGCAATTATACTCCAATAAAGATATTAAAAAAATAAAAAATAAATAAAGCTGCTATTAACATTCATGTGAGCAGACGTGTGCTTTCACTTCTCTTGGGCAAATACCTAAGAGTGGAATGGCTGGGTCATAGGATGAGCGTATGTTTAATTTTCTAAGAAACTGCCCGTCTGTTTTCCACAGTGGATGTGCCATGTTACGTGCCCACTGGCAGTGTGTAAGGTGCCAGTTGCTCCACATCTCAGTACGATCAGTATTTTAAATTTCAGATGTTCTAATAGGTGTGGAGTGGTATCTCATTGTTGTCTAAATGTTCATTTTCCTAATTACTAGTGATATTAGGCTTATTTGGCTTTCATACAACTTCTTTGATGAAGCGTATGTTCAATTCTTTTTCCCATTTATAAAATTAGATTGTTCTCTTATTACTGATTTTTAGAGCTTTGGGTTTTTTTTTTTTTTTTTTAGTATTCTGGATGCGAGTCTGTTGTCAGATATGTGACCTGCGAATATGATCTAGTCTATGGCTTATCTTTTCATCCTCTTAGCAGTGCCTCTCACAGAGCAGAAGTCCTTAAATTTCATGAGGTCTAATGTATCAAATTTTTCATATGTCATGCTTTTGCTGTCATATCTAAAATGTCTTTGCCTAACCCAGAGTTTCAGTTTCAGTTTCAGAGGCTCTCTGACCTCCCCCCTTCTGCCTAGAATTTTCTTCTATATTTTCTTGTAGAACTTATATAGCTATAGGCTTTAAAATTAGACCTATGATTCATTTTGAGTTAATTTTTGTATAGAGTGCAAGTTATTGATTGAAGTTCGACTTTTCGTGCAGGTGGATATTCAATTGTTCCAGCATGACTTGTGCAAAGAGTATCTTTTTTCTACTGAACTGCCTTCTCATCTTGGTTGAAAATCAGTTGGTCTATTTCTGAAATACAGATTCTGTTCTGTTGATGCATTTGTCCCTCTGCATTCCAATACCATACTGTTTCATTCTTGTAGCTTTATAATAAGATCTAAAATCAGGTACTGTTAGTTCTCCAAATTTGTTCTTTTCTTTTTCAAAACCCTTTTGTCTATTCCAGGTCTATTATGTTTTCTTTTGAATTTTAGGATCAGTTTATCAATTTCTACAAAAAAAAAAAAAAAAAAAACCTTCAAGGATTTTTGACTGGGATTGTGTTGAATTGATATATCAACTTGGAGAAAATCACCATCTTAAAAACAGTGTTCTGACTCAGAACATGGTATATCTTTCTATTTATTTAGGTTATATTTAATTCTTCTCAGCAATACTTTGTAGTTTTCAGCATACAGCCTCTCAAATCCTTTGTCAGATTTATTCCTAAGTATTTCTTATTTTTTAGGTTACTATAAATCGTATTTTTTATTTCAATTTCTGATTGTCCGTTGCTAGTACATAAAAATGCAAGTGGTTTTCTTGTATTGATCTTATAACTTGCACCCTTTCTGAACTCAGTGTTCAGTTCTAGTAACTTTTTGTAGATTCATATACAGCTTTGCCATTTTTTTTGTTTGTTTCATGCGAGAGGATCAATCTGGTCCCTACTACTCCTTTTGACTGTAAGTAGGAGTTTAGAGGATCTGCTTTTTAAAAAGTGTGTCTACTAAGGTGAGGCAGGGCATGGGTAGAGTTGTTGTTTGAAGTAAGGGCACAATGTCAGCCAGACCCGCACACATTGGAAATAATGAATCTAGTCTACTCTGGCTGAGGCCCACAGATAGGGAAGGTGGGTGATTCTTAGAACCCTCTGCCCCCGTCAATAAGAGTGAGATACGTGAGGACTTGGCTTGGGAGTCTCATCTGCAGATGAGCGTGTTAAACTCAAGGATGATTTAGTGTCCGTCGTTAAAAGGACACCCACCAAAGTATGGGACATCCACGTGATAGAATACTCTGCAGCCACTAAGACATGTCAAGTAAGCTCGCTGGCATGGAATATGCTTGTGGTTTATGACAGGAGTCGTTTTCTCATGCTGCATAACCATTTATCACAAACTTTGGCAGCTTAAAACAACAGCCCCATTTATTATCTCACAGTTCTATAGATTAGAAGTCTGGGTGGGCTCACTTGGGGCTCTGCTCGGGGTCCCACAAGCTGAAATCAAGGTGTTAGCTAGCCTATGCTCTTATCTGGAGGATCTGCAGAAGCCTCTGCTTACAGATGCTTTAAAGTTGGCAGAATTCTCTTCTCTGTGATTCTAGGGCTAAGATCCCCATCTCCTTACTGGCCGTCAGCTGGGGTCATTCTCAGCTCCCAAAGGCCTCCCCCATTTCCTTGGCTTGTGGCCCCATCTTCAAAGACAGCAGTGGTACATCAAATCCCTCTTATGCTTTGAGACTCTCTGACTTCTCCTTCTGCCTTTAAGGGCATATGGGATTCCCTTGGGCCCATCCAGATAATCCAGGATCACCTCCCTATATTAGAGTCAACTAACTAACAACCTTAATTAAATCTACCAAGTTCTTTTGTGCCATGTCAGGTAATATTTTCATGGGCATGATAGCTCGTGGTATTCATAGGTTCTGGGATTTAGACATAGAATCTCGGGGGGCCATATTTAGAATTCTACCTTACACAATCACCAAATAAGGCCAGATATGATGCAGTATGTGCAATATGATAACATTTCTGTAAGAAAAATAAAGTATGCAGTAAAAAACTATGGGTTATATTTGCTTTCTCCTTTATCCTCAAAGTTCTTTTCTTTTTTTACAATAAATACATATCACTAGGATACTATGAAGAGTTTACATAACACTCAAGCCCATAAAAATTCATTTGCAAGATGGAACTCAAGGTACATTTTCCCATGGACACAATGTTTTGGGGTGACTAGAGTCCTATGACATTCCACAAAAGACTTAGTTCTAAAACTCCATGCCCCCTGCATTATTTCTAGCGGGCACTAAATTCCAAGTTCTAATCAGGATGCCAAGAATATGGCTCTTTCCTCCTCACCTCCCAACCCCCAAGAAGCATCAGTGGGCAAGGGGGCTGGTGACCAGGAGCTATTAATATTACATCTACACAAGAAAAGACCACTCCCTGATGTTTACAAAAACATCTGCCTTAAAAGAGGAGGAGACAGGGCCCTTCACAACGCTGCTACACTGGGGCTGGCCTTGTGTGCACACGTGCAAAACTGTGTTTGCAAAAGTGCGTGTGCAAGAGCAAACGAGGGAGCGTGTCACATGCACGTGCAGGCAGGACCTGTGCTTCCTCTTCCCCAAACAAGAAGAGTCCATCGTGAAAGTTCCCGTTTGTCTGAGAATATGAGTCTTACTGCAAATAAGGAATCTATGGGGGCGTGATTATATATCTTATGACCTTCCACTCTCTGCAGTTCTCTCTTCATCCCCGATGACCCCTCCTGGAGCAGCCACTTCCACC
>NW_006798273.1:2379007-2424076 GCF_000442215.2 Lipotes vexillifer
CCAGTCATTCTCTCCATCCTCACTCTCTGTGCAGCCTTGTTTGTTCTCTCTCTCTCATTCTTTTGTTTCTTGGCTGGTTTGCTTTGGTTTGGTGGGGTCTCTTTCTCCATCCTCTCTTGGACCACTTTCTCCCTGATCTCCCTGTCAAAAACTACAAACAGCCCAGATGTCCTTTGGTGATGAGTGGTTAAGCACACGAACCGTGGTACACCTACACCACGGAGCAGCACTCAGCAATCAAGAGGGAGGTTGGGTATCAATACACCCAACAACATGGATGAATCTCCAGAGAGTTACACTGAGCAAAGAAGGCCTATGTACCACGACCCCATTTATATATTATTCTCGAAATTATAAAATTATTAAAAGAGAACAGACCATTGGTTGGCAGGGTTGAGGAAGGCGGGAGAGTGGGAAGGAGTGCACTTGGGTTATAAGTGGGGAACAAGAGAGACCCTTGTGGTGATGGAAATAAAACATACCTTGACTGTGGTGATAGATACGCAAACCAACCCATGGGATACAAATGCCCAGAACTAAATGTGCACACATGCACGCACGCGCGCGCGCACACACACACACCAATGAGTATATATAAAAGTGTACTGATGTCAGTATTCTGGTTGTGATATCTACTATCATTCTACAAGATGTTACTTTTGTGAATAAGGGGCACACAGGACTTCTCTGATTCATTTCTTACAACTCAGGTGAATTTCCAATTATCTCAAAATAAAAATTTAATTGGAAAAAAGTGAAGGCGAAAGAAAGATTTTCTCAAACAAAAACAGAGGGCATTCATTGCCAGGAGATCTGCCCTGCAGGTAATGTTAAAAGAAGTTTTTCAGGCAGAAGGAAAGTGATACAGGTCAGAAACTTGGGGCTGCACAAGGCAGAGATGAGTGTGGAAGAAGGAAGAAATGAAGGTAAAATAAAATCTTTCGCTTTTCTTATTCTTTATGGATCTAAGTTTCTAGCTGTGGTTTTGCAGCTTTCTTCTTACACCTTGGAGCTACTTTTTGTGCCAGTGTCAAGCATGTTTTTTGAAAGCTTGCAGGCCTCAGGCAGGCTCTGTGCTCTTGGGCCCATGGCAGGAAGACACAAGGGTCTCCCGAGGGTGCCCTAGCCTCACCCAGCCATGATCTTCATTCTCCCTGAGGAACCATGACAGTATTTATGGGAGGGAGCACATGGATGCTGTCCAAGGCCACCGTGGTGAGTGACAGAAGCAAGGGCACTGGAATCAGGCAGACTGGAGTAAAACCCCAGTTCTGCCTTTTAGTGCTGTGTGACCTTTGGCAAGTTACTTAACCTCCCTGGTCCCAGATCTCATATTTAACAGTACTTTTCAGGGCAGTGGTGGCAGTTATAAGACCTAACACACGGGATAGAGTCTGCCACGATAGGTGCTAAAATATGTTCATTTCCTCCCTTATGTGACCGTTCCCCCTACTGGGTAGACAGCTGTCACTCACATAGGAGATTCCATTCCTTGACAAAATTCACACGTGAGGTCTACAGTGCTCTGTCCTCTCCTGAAAGTATATACTTGCAGGGAGGCAAACATAACTATCACTTCTCAGTTGTCCTCGAAACTTAGGCTGGGGACAAGTTTCGCAGGCAGCCTTGCAGTTTAAGGAAACAGCTCTTGACCGAGCTGAAGAAACAGTGACCCCAACATCTCCCTCCTCCCCAAATCCCTTGAGAGCAGAAAACTCCTGCTGCCTCCTCGAAGCTCCGAAAACTCGGCATCTTGGTTTTAATACAATTCTACAGTCCATTCTCCAGAGACCCAGCAGCCAAAATGGCGTCTTTAAAATGAACATCAGTTTGTGTCAGGCCTCTACTCCCTAAATCCACTCAGTGGCTCACGCTGTACTTGAAATAAGAGCTGTTAATCAGGAAGGCGTGTTTACAAAGCCCCCAGACCTGACCCAGCCTCACCTCCCTCTACTCCCCGGGGGGTTCACACCATCCCAGCCACCCTCACCTTCTCTCTGTTTCTCAACTCCACAAGTGCCCCAGGGCCTTTGCACTTGCTGGCCCCTCTGCCTGGACCGCTTCTCCCCTGACCTGAGACCTGCTCGTCTCCAATGTCAGCAGGCAGCCTTCCCTGACCGTTTGTCTAAAACAGACGCCCTTCCTCGTCTCCAACAGCCTTCTCTTCTCTCCCTGTTTGTCCCATATGCTCTCTCCACAATCTGAAATCATCTCGTCATTTACATATTTACTTGACTTTTTTGCCCGTTATTTTTGCCTGTATCCTCCTTCAAGAATGTCAGCTCCATGGGACAAGGGACCATGACTTTGAAGTCCCTGGTGCCCAGATCTGGGCGGCGCATGTAGTGTGCATGGTTCCTAATACCGATTTGTAAGTAAATAATTGTTCCTTCCCCTCCTGGCACAAGTACTCACACCCTGTATAGGCCCCTGATCCCTGGAGAGCCATCTGTGGATCCCAAGCTGTCCCCAGACCACACTCTGGGAAGCTCGCCCAAGGGAAACAAGCCAGTGACCCCAGACAGTTACATCTGGTGTTAGGCCCAAAGACAAAGGCTTCTCAGGCCAGACTAGGGGGGGACCAGGGCAGGAGATGCTGAACAAGGGGTCACTGAACGTGTCACCTCCATGCCTGTGCAGTCATGTAGCCAGATTGCCTGGGATCAGGGAGCGGTGCCAATTCAGCTGCCACCGAGGCAAAGGGATTGTACCTGGGAAAGATTTACTTCTCTTCCATGTCTCAGGTCACCGCCATGCCCCGCCCCCTGCTGAGCTGTACCCCACTCCCTCTGTAGTAATAACCCGCTCAGCTGCCTGCCACTCAGCTGGCTGAGCTCCAGCCAAGACCAGAGCGACAATCTCCCCTGCCCCCAACTCCCCACCAATATGTACAGATGTCTAGGTATCCAAGGAGGAACATTTGTCAGGAGGCTCCAGGAGAGAGATGACTCTTCCATAAAGATTTCATTTTTGTTGGAGTCTATCCATGTCTCTGTATCTTCATAAAGAGTCAATAAGAAACTTCCATTAAAAAAAAAAAAAAAAAAAAAAAAAAAAAAAAAAAAAAAAAAAAAAAAAAAAAAAAAAAAAGGCATAATTAAACAGAAATAGGGACAGCTCCAGGAGAGGCTGAAGATTAAAGACCAAGAGGCCCAGGGCAGACGGGGGAATTTTATGAGCTCCCAAAGAAAGAAAAACACACCACACAGAAAACGTGCCCAGTAGAAACCGTCTTGGCCGCCTTAGGCAAGGCGAGTCGGCCAGTCTGGGGAGCTGGTCTCCGCAGACCCAGGGGGTGGGGCCGTTAACCTCACCCTGTGCGTGGCCTCTGGCTGGAGAGGAGCTTGGACCCCCGAGAAACACTGCAGCTACCGCTGTCGGAAGCCGGTGGAATATCAGGCCTCTGAAGCTGAAGAACCCTGCCCACGTCGGAGCCACAGCGGTCAACAGCTCGGGACAGGCTGATTCTCTGTAGTTTCAGGATCTGGGGCTCTCGTCTGAGATGCTCTTGGAATGGCCCTTATGGAATTTTCCAGATTCCAAGAATACAGAGTTAGACTTCCTTTCTGGGTTTAAGAGACTGAATATCCAAATGGACAATGACCAGACCGTATATAAACCCAGACCCTGCCCCACAACCTGCAGCAACCTGCCCAGGGAACCAAGCCCTTATCCGCAGTAAACAGCCCAGGAAGCGAGCCTGAGCTCAGTCACACTCACAGGAACCCAGATTCCTATTTTGTTTGACAATCCGGGAAGCTAAACAGTGAATTCTGTAACACTCAGCCAAAATGGCCAGGACTTAATGAATCACTGCAGCTTCCCTAATTTTCATCCCCACTTCCAACACAGGACCACCAAGAGAAAGTCAGATGTGATCCCTCACGTGGGACGCGCCGTCCTATACAGCCCGTCTCCAGATCCCCCAGGCCAATAGCCTCCAATCCCTTCCCACCCCTCCCCCACTATAAAGCTTTCCCGCTCCCTTGTCTGCCTTTGAGTCTCTGCCACATGCAAGTGATGGTGGCTGACCCCCTTCCTCTTGCAAGCTCTGAATAAATTAGTTGATCTTCGAGACTTTCCACAGGTTAAATGCCAGTCTCCCATCTGTTAGTTGCACAACCTTATCAGATCCCTTCCGGTCTCCGAGCCTCTATCCGGGCATCTCAATCACAAGTCAGTGGCAGTAGTTGCCTCCATAGCTTGTCACAGGGATTCGTGAGGTCATTCACGTATAGCTCCTGGCAGAATACCTGGCACACAGTTACTGCTCAATGAATACTGACCTCCATTTTTATTATTATGTCATTGCTACCCACCCTCCAAGAAACTTAGAGATGATCTTCTCCTGGAACTGTTTTAATGGCCAAACAGTCTGGGAGGTATGAAAGCTAAGTCACCTGAAATTCACTGGTTTCAATCCTTAAATCAAAATGGTAGCCTGAAGCTTGGCGAGCCGTGAGGGCCATTTGGAGAGGGAGCTGATAGGACCTGGAAATTCGATATCTCCACAAGGTGGGTGGAAGGAAGCCAAAGGGACTTCTATCCACATGGCAGCACTTAAATACTAGGCTCGGACCAACCCTGCGAGGTATGTAGGGAATATCACGCCCATTTTGTAGATAAGGAAACTGAGGCTCATAGAGGTTAAGTGAGTCTCTGTGAGTCACACCGCTAGGTCCTGAATCCTAAGGTGCTTGGGGTTGCAACAAGCCAGGGAGAGGGAGTTTTCCCTATAGAGTGTGGAGCCCACAGAATCAGAGGCAGTGCAGGACAGGGGCAGTGTCAGTGGGTTCCAGCAAGGGTCCTGGCAGAGAGAGCCCAGTGACTCAGAGAGACAAGGGGGACCAGACACGAGGGGTGGGCTGTGGCTGCAGTGGGTCAGCCCTGGTCTCTCGTGTGGGTTTCTGGGCAAGATTGGAGGGGACAGGGTGAGCTCCTGAGTAAACTCTCAGGTCAAAGAGCCAGGCTCAAGGGAAGAGGCTGGAGGCGTTCAGGAACCAGGCTGTGGGTGTCAGACCAAAGGCTGAGGGTGGATTTTAGAACTGGGCTCCAAGGTCAGGCAATGACCTTGGTGCCAAGACATTCAACTCACTGAACTGGCTCTTGAATTCCTCTGGACTAAGAAAGGCCCAGCCCCAAGGCCTTTAACCTTGGTGGCTTGCAGGTGCCTGCAGATGGCCTTGGCTGTGGGGAGGTGGGCAACTTAGCCCAGAGGTCATTCTCACCCAGCCCTGTACACCCACACTCATTTACACATGGGGACAACAACGGTGTCTTTGGCTCCAGCAAGAAAAGCAAAGGTGAGGAGTGTGTACAGGCCAGGGCTAAGGAGGCAGGAGGTAGCCAGACTTCCCTTTCACCTAAATGAAAAGAAAATTGGGATCTCTTTTAGCAGTTAGAACTGTGAAATGAACAAAGGGAAAGGAAGCAAAATAATGTAAAAACGATGATGGCTCACACTTATGTAGTACTTTCTACATGCCAGGAACTTTTTAAGAATTTCATACATAATAGCTAATATAATCCTAATAATGATGAGATAGCTACTGTTATTGTCATATTCTACAGATGAGGAAACCAAAGACCAGGCAAGTGAAGTAACTTGCCCAAGGTCACACAGCTAGTATGAGTTGGAGGTGGGATTAAACCAGGCAGTCTGGCTTCAGAGCCCACACATATTTTTATATGTGTCCTGATAAAAGAAATTTTCACATGTTGAGGTATGGGGAAGTCGTTCTGGCTTATATATGGGTTAACTTGAATTTTATGCTGACTAAAACAGCCTGTTTGCGGCCTACCAAACATACATTGTACATCTGCTTTAATTATTAAAGAAAAGGGTGCGTTGACCGAAAGTAAAGGATGTCCGTGCTGAACATAAAGATCAAATGCCTTTCTTCCTGGGACGCCAGTGCTGGTACCTTTTTGATGATAAGACTCCCTTCCCAGGTGCCAAAGCCATACTGACTCACTATGTACACGATGATCTGGTCTGGTACCTTGAAGGAATGGATCCCCGGCTCATGCAATGTTCTGACAACATGTAAAACTGTGCTGAAAACCATGCTTCTGCGGAGCAGTTCCTCAGTCATCTGAGAGGCTGTCTTCTGGGCTATAGTCCTCAGTTTGGCTCAAATAAAACTCTGTTCCAGTCCTATTATAAACTGTTGATTATTTTTGTTGGCAGTCCAAAGCATGCAGCTTCTCAAATCTTTTTATTTGAAGAGCTCAGATGAAAGTGAAAAAAACCCCACAATTTTACAGATCCAAATGGACTGGCCTAAAGTCTAAAGAGTCCCCTGGTCCTGTTCTCAGCCCACATATAATTGTCACAAATGGTGACAAGGACAAAGCAGAGGCAGAAAGCGAGGCTCTCTCAGTTCCAGCTGCAGGAGAACGGACAGTTCGAGAAGGGGAAAGAGATGGCGCGAGGGGATCTGAAGCCCCACAAGGAATCGTGCATCCCGCTCAGAGGGCTGCAAGGCCTGGACCGAGAACAGACCCCTTTCACATCTTATCTGCAACTGCCCGGCCCTCAGGATTAGCATTGCATAACTGGAGGGGCCCCTGGCCTGGTGTGCTTCCAGCCTTGTTCTCTGGATATAAGACTGAGAAGGAAAGGATTTGACTGAGTTCACAGGGTTCAAGGTGGAGAAGAGACAGCCTTCCAGGCCTCCTGCTGCCGGTGTCCTGCACCTTTCATCACAGATGGCTGAATCCCCCTCCTCTGGGAAGCTTTCCTGCCCCCTCCTTCCACAGCCAGTCTCTACAGGGCTATTGCCCCCTCGCTGCACCCTGTCCCAGCACCATCCCAGGTGTCTTTTTTTTTTTGGCCACGTCGCATGTGGATCTTAGTTCCCGGACCAGGGATCGAACCCGCCGTGGAAGTGCAGAGTCTTAACCACTGGACCACCAGGGAAGTCCCCAGGTGTCCTCTTGAAATTAGTCCTGGCTGCAGCGCCAGGATATGGGGCCCTTGGGTCTTCCCTCTTTGTGACAGCGCTGGCCTGGCCGGCTGGAAAACAAGTGGGAAAGGGTTTGATCCTGAGGTGAAGGGGATAAAAGCCTATGGTGTCCTGGAGGTTAGAGGCCTCTCCACTCCATGGGTTGACCAGGTTCTCCTTCCTGTGAGTCTGCTTCCTTGCCTCCCAGGGGAACTGGTCATCCCAATCCCAGACCCCTGAGATGGGTCTGAGGCAGCTGAACTGGGTCCTGGATTTCTGAGACAGCTCCATACAGCACCGGGCAGGAGTGCCCTGGCCTCACCTGACCCTACTTAGCCGGCTGGCCTTCTGAGAGCACGAGTAAAAGTGAAATGGCTAAGAGGCCTGGCCTCTTACACTCACACTCACTCTTACACACATGACCACACATACACACACACACACACACACACACACACACACACGTACACACGCAGCAAAAGGCACCTCGTATCTCTGGGTAGAGGCAGTTAAAGGTTGACCTAAGTCCTTTTGAAGCAATAAAACTTTGACGAAAGTCTCCATGGCTTCATGACCACTGCCTCCAATGGGGGGCTCTGATTTCCCTGGGAAAAAAACATGGTGAAATAAACCTAAGTTTGGCTACAGAAAATATATACTAAGGAATATGTAACATTTGTCTGCATGTTGGAGGAATGATAAAAGGAAAAGCAATCTGTGTGTTTACATGACTCCAGTCATTTCCGGCTTTTACGAAAGATGGCAAGTGTTTGCCTTTGGAAATCTAGGAAGCAGGACTGAAGTGAAGCCACACACACGAAGCCAAATCCAGCATCAAAATATAAGAAATGAACACCGTAGCAAATAAAGGAAAACCTGGTAAGATACAATGGGTCCTGTGCTCAGCGAAAATCTGTTCACCTGGATTCCACCGGGTCTTTCTTGCCTCGGAAAGTTAGTGACATGGGAATCACATGCACTTCAAAGAACACAGCTGCCCATCCGTTAAAATGCTCCCAAGACAGTTCTCCAAAATACTCTTCTCTGAGTTTACCTTTTTCTATTTTCCTCTCTGAACCATGGTAGATAGTAGAATCACTCCTTCACAGTTAAGATGTGCCCCTGTAGGGGCTTCCCTGGTGGAGCAGTGGTTAAGAATCCGCCTGCCAAGGCAGGGGACACGGGTTCGAGCCCTGGTCCGGGAAGATCCCACATGCCGTGGAGCATCTAAGCCCGTGCGCCACAACTATTGAGCCTGCGCTCTAGAGCCCGCGAGCCACAACTACTGAGCCTGCGTGCCACAGCTACTGAAGCCCGCGTGCCTAGATCCCACGCTCCGCAACAAGAGAAGCCACCGCAATGAGAAGCCGCGCACCGCAACGAAGAGCAGCCCCCGCTCGCCGCAACTAGAGAAAGCCCGCGTGCAGCAATGAAGACCCCACACAGCCAAAAATAAAAATAAACAAAATAAATAAATTTATTTAAAAAAAAAAAAAGATGTGTCTCTGTGTTCAGAGCAAAGGCTGATCTTGGGTTTTGATCTCTGCACCCACAGTGGGAGTAAGTCTGTGCGTCTCCAGGCAAAGTTTTCTGAGCTCCTTGGGCCTCAGTAAATAAAGGGATTAAAGCTCTAGCCGACAAAGCTATCCAGACAAAGAGAGATCCAGTGATGAAGTCTAAATTCACCTGCAGGAAACGCCCATCACTGCTCAAAGGGTCCGGGGCCACCAGCAATTCCTCTGATTCACTTTCTCCCCAAGGTTCCTATGTCCTAAAAGCCACACTTTGCTTATCAGTAATAATGCATTTTGCCAATTTGGGTTGGCCAAAAACATAACTAACTACCAAGGAGAAGTCCTGACTAGAAAAAGAAACCAAAGTCTCCATGAAAAATGTCATTTTAACCAAAAGTAATGTCACTTAAAGTTTTAGTTATGGGTAACCCTGCTTTTTATATTTGGAAATAGTGTTTGTAACTTATAAACATTGTCCTTCAACCCTATACTACCTTCATGAATCCTTTTGGGATCCAGGGACCTTGAACCAGGAATTACTGTATCTGGTGGTCTCTAAGGTTCTGGCATTCCATTATATCTAGCCCCAGAAATTCTGGCTGCCAAGGGGGCAGGATATCAAGGACTCTCATCCACCACCAGTGAGAATGTAATTTGGTACAATATTTGTGGAGGCCAGTTTTGCAATATATTTTAAAATCCTTAAAACGGGTATAGAAGATGTTCTAGTTCTGATAATGGTATAGTAGCTCCTACTGGGCCAATCCCCCTGCAGACAACAAGTATAAACTCCAAACAAAATGTTAGAAACCAACGATTTGGAAGCATTGGAGAGCAAGCAGAAGCAGGCAGGGGACTTTGACCTTTGAAAGAAGGAACCGCACTGGATGAGATCTATGTTTAGACAGTTTTCTGCTGAGGGCTCTCCTCAAGTCTGCCAGACAGAAAGCTGCAATCTTACTGTTTGAAGTGTCAGAGGACAGAGTTCAGGGCTGCCAGAGTGGCTGGGAATTGAAGAGCTGGATCCTGAAAGAAGCTAAAACTTTTAAAAGCTGAGTAGAGATTTTAACTGCTGCCCGTTTAATGAGAGACAGAGTTTGGAGTTTGAATGCTGCCAGTTTCTCCAGGAGAGATTTCATAAACATGTTGGACATTCTATTGATATCCAGGGAAGGGGGAGGGGAAGGGAGCAAAGATTATGTCCCAGGATTAAAGACATTTCCCTCAGACTAAGAAAACTATCAAAACAGATCCATCTTAAAGAGTAACAACATCAAGGTCATATATGCCATAATTAACTGCCTGCTGTCATCAAAGCCAGACAAAAGATACAGAATCTCTAAACCCATTGTCCACAAAAACAGTATACAATTAAAAAAAACTACTAGATATTCAAAGAAACAGAAAAACGTGACCCCTACTCAAGAAAAAAATCAATCAACAGAACTCCCAGGTAACCCAGATGTTGGAATTAGCAAACTGGAAATTTATAGTATTGACAGCTATTATAAATATATTTGAGGAATTAAAGGAAAACATTGCCATAATGAGTGAAGAGGTAGAGAATCTCAGCAGAGCAACAGAAACGATTCTTTAAAAAGAACCAAATGGAAGTTCCAGAACTGACAAGACTCAGAGATGAAAAATTCAGTGGATAGCTCTAACATCTTGGAGGCAACAGAAAAAAAGGGTAAGTGACCTACAAGACGGGCCAATACAAATTAGCCAATCTTAAAAACACAGAGCAAAGCAGATTTTTAAAAATGACAGCGCTTCAGTGACATTTGGTACAATACCAAGCGTTCTAATAAACGTGTAATTGGAATCTCAGAGGGGAAGAGAGGGAAAAGTATTTAAAAGAATATGGTTGAAAACGTCCTAAATCTGATGGAAAACATTAACCTGTAAACCCCAAGAATTTCAGTAAACTCCAAGGAAGATAAACATACACACACACCACAGAAAGGCATGTCATAGTTAAACTGCTGAAAAATAAAAAGTTTTGAGCAGCCAGAGAAGAAAATGACACAGTTACAAAGATGAATCACATTTGACTTTTTATCAGAAGCAATGAAGCCAGAGATCATGGGATGATAAGATAATGAAATGATTAATGCTAAAGTTCGACATCCAGTTAAATACATCCTTCAAAAAATTCAGGTAATAGACATTTTTAATTAAATGAAGCTGAGAGAATTCTTCATCAGGAAATGTGAAAGGAAGTTATTCAGGTTGAAGAGAAATGACATCAGAAGGAAACCTGGGTCTTCAACAGGGTAAGAAGCTACCGAGAATGGTAAACATGTGAGCAAAATAAAAGGCTACCTTTTTGTCCTTCTGTAATTTCTTTCAGAGATAACCAGGAATTGTTTTTGCCTGTGATCTACACGATATCATACAGCAATGTATTTCTGACCACACGGGAATTAGAAATCACCAACAGAGTATCTAGAAAATCTCCAAACAAAAATTAATCAGCACATATTTAGGCTTATCCATTATAAACTTAAGAGTAAAATCCTAAAGCTACGAAACCTGTGGAAGAAAACACAGAAGATCGTGGCAATCTTGGGGCAGGCAGAGATTTCTTAGGACATGCAAAGCCCTAATCAAAATTTTTTATGATACATTGGTCCCCATCAAATTCTTCTCTTTAAAAAGAGACAAGCCATAGACTGAGAGAAAATATTCACAATATATTTAGCTGGCAAAATACTTGTATCCAGAATAAAGAATTGCTATAAATCCATAATGAAAGATATACAATCCAGTATTAAAAATAGGCAAGGAACAAGCATAGACACTTTGCAGATGACCAATAAGCACGTGCAAAGGTGCTCAACATAACTGGTAATTAGACAAATGCAAATTAAAACCACAATGAGATATCATTTCTCATGCGCTAGAATGCTTAAAATTTTATAAAGACTGACCCTTGCACGTGTTGGCAAAGACGCAGAACAACTGGGGCTCTCGTACTTTGCTGGTGGAAACACACAATCGCTTTTACTTATAAATTCAATATACACTTACAGTATGACCTAGGTATTTCTCCTAGGTATTTTCCCAGTGAAAAAAAATAAAAAGCATTTGTCCACAAAACGACTTGCACAAATTCTTCGCAGCTTTATTCGCAGGACTCCAAAACTGGAAATAGCCCAAATTGCCATCAACAGGTGACTAGATAAACAAATTGTGGTATAATCCTTCCACTGATGACTTCCCAGCCAATCTGAGGACAGACACAGGTCACAGCAGCCCTTAGCGCTGTGCCCATGGTGAGAACAGCCCACAAGTAACCCGAGACATAGATGCCAAGGTGGGGGACACGGTGAGGTCAGAGGCTGATGACCAAAGACCAAGAGGGAGGAACTCTGCTTCCTTGGGAGGCCAGACCCTCCTTTCTGAATGTGACAGGGCACAGAGATCCACTTCTGGCACCTGGACTGTGTCTTGGAAAAGGAGAAGGGGAAAAGAAGCCTTGGGTGACATCAGAAACTTAGATCTCACCGAGTCTAAGTTTTAAAGCAGTAGAAACTGAGGATTCTTCAGTTAGTTAAACGAAAAATTTTGTTGCTACCAATAGGAAAGGGGCTTTGAGTGCAAGATGAGCTTAGATATTAACCAAAAAAAAAGATGAAAGTTAATTATTTTTGCACTTCTGACATGCAGTTGAGTTATTTGTGCATTTCTAGAGGATCAAAATATGAGAGATGGGCCATGAGAGAAGCAGCCTCTGGGAAGAGAGAAAGGGAAACAGAGGCCAGAGACCTCACGACTCCAAATCTAGATTCCAGAGTCCCTCTGCCCTAAGGTGTACGCCTGGTAATAAGACATGCCACGGTAGGATTCATTGAGCTGTGTTGGCTCAAAGTAAGCTGCACTCCCTTTGAAATTCAAATGAACTCCAGTGCAGTTTCACCTCTAGAGAAAGGATATTTTCTTTTTTTTTTTAATTCTTTTTTTTAATTGAAGGATAGTTGATTTACGTTGTGCCCATCTCTGCTGTAAAGCAAAGTGACTCAGTTACACACATATAGACTCTTTTTTTCTTTTGCGGTGCGCGGGCCTCTCACTGTCGTGGCCTCTCCCGTTGCGGAGCACAGGCTCCGGACGCGCAGGCTCAGCGGCCGTGGCTCACGGGCCCAGCCGCTCCGCGGCACGTGGGATCTTCCCGGACCGGGGCACGAACCCGCATCCCCTGCATCGGCAGGCGGACTCCCAACCACTGCGCCACCAGGGAAACCCACATATAGACATTTTAAAATATTCTTTTCCATTACGGTTTATCCCAGGATATTGAATATAGTTCCCTGTGCTATACAGTAGGACCTTGTTGTTTATCCATCCTATATATAATCGTTTAAATCTGCTAATCCCATACCCCCAGTCCTTCCCTGAGAAAGGATATTTTCTACACTGACTCAGTCCCAACTCTGAGAAACAGGTCTGCATTTTTTTGAATATTAAAATTTATTGTTAAATAGAAAATCTTATTATTCCCATGAAATCCTAAAGGTTTTTAAGCATTCACCTTCCACTCCAGAGTCCAAAATCCTAGAAAAGCCCTTCTTCTGCTCCAGGAGGGGATGGTAGGGTGATCCTTCCCCCTATTCTCACCCCACTCCCACCCCAAGCATAACCAGTGGACAACAGGGGCATCTTGGTGGCCCCGGGGACTGAGGCTCTTTCATCGTTAGAGAATGCTAGAGACAGATGGGAACTTGAGTGGCCCACCATCCCAGCTGGCCTGAGACTGTCCCCGTTTTAGCACTGAGAGCCCAGTATCTCAGGAAATTTCTCAGTTACCCTGCCAGCAGGTCAAGCGTTGCTGGTCAGAGGCTGTCTCTCTCCACAGGGCAGCTGCCTCCTGACTTAGAGCCTCTATTCAAAAGGCTTCTTGATGTGGATGCCTCCACCTACATCCTGCCTGCTTCAGCCAGTTCTCCTGGCTTTGAGTTCTGTTTGATATCATCCACCCCATCCCATGACTCCTTGGATCTCAGCTACAATCAGTCTCTCTTGGCTTTTCTTGGTACCTCCAGCCCAAGGACACCAGGTTAGTTTCCAAGACCCACAGTTTAGAAAGAGTTTTTAACAACTGTAAGTTACCTGTAAATTTCACAGCTATCCATTCTGATGATTAAGAATATTTACTTCTTGTTGTTGTTTTCTTTAGATCTATGTCATTCCAAAATGCTTGAAAACTGTACAGCATCAATATTCACTGCCCTTCTCTGAGCCCTCTTATCCTCAAGTAAAAGCCCGAGTGGGGGATTCGAGTTTTGATTTTGTTTCTGGTCCATGGGAGGCCTGGAGGGGTAAAACATATAAACAAAACAAAAAGGGAATGAGCAATGTTCACTGCTCTTCAGCTGGGTTTGGGGGTTTGTCGCTGAAGCATACCTGCAGCTTTAGATGGGCTCGTCGGTCCACCAGCAAGAAGGCTGGTTTGGACTGCAACCTTCATTCATTCATTCATTCATTCATTCAACAAATATGCATTGCGCACTGAGGTGCTTCAGAGATGAAACTAAACAAAAACGCTGCCAGCATTCACTAAGGCTCTGGCCTGCCGTTACCAACCCTCATGCCCGCTTCTGTATCCTCTGTGTCCTGCACATAGCGGGGTAAGTGGGAGTTTAATGAAAAAATATAGGGCTTGAAGGAGAGGGAAAAGTCTCTCCTTGATCATTGTGGGGTCCTGCGGTCTGAAAACTAAACTGACAAAAGATGAACAGGAGAAAAGCATACGCATTTATTTAATAGAAGTTTTACGTGATCTGGAAGCCTTCATAAGGAAATGAAGACCCAAAGTGACGGTTAGACCTGAGTGTTTTGTGCTGGGTTTAATGAGGAGCGTCCAGGCATGGAGGAATATGACAGGTGAAAGAGTATGAGTGTATTAAACTGGGGGGATCTTAACAAGGTCTGTTTGTTAGGATTCTTCTTGGCGTCTCTCTGTCTTTAGAGATAAGGATGCTCTTTTCCTCCAGGTAAAGGGAGGGCACCTCTCACATGAGGGTTTTATGACCTGTTTCAGGGAAGAATGGCAAGTGGGGTAGAGGTCAGGGTAAGCTTCTAGCTGTATTTTCTCAAGTCCCTTCAGCTGAAAATACCCGATACGTCCAGGTGCCCTGTTTTGGAGTAGCATATTCTGAACCCCATCACAGCTCTGGCAATAATGATGCCATTGTATGTAATCGAAGAGCCTGTTGTTGTACAGTAGATAAGCAGGGGCAGAGATCAGTAAAACCAACTCCATCCTGTATCGCTGTCCCTTCCCCGCAAAGCACCCCCGGCACACCACTCCTTAACAGCAGCCAGGGCCTCGATGCCGGGACCTGGTTTCCAAGACGCATCAAGCCATTTGTAAGATGGCACTGAAATGAATCCTCAAGTCCTCCGTTTATTCAACACAGTAGACAATCCTTGTATCACAGGTCCTGAGTGCAAAAGCAACAGAATTTTCATCTTTGAACTCCATCACAAAGGGCCTGTGTGCTAAGAAAATGGCAGCTCCCTGAATCACGGGGAAGGCTGGGTCGCTGGGTTTGGGAATGGGCAGGGAAGAAAAGAGAACGGCAAAAACAGGCACGAAGCTGGACTAATGTGGTCAGGGGGACACTGCTGAGCTGAACAAGGTAAGTGCCCAAGTCTCAGAAAACAGCATCCCAGTGATGGAGCATGGTGACGTGTCCCCCACCGGCTGCACCAAGAGAGGGGGGGAGGAACTGGTACCTCTCGCTCTGGTGTGGCTTTTGCAGCCATGCCCCCTCCCCAAGATATTACAATGGAAGGAAGGGGCCCTGCCCCAGAGGAAACTGGATGCAACAGAGCTGGGTAGCCCCGAAGATACTGCAGCTCTCCTGACAGGGTTTGGCTGCATCTTTGTAAATAGGCTTCTCCAAGTATCAGCACTACTCAGGAGTGCAGGCAGCCTCTGGAAGCTGGAACAGTCAAGGAAGCTGAATCTCCTCTAAAGCTTCCAAAACAGAACGATACTTTGCCTTGACCCCAGTGAGACTGACTTTGGGCATCTGGCCTCCAGAACTGCCAGAGAATACACTTGTGTTGTTTTAAGCCACCAAGGGTATTACAGCGGCCACAGGAAACCAAAACACTTTGCATGACAAGCAGGAAGGTAGAGAGGGGCCAAGGGGCTCACTTGTCACACCCCAGGAACACAGACCCTGCCTCCTGCTGGGGAGCATCGTCCTCGTGTCCCAACCCAGAACCTCTCCCTAAGTGGGAGAGTCCTCCGGGGCTCAGTAGAGCCCTGGGACAAGCGGTGGTCCTTCATTAGCTCCAAAAGGACAGCTCACCTGCCCTCAGCCTCCAGCAGACAGGGCATCTTATGGCTGTTCACTCGCGCTTGCCAGGGCCCAGGGTGTGAAGGCTGTAAGAGCTCTCAGGGCTGATCTGGGTGCCGCCACAGTTCCCGTGAGTCTGAGCTAGCGTATCCATTGTATGAACAAGCGCATATTGGAACCATCCAGATCAGAGTAGGAGCTGAGCTACAGGCTAGAAAGGTAAACAGTGGTGCTGCTCTGAGAGCAGCCGCTGTTACTCAAGGCATTTTGATCCCAGAGCATCGGGCACACTGGCCCCGTCACAGGTATCCTCTGAAAGATGCACAGACAAGCCCAGGTGAAAATGAAACATTTTCTTTTTGTTCCAGCCTCAGCCCAAAGGTATTTATCTCAACACTTCTCAGCACAATGGGGTGTGAAGCAGGCTCGAGGAGAGAGGAGACGCCCCAGCGACTCATCGTGGGGGAGGGTAATTTGGTCAAAGCTCCTGTTTACTGGAATGGCTTTCTACTGACACACAAAAAAGTTCTGAAATAAAGGAGGCCTGTAATTGTTTGTTTCCTTTTGCTTTTTTGGTTACAACAGTAAAAACTGTCCTTCAGACTTAGCCCCCAAAGACATCAGAGCTCGACAATGACGAATGGGGAACAGATGTTTCTGGGCCGTCAGAATGGCAGCTTCCTCCTCGACACGTGGACTCCGTGATGCAGGTCACTGTCTGGCCTTGGAGGCCAGACAGACCAGGCCTAGCAGGCAGGGCTCGGGCTGTAAGGGTGTGTGGGACGATGGGCCAGGCTTCCCCGGACCAAGTTGGGCAACTCGGGAGTTTTAACTGCCTTGGGGATAAGCGTGTGCGCCTTGAATGAGGAACTAGGACAGGCCCTGACTTCCCAGCAGGGGTACAGCTCAATGTACAGAGTTCTCGCTCCCCAAGGGCTCTGAGGCAGGGGACAGAGGAGGATCTGCTCTTCTCAGGGCCTGGGGGCCAGTTCTGCAGTTTTGTGCCACCCACTTTCCCACGTCACTTCACTCCCCCACTTCCCTCTCCCTGGAAACCCCACGTGGCCAGCCTGCGGATGGCAGATGGGGGTGGACGGATCAGGGCTAACAGCCAGGCAGCCTCTTCCTCTCAGAGGTTCCCCACCTCATCCAGTCTCTGGCGCCCAGTGGCGCCAGCCTCCCAGTAGGTCACCCCGTGGTTCTCCGATGGCCTCAGTACCTGCTACTTGGGCACCTGCTGCCGGTGTCCTTGGGGTGTTCAGTGGGAAGCCCGGGGCTCTGGAGGGTCTAAGAGGGTGCAGTGGACATGACCATGCCAACTCCCAGGGCAGCTGATACCAGAGGCTTGGGGGGCAGCCCACTAGGAGCCAGAGGGGACCCTGCCACGTGCCCTGAGGTTCCTGCACATTCACAGCCCCTTTCCCACCCACCAGGAAACAGCAGCGAGGGTTGAGGTCACCCTACACCCTCTTTCCCGCCATACTCACAACATCACGTGCAGTGGCCCCATCTCCACTCCTATTAGGAACCACTGAGACCTACCGTGTGCCAGGCTCTCGATGCCAGCGGCTAGGTTAAGAGGCAGCCTCTGCAGTCCAACTCCCCGGGTTCAAATCCCAGCTCCAGACACATCATCCTCCATGTGGCTGCGCATTTCATAACCTCTGCGTGCCTCAGTTTCCCCATCCTTAAATGGTGAGAGGTTTAGTACTTTCCAGGGGAGCTGCTTGTGACTATTAAATGTCAAGTGCCGGGTGCTGGGCTGACACGTGGGAGCGCCACTTACAAGAGGCTCAGAAAGCGGAGCGCCTGGCCTCAGGGGTGGACCCAAGTGGTCGGGCGGGCTGTCCTCCAGCCACGGACCCCACCCCTGCGAGCCTTCAGTGGGCTGGAAGTGCGCATGCGCGGGCCCTGCGGTCCATGCTCATGCGCACCAGCTCAGGCCGGGAACGCTGCTGGGAACAGCATCCTCCCACCGAAGGTTCGGAGCAGAGGGCAGGGGTACGAGGGGGCGGCTGGAGCCCAGTTCGCTCTTGCGAAGCACTTCCTGAACTGCACATTCAGTTACCACAAAATGAGTCAAGGTCCCTTTCAAGTGGCTTGCTGAGCTTCCCTCTGATCTGGCACGGCCTCCCCGGGATGGACGGGCCGCAGCCTTTCCTGGTGAGCTGTCAGGCCCCGCTCGGAAACCCCTCCACTGGGCACTAGCGCCGGGCCCTGCACAGGCACTGCGTCACTTCTCCCCTGCAACAACCCCATGGGGCAGGGTTTAGTATTGTCCCCATTTTAGAAATGAGGAAACTGAGGCTCAGAGAGGTTGGGTGAGTGGCCTTGGATCACACAGCTAGTCAGGGTCAGGGCTGGGATTTGAACTCATGCCTGTCTGGCTCTTAACCTGCGTGTTCTTTCTCCTGGCTCACTGTGGTGAGGGGAGGCCACGTTCACCTTCTCTGCCTGGGTCAGAGAGAGGCCTGGAAGCTCTCATTTGTAAAATGGAGACGCTGGGGAGGTGAGACTATGGAAATGGAAGGATTAGAACCCATTTCTCACAACCCAGGAGGAAACAGGGGACTGTATTTTCTAGGCAGGAGATACAAGGGCCCCACTGATAGGGGTAGTGTCTCCTTGTGGACTGATTCCCCATAAGAAGGGGGTCCCTTTGCCCATAAAGTGTCTCATCTGAGGGAATTCCCTGGCGGTCCAGTGGCTAGGACTCCACGCTTCCGCTGCAGGGGGGACAGGTTCCATCCCTGTCGGAGGAACTAAGACCCCGCAAGCTGCCACGGTGTGGCCAAAACAAGAAAAAAAGTCTCCTCTGAAAGACCAAGGATGAGGGAGAGAGCCACAGAAGGCTTTCCCTGAAACCTGGCTTTAGGAGCAGGCACCTGCCTGGGTGGAGGGCGAGCCTCACCTGGGAAGGCCCTTCATCCTGGGGTGGGGAGGTGGGGGGAAGGAGGATGGGGCTCCCCAGCTCTGCCAGAAATGCATGACCCCAAGGCCCGTGTGGGTCCCACCACAGGGAGGTCCTTTTGGGCCCCTGGGAAAGAGGGAGGGCGTCTCAGTGGTTCTGGGGGGGGTGGTGAATAAGAAAGAAAAAAGGAAACAGGTGCATTTGAAACACAAAGACGGCCTGTGGAAAACCCACACTAGCCAAAAGGGTCTGAGTTGTGCTGCTGGTGACTTGGGTCTTTGTTTTTGCTTTTGTCATTGTTGTTTTGATTCAGTTTAGGAGTTTTCTTAGTAATCACCACTAGGAAAGTCAGGTGGCCACACAAATGGAAAAAAAAGAGAGAGAGAGAAAAACAAAACGGGGTGATAACAACAGATCAACAAATCTAAGGACATTTTCACAGGACTCACCCATCTTTTCGAGATGGAAATGAATCTGCGCCTAAAGTCACATCTTTTTTCCTGATTCCCTTTGTCTTTTTTAAAAACCAACTTTCAATTACAGAAATAACTCACAGCCTCCTCGTAAAATACTACACAATATAAATAAGGCTCAGGAACCCCTTGACCACTGCCCCATGGAGGGGCAGAGGCCCTCCCGCCATCAACCGCTCCGTTCCATATGCTGGAGGTCTTTTCGGACTGGATGGAGCTTTTTAGGTCTCTCATTATTTACTGCTTAGTTTTCAAGAGTGGGCTCAAAGCTGGCGGCTAAAGCACATGCTTAAAGAAGCTTGTCCTGTAAGTCAAATCCCAAGCTTTGCCACAATGCCTAGCTCCTCAGAAGGACCCAGAAGGGTCTGAATTGCTCCCAGACTCTTCCTCCAAACAATCACTCAGCCTTCATTGCAAAGCTCTCTCACACACCTCCCCAACAGCCCCCATGCTCCGAGCCCAGGCTGGCAGGCATCAGCATTTCTATTGTAGAGATGATGCACCAAAAGCTCCTCAGGGCTAAGAGTCTTGCCCCAAACTACCCTCCCTGGATGGTTTCTCCACAACAGCAGCGACTCCCGACCTCAAGTCCTGCCTTCTCACCGAGGTCTCAGGAGGTGATGACCTTCCGGGCATAAATGTCCGGTATCCGTGCTCCCATCAGAGTCCCTACATTTCCTGACTAAAGCCAACTGTTCCTGTGTCAGGCTTCATGAAGCTCTGAGTCTGTGTTCTTATGGAGATTTTCCACCTAGTCTCTCAAACCAGGAGCACAGGAGACTCTTGAGGTTCTGGAACATCCTAGCAGATCATAAATACCAGATCTTCAAGCAGCAGGTTGTAGAAACAGAGGAAAGAGATGCACCAGCCTCCACGCCAACCCTGTCCTTCTCACACCCTCCATGCTGAGCTCATCCACACTGGGTCATGGGAGACACAGTGTCCAAAGTCCCTGACCAGACCGCAGTGTTGCTCTGAGGATGAAGTGGGCTATTGTGTGCCTGGTAGCAACTGAGGTGGGTACCCTCAAGTGGGAACAGGTGGGACAAGAGGTAGAAAAGTAAGACAGTATGAAAAACTTTAGGACCTGGGTCTAGAACAGTCTTCCCAGAGTGCAGACATCATGCTCTACACACAAAGGACTGTGCACAAGGTCAGGCCAGAAGGGGAGACTTGCACTCCTTTCCCTTCCTGGAGATTAATAGGATTATTAGCACATTAAAGGCCCTGAGAAGTCCTGCAGTAATGGAAACAGTTTAATTCTCTAGCGCAATGTTTCCAGAACTTACTAGTTCAGAGAACTCTTTTCTGGCAAAATGCTTGTTGCTATCTCTCTGTGGAACACATGTTGAGAACTGCTGGTCTGGCTATCTGGGGATAGTAGCAATGTTGGCCGCAGTGCTTCTTAAACAATTGTCAACTTCTGCCCCCTTACCGCAAGGGCCCTGGCTCCCAGCCTTGCTTCTGATAGGTTAGACAGACCCAGTGTCTAAAACCCTAGGGTGTTTTAATGATGGCTTGAGTTTCAAACTATAGGGTCTCAACCTGTGGCCCCTGGGCCAAATCTGGCCCACTGCCTGTCTTGGTAAATAAAAAGTTTTATTGAAACACAGCCACTCCCATTCCTTTCCATATTGCCTCTTACTGTTTTTGTGCTACAATGGTAGAGTTGAATTGTCATGACAGAGACTCACAAAGCCTAAAACCTTTACTATTTGGCCTTTAGAGAAAAATTTTGCTGAACCCTGGTTTAAGAGAAAATCAAAACTTACCTGAAGGGCTTCCCTGGTGGCGCGGTGGTTAAGGATCCGCCTGCCAATGCAGGGGACAGGGGTTTGAGCCCTGGTCTGGAAAATTCCCACATGCCGCAGAGCAACTAAGCCCGTGTGCCACAACTGCTGAGCCTGTGCTCTAGAGCCCGCAAGCCACATCTACTGAGCCCACGTGCCACAACTACTGAAGCTCATGCCCCTAGAGCCCGTGCTCCGCAACAAGAGAAGCCACGACAATGAGAAGCCCGTGCACCACAACGAAGAGTAGCCCCTGCTCGCAGCAGCTAGAGAAAGCCCGCGCACAGCAACGAAGACCCAGCACAGCCATTAATAAATAAATACAAACTTACCTGAAATATTGACTCTATAAAGCCTCCATATCATGGAAAATTTAGACTCTAAATCCCTATAATTTGGCCCAATGCAGTTGTGCTGTGGTAAGTTGTTGGTATTACTGGCCCACACAAGGGTGTGTGTGTGTGTGTGTGTGTGTTAGGAAGATGAGAATAGAAACAGGGATGGGGAGGGAGGAAAGTTTTACTGCTTAAGAATGTTGAATTTGGAGTCAGAGTGGGGCTCAAATTCCAGCTGCATTACTGTCACCCCATAATAAGCCTCAGCTTGATCTCAGGTGAAAACATGGAGATAATTCATCACCTGGACAGGATTGTTATGGACAGTGAATAAGGTCACATGTGCAGAGACCCTCTGCCACCTCGCAGAAGACTCAGCATTTCTTATTAAGTGTGCCCAACATGCATTAAGAGGTCAACAAATACGGCTTCCATCCAGGAACTATTCAAGGGACCCATAATCATATTTGAGGGGCTGGCACCATCTGGGCAAGACAAAAAGCCCCGTTCTTTCCTGATTGGATGTTAGGTGCTAATAATTCGAGTCACCTCCTGGGTGTGACCCTCAGCCCCGTTCTCAGATGCCGTGTGTGGGCATCAATCACGTCACACGTACCTAGGGAACACCCAGCTACTCCATGGATAGACCACATGACCGCCCGGGAAGCAGATGGTCCTGGAAGTGTAACCGACAGACTGAAGACCAGTGGGCAGAAGCAAGGTGTGAGCCACTTTTATGCTGGCATTCGTGATAGGGGACATTTAGGATTCCGGAGGGCAAACGGAGCAGGACTGCTCTCTGTCACCCAGCAAGGTCTGCCCGGAGAGACGCTGGTGTTTACCCGCCGCATCCTTTAGTTTCTATTGCACTCAGTTGCCTTGTATATTTAATGGGGAAATTTGCTGAAGTGGTTACTAAGCCACAGGGAATAAAGGAAGGGAGCGGGGAGCCCCTCTCTGACCCTGAGGTTGGCAAAGTCACCTCCTTAATCAGACCTGTGCTGGGCTACGACGTTATTCACGTTTAGGGCATTAAGCCTGGAAGCTAAAATTGTAGCAGGAGCTAACTGGAGTACAGGCAGCCTGTTTCTGCCATAGATTTATGATGTTTACTCAACGATGGATGGGAACTTGCAGGGAAAGGATTTTCCCTCCCTCTCCTCACAGTACATTGCCAGTCCACAGTGATCAAGGTCCTGACTTGGGGGTGAGTGTGCAGAGCCTTTTTTAAAATGTCTTCATGGGCGAGAAGAACAGACCTTGTATCTGACCTTCACCGACTGTTCAGCGCTAAGCTGAAGGAGCGCTAGTCAGCGGGACGAGGGTTTATTGCGGGACTGAAGGACTGCATTGCTTTGCCCGAGATGCCCTACTGGGTGCCATCCACACAGGCCCGATGTTGAATCAGGAGCATCTGGCCGCTGTGTCACCGCGCCAGAGACCTGGAGAATCCCCGACAGAGGCCTCCACGCTCCCTGCCGAGGGTTTGTTTCCAGATTCTTGGAGCTGATTGCTGGTGACTCCAGAAAAGGGAGGTCTCCCGTTTCCCCAAGTTTTCGTACCTCCTTTCTGTGACGAGACACAGAAAAAAGGAGAGCCGCGTGTTTCTGTGTCAGTCTAGACAGAACAAGCCTTCTGGACCTACAGAGTGAGGGAAAGGCATCGACGCTCAGAGGGGAGCCCCTTTCTGGAAGTAGGTTCCTTACTCGCGTCCATCCTGCACTTGGACCCAGAGGAGAGGAAATGCGCAAACGCTAAAACGCTCAGGAGCGTTTATCTCCCCTCTTCTGGTCCTGCTGGCCTTTAGTTGTATGACTTTGCCTTGGGCCTGGTGATGGGTGATAAACTGGGGACAATGATACCAACCACATGAGGTTGTTTCACAAACTAAGTTCACATTTTAAACAGTTTGGTTAAATAAACCCACTCCGAGTACCAACCTTGCCGCTTCCTAACGGGGTCGTTTGGGGCAATTCGTTTGCCCACTCTGAGTCTTCATTTCTCCATCTTAAAATGGGGAGGAATGGACCATGGATGAGTGTATGGTGCTGAAAGGTTTTCAGTAAACATTATTTTCATGTCGCAATTTGATGGAAAGATGTATTTCTCCTTGAATTTAAGGAGGAATCAGAGGAGATCGTACAAACACTGGCATAAATCAAGCTAAAAATCTATTTTTACAGGCACTGGGAGGGGGGATCTAAATGACACCCCAACATGTTACTCTTAGAGGATTTGAAAGTTTTGCCTAATCTGAACCCTGTAATTTCACAACCTTTTCTTTAAGAGAGGCCCAGCTTTCCAGTGCTTGTGTTTGTTTGTTTTGTCATTTAAGCCAGTGTGGTGCAATAGATATAAAGTAGGCACTACTTTTTTCTTTTCTTTTTTTTCCCAGTAAACACTAGAATTTTCCTGTTTGAGCTCAATATAAGAAACAGGGAGGGCTTCCCTGGTGGCGCGGTGGTTGGGAGTCGGCCTGCCGAGGCAGGGGACACGGGTTCGTGCCCCGGTCCGGGAAGATCCCACGTGCCGCGGAGAGGCTGGGCCCGTGAGCCGTGGCCGCTGAGCCTGCGCGTCCGGAGCCTGTGCTCCGCGACGGGAGGGGCCGCAACGGTGAGAGGCCCGCGTACCGCAAAAAAAAAAAAAAAAAAAAAAAAAAAAAAGGGCGATTTGGTCACCACAACAAATCAATTAGCATGTCTTGTCAATAGATGGGATATGGTTAGAGAGAGAGAAAGAGAAAAAAAAAAAAAGAAACAGGGAGTATTTGCTACACTCGGGGAGCCCTTTTCCTAACAGGGGTTCAGGAGAGGAGAGGTGACGGAGATTCAAACGTGACTAGCAGTGCTAAGGATCAATTGTTGGGGAAGATTTATTTACCAGTGGAAGGAATACTTTCAAATATACTTTTCTCGGGGCACACCACAACTTCCATACAAGTATTTATGTAACTTTGCAAAGCACTTTCGAGATAGAAACACACACGTGCACATACACAGGAGCTATATTTAGTAATACTACCCATGCAGTCTTTGCCTTTAAAACTCCTATTTCATCATCTGGCTGGACAGCCAGCAGCCTAGTCATTACTAGGAACCCAGGGAGGAAGAGCCCTGTAGATAGTAGAATCAACCACCCAACCAGAGCAGGGACAGCAAGCACCACCACAACTAAATGACTTTTTCAAGATTACAAGTGCATCCTAAAACAGCACACAATTTTTCCAATTTCAATATTGCAAATGCAAATATTGCATTTGCAATGCAAATCAACAGATTTACAAAACCAAAACAGACTCACAGACATAGAAAAGAAACTTACGGTTACCAAAGGGGAAAGGGGAGGGGGAGGAATAAATTAGGAGTATGGGATTAATAGATAGATTAATAGATTAACACACTCCAGTATGTATAAAATACATAAACAAGGACTTACTGTATAGCACATGGAATTATATTCAGCATCTTGTAATAACCTATGATGGAAAAGAATCTGAAACCGTGCATCTGAAATCAGCACAACATCAACTATAGCAAATCAACTATAATTTAATAAATAAAATGTTTTAAAGAAAAATAGTTTGAAATGAATCAAGAGGAAAACAAGTATGAACTGCAGGCAACTGAATTTCTCAAAGATACTTTATTTACAAGTAAAGCCTTACAAATGAATATTCAGACTTACCAGTCCCAAGAAACGTTGCACTGACTGATACCTTGTCAACTAGAAAGGTCAGAAAATGAAGGAGAAGTTTCCATTCTGTAGTATTTACTGACATTTCCCCTTGTTTGATTTGGGAGAGTGGTGATTTACAGAGCTATTGCAGTGTGTGGAACAGTTTGCTGGTAATGCAAGCCCAGGCCTTCCAGAACTAAACCTTCAGATGAATTGCGGGGGACCAAAGACCTCCTGAGGCTTTTCTGCAGAGTAGACTCATATGTGTGTATGTTCATAACATTTACAGAAGTGAGGTGCCTGGAGAACAGGAAAGGGGTGCTTTACAACACAGATAAGCTCTGATTAGGAGTATGAGGTCATCCATCAGATAAAAATATCATACACACAACCTGGATTTTAGCCCATTCTTTAATTTATTCTGAAAGAAAGGAGGGGAGAACGATGGGAACCCAGAGCCTTAGGAATTGACTTCCCACGAGCTGCCTCTCTCAATACATTTTGTGGTTTGCTTCAATCACATCGTAATATAAATTGGTGCAGCCACTGCAGAAAACAGCATGGAGGTTTCTTAAAAAGCTAAAAATAGAACTGCCATATGACCCAGCAATTCCACTCCTAGGTATATGTCTGACAAAGCCAAAAACAATAATTCAGAAAGGCACATGGGCCCCAACATTCATAGCAGCACTATTTTCAATAGCCAAGATATGGAAACAACCTAAGTGTCCATCAAGAGATGAATGGATAAAGAAGTGGTATATATATATATATATATATATATATACACACACACACACACACACACACAATGGAATAGTACTCAGCCATTTACAATAACATGTATGGACCTAGAGGGTATTATGCTCAGTGAAATAAGTCAGACAGAGAAAGACAAATACTGTATGATATCACTTATTTCTGGAATCTAAAAAATACAACGAACTGGTGACTATAACTAAAAAGAAACAGACTCACAGATACAGAGAACAAAACTAGTGGTTGCCAGTGGGGAGAGGGAAGGGGAAAGTGGTAAGATAGGGGTAGGTGATTAAGAGGTACAAACTACTATGTATAAAATAAATAAGCTACAAGGATATATTGTACAACACATGGAATGTAGCCAGTATTTTACAATAACTATAAATGTAATATAACCTTTAAAAACTGTGAATCACTATGTGTACACCTGAAATTCATATAATATTGTACATCAACTAGACCGTAATAAAAATAAACAAACACATAAATACATAAATACATAAATAAATTTTTAAGGTTTTGGCACTTTGTTTTATCTTCTCTGCTTCTTCCTCCTTCTTCTAATAGGGCAGCAAGAAACTCTCTTAGGGCTTCCCTGGTGGCGCAGTGGTTGAGAGTCCGCCTGCCGATGCAGGGGACGCGGGTTCGTGCCCCGGTCCGGGAAGATCCCACATGCCGCGGAGCGGCTGGGCCCGTGAGCCATGGCCGCTGAGCCTGCGTGTCCGGAGCCTGTGCTCCGCAAGGGGAGAGGCCACAGCAGTGAGAGACCCGCGTACAGCAAAAAAAAAAAAAAAAAAAAGAAACTCTCTTAGAAGTCCTTTCAACCCTGCCCTATATCTTAGGAGACTTGAAACATCGTCAGTGTCCTTGGCTTCCCTTCCAATGGGGGCATGACTTGAAAGGTAGGCTCTGCCAGCCTTCACCTGAAGAGACACAACAGTTGTAGGTATAAAAGTCAGGAGAGGAAGAGTTTTCGGAGGCTGGGGTTGCTGTCGGGTCTTAGGAACATTCAAGGACTTGCCATCCTCCACTACGAGGCTGATGCAACTCCATCACAACTTGATATGGAGAGGGTTTCTCTTTTCTTCCAACTATTTCAAAGCAAGTTACAGATCTGGTGTTTTGACCACATCTCCCTGAGGCTTCACAGCCCAAAGGTCCTATCTTCACTTAACAGTTAAGAAAATTACAGGGTAGAGGTTAAATGACAGTTTCAAGTGAAAAGCTCATACTACAACCTAGATCTTCCTTGTTCTGGTTAGTTCCCTGTCCTGGTTCTCCTTTATCACAAAATACTCTTGCACAATCCACCCACGGGGACAGTGTTAGTAAACAGTGATGGCTGTGAGCCACCTGCCTGGAGAAAGAAAGGCTATTTCATGTGTATCTTAAGGCTCAGCCTTTGCTGCCAGGACTTCAGATGCCCTCTTGACTTCCATTAACATCTCAGAGTTACAAGGGCTGGAAATGGACGGAGATGGTGAGCCAGGGCCTGAATCTCCAGGGAAATGAAGTTCGGGGAGTTTCTAATTATAAACAACAAACTGGAGTTTGGATTGGTTGTTTTTCTTGCCTCAGAAACCTTCTACAGAATGACTTTTCTCCCATGATTGTGTGAGGTTCGCTATTTTTTGAATGGGTGTGTTTATACATTTTAAAGTGTTTTTCATCAATTTTGGGGGCCAAGTGTCTCCTGAAGGCAGAGTTAAGAAGCAGAAAAATGAAGCTTTTAATCATGCACGAGACTGAAAATTAGCTAATAAAAATCCTTTTTTTCCTCCTATTTCCTCAAAAGGCAGTTCTCAGAAAAACAATTCATTTACTGTATGAACCCTGTTTACCAGCAAGGTTAAAAGTTCAGGAAAAAGAAAGACATCAAAATATTTACACTAAAGCAAATCGATGTCCCTCTACCATGTCTGGCTCTGCAGATTCAGGATCGGGCCCTTGTCACACTGTCACGGCAGAGGAAACCGTGCTCTGGCTGGCTGGCCCTGCACTGCTCTGGCTCACTCTCTCTCTACCCCTATATATATATATATTTTTTTCCTGAGACTGCTGTCTCTGCTTCCTTTGCTTTCTAGATCTTTTCTTCCTTTTGCTATGATTTTACAGCTTAGGTCATTAGAACCCCATCTGAGTATTTTTGCTGATGGTATATTTCTACCACTTCCTGATACATTTATTATTTTTTTAACCTCAATTTTTTTTTTTTTTTTTTATGGTACGCGGGCCTCTCACTGCTGTGGCCTCTCCCGCTGCGGAGCACAGGCTCCGGACGCGCAGGCTCAGCGGCCATGGCTCACGGGCCCAGCCGCTCCGCGGCATGTGGGATCCTCCCCGACAGGGCGCGAACCCGTGTCCCCTGCATCGGCAGGCGGACTCCCAACCACTGCGCCACCGGGGAAGCCCCTTTACCTCAATTTTTATGCGTTAAAATAATAGGATGATGGTCACCATTTATTGACTCTGTACTCTGTGCCTGGCGTTAGGCTAAGTGCTTTCATACATCGTTGCAAATACCCTCCTAGGTCAGCGAGGGAAGCATTATTCTCCCTAGTTGATGATTTTGTAAACCGAGATTCCAAGAGATCAAACATGCAGACCAGACACCCTGCAGACCAGACCTGGGGCCCGACGGATCAAGTCGTGGAATTTATGGCATCTCCATTTCTCCGACTCTAGAGGAAGGGCCCCGGCACTGACCATGCCTTCAGAAGTACTTTCCGGGGTCACTCTTGCCTCGGGAAGAGACAGGTCAGGTGGCCCTCAGCTGGCCCTCAGTGAGCAATGCTCTTCCAGAGGGGACAGCAGGTGAGGGCTGGGCAGGGGAACATGCCAGCCATGGGCCAGGCCAGCCATCCTCGCCCGTGGTCAGCATCTAGCCACTGTGCTGATCACCGTGGAAACCTGGCCTTGACCAAGAGAAGGGCCCCGCCTGGCTGCGCTTGGCGGCCTCTGCAGTCTGTCCAGGAGGTTGCAGTATCGGGGTGCCAGCTGGGGATGCCGAGCTGAAGCGAGAAGGTTATCTCTCCTCACGCACGGACACTGGGCATGAAATGTGGAGTAAGGAGCGCTCCTCAAGTGCCCAAGTCAGTGAGCGGGGCAGAGGAAAGGGGCTTCCAGAGAGATTCTGCCCTGCGCACATCCTTCTTGAGGCCCTACTGTGTGCCAGTCACCAGCTGGGCATGAACAACATGGCCTGGGTCCACCCGCGAGGGCTCCAGGTGCAGGTGGCTCAGGGCCTGGGCTCACCAGGCCTGGAAGGTGTCCCCATCCCTTCCGTCCACGTCACCTCTCAGGGTGGCTTCCCCAAAGTGCCGGGGCAGGGATGGTGGTGGGAAGAGGCCTCCCTTTCCGTGGTGTCAGGTGGGTCTGACGGGAGACTGCTGACGACCCCTGAAGGCTCAAAACCCCCCCCCCCACCTACCCATTTCCACACACAGACACACCCACCCGCCACCTGCACGTACCGTGGACACACACACACACACACACACTGCAACACGCACATGTACACACAGACCACAGATAGTCAAAGGCACAGACACATCACACACACACCACCGGGCCTCCACGCCCACTCCACCTGTGCGCCCTGCGAAGACACCCGCCACACACGCAGGATCACGGGTGCTCACGCACCACAGACACCCACGCTCAGCCACGCACGAAGCACACAGGCCACACACAAACACTGAGCGCACACATGTGAGCCACAGACATCTGTACCAACGCCACACACGTGCCATCCCCACGTCCAGGCTTATGCACACACACACCTACAGACCACACAGAGCACACACAGCGGTGTCCATACCCGCCCGTCCACGCACCACGCCCACATCACACACCCACACCACACGCATGTGCCACGGGCACTCAGCTCACGTCTACCCACACACCACACCACATCACACACACCACACACACAAGTGTGTATGAACACACACACTTGCACCACAGACATGCACAGCACCCACACATACCACACGTGCACCCCACAATACTCACATGACCACACCACACACACACACACACACACACACACACACACACACACACACATAGGCGTACACGCACGCACTCATTCTCACTCCCCCGTTTTTGACTCTGCTAATTCTAGGGCAGCCCTGCCAAAACCGTGGATAAGCTGCCAAACCCCTTTCCTTCTGGAAGAGGTGACAGTTGTGTGCAGGAATTAGTGTTTATAAAGCAACTTCTTGGGAAAATTAAAAAGCAGATATAAGGTGACCTAAAGATAGCCCACTATTTTATTGTCCTAACCAGGACATGTTTGAGAGTGAAAGGCAGAGCGGAAAGGAATTAACAGGCACTAATTGATGTCTAACTGGCATGGATGGGTTTCCTCCCCTAAAGGGACTGTCGTGTTGTGCTGCCTCTAGAGGTGCCAAAGATGAAAAAAATAACGCGATCAGAACTGGTAGGAGCTGGAGACAGGACACTAGTAGTTTTGGATGATAGATTTCCCTCATTTTTTGCTTTTCCTTCTCAAATGGCAGCGAGGACCACTTCCACTGGCGGCACTCATTTCATGGTTCCTTATCCTGGATCCCTTCTCCATCTCTTTGATTCTTGAATGGCCCCGCCGTTAGCCGAGGGCTGGGGGCCTGCCTGGGGCCCCAGGAGCCTCTGTCTAACTGATTTCCTCACCCACCCCACGAGCTCCTCAGAAGAATAAAGACAAAATTCACTTTACCAGCCTTTCTTCAGCACCTACGTCAGGCAGGGATATGTTGGGTTTTGGAGGTGAAAGGTGTGACCACAGAGCTCTGACCTCAAGGGGCCCAGAGAGCAGAGCAAACAGCTGTGCTCTCTGGTCCCCTGGGATCTTGTTGAAAAGCAGATACTGGTGCCAAGGGGCCAGGGTGGGGCCTCTGCCTTTTTTACCCACCCTCCCACCACACTTTGAGAATTAGGCACTTTTCAGAGAACAGGTGTGTCCACATCCTGAACCTTTTGTGACTGAGGATCCTCACCCAAGGCTGGCAAGAGGCAGGACCACCATGGTCACTGAGTTACCCCAGAAGATGCTCGTGGGCTGCCACCCTCTTGCAGGACTGCTGCAGCTAGAAGGGGACCAGGACCTCGCACGGATCATTTGATTTCCAATCGCCCCATTTTCCATGATGCTCTAGGATCTTCCTTCCAACTGGCACTTACCATTCACAGTCCTTCGTAAGGAAAAAATGGCATTTGCTTGTTGTACATATTTATAAAATGTAATACAGAGAGGCAGCGTGAGAGAGATGAGCGAGGCCAGACTGCTCTGGATTTCAACGAAGATGAGCCATCACATTCCTAGTTTTGTGCTTTGAAACAAAGGGAAACTCGGTTTTCTTAGCTGAAACGAAAGGATAATAATCCCACCTCTGCGGTCGGTTATGAGGACTGGAAATAATGTTGTGAATCACCAAAGAGCTGGGATGATTCTCAAGGTGCACCTTTATTAATCCATCTACTTAGCCAATCATTACTGAAAACGCAGTACCTGGAGACCTGGGAAGATTGAGGCCGGGACTCCCAGCTGAAGGATGGGGTGTGGAGTGGCTGTGCCCCATTCCCAGCCATGGGGACTCAGATGGCTTCTGAGATCCAGGTAAATCATGGGAAAAGAGAGACAGACCCGGGATTACAGAAGTGAGAGCATCACGCATAGGCAGACCTTCACAAGGGAATCCAAGTCTCAGATCTGGAGACCTCGGTGCTCCCCAGGCGCCTGTGAGTCAAGGCTAGACTTTCCCCAGGTAGACTCCCTGCCACTGAATCAAAGCAAATGTGACTCAAAAGTATTTCAGTCTTAACAAAAAGATACATCAATCTAGAAATTTCAAGTAGAGCCATTTTTCAGAAAGCCTCAGCCTCCATAAGCATGCTGCAGCTCACCTAAAACTATGAAACCCTCATGGCTTTTGATAACGGAGTCAGAGCCCAATGTGGGGATTCACGGGAGTGAAGCCGGCCCCCGCTGTTTCAATCACAGGGCGTTTCTGAGCCAGATGCTCACGTTGGGAGCAGGGGAGGAACGTGGCTTCTCCCCACGAAGTTTTCTTCTCTACCGGATTCATTTTCTCTTACTGGCATCTCTGATGAAAAGGGAGCACGTGGACCCACCAGCATGAGGAGGAAGCCACCTGAAGCCCAGGTGCGGAGCCCGTGTGTGACCATGTCCATCCGGACAAGTACATGGAACCCTTAGCTCAACCATGTTTGCGCTGTGATTGAAATACATGCAGATCTAACTTCAGAGCAACTTGCAAACATCTTAGAGATACTGGAGTGAAAAGGAGAGGGTCTGGAAGACTGGGGACGAGCAAATATCACCACCACTTTCTAAAAGAATGGGTTCTAAAAACTACAGAAGAGCAGACTCACTCCGATTTCCGGGCAAAGCCCAGAAGAGGTATGAGACAAAGCTCACAAGCGTTTGGGAAGAAAGTGGTGGTCTCTAAAGAGGCAACACGAGCTCTCTAAGAGAAAGTCATTCCATGCTAACCTCATTTCCTGTTTTGACGAGCTTCACCAGAACAGTCGATTAGGGGAATGCCCCAGAAAGTGTGTCTTGCTTTCAGTAAAGCATCTGAAAACCTCTCATCGGATCCTATGCACATAAGGTACAGAAGATGGGCCAGAGGATGGTGTGACCAGAAGAATTCACAGTTGGCAGGACAGACATCCCAAAGAGGTCCACTCACGGCATGGTGTCAATCCTGCTACCTTGAATCCCACTTCAGCTGCTGGAGACGGCCAAGCTGGCCGCCTGGGAGGTCTTAGTTGGACAGACTATTCAGTATTCTCTCCCCTGAGGCAAGTATGGTTTGAAATGGTTCTCTGCAGCTCTACACATAGAGAAGGTTAAAGATTGCAAGGGGACGGTGTCATTCTGTAGCTAGTTTTGCACCAGTTATAACCATTGGAGGGAAGAGGAAATGTTTCCATGAAGGGCCACAGGGCCAAGTCCTGTCACCATTAAAAAAATAACTTGACAGAATGGGTAAACAGGAAGGTCCTACTGTATAGCACAGGGAACTATATTCAATATCCTGTGATAAACCGTAATGGGAAAGAACATAAAAAAAGAATGTGTGTGTGTATATATATGTATCTGAGTCACTTTGCTGTACAGCAGACATTAACACAACACAGTAAATCAACTGTGCTTCCATATAAAAATCAATGAATTAAAAGATAACTTGGAGGGAGACACTGAAAGCATATTTATCAAATTTACAAATCACACAGACCTCTGAGAAAAAAATGGTTTCAAAGAATCAACTCACATGAGTTGGAAAGCTGGGATGAAACGAGACAGAACCCATGTGAAGTCCTACGTTTCCTTTCAAACCACAGCTCACTGTAGGAGCACAAAATCGGGGTACATTTGATTCTAGTCATGCTACAACTACTTGAGTGTGGCCAGAAATGACAAAACAACACCTCAGAGTCTTCACCTTTACTTGTAAATTCTTCCCATAATATTAAGCTCTTGGGAGTTTGTGACAAGCCCTAAAAATCCCTTCCCTACTTCTGGGACAGCCTTGTTGTGAGGACAAAATAAGTCAAAGGTGGTAAAGTGCTTTGAAAAAGGGAAAGCTCTGAAATTCAAAATAGTATTATTATTTGTTGTAAGGTGCTTTCCCTCCAAAAAAAGAAAAAAAAAAAAATCTGACAGTCTGCAAGCGATAAGCAGAAAGTGATTCAGCGCTGGCTTCTGTTTCTCCAGCTCTAACCCCAAACTGGTAGAGCTTGCCGAGCTGCCGAGCTGAGCCCAGCTCAAAAGCCCGAACACCTCCAAAACTCCAAACCCCTCTTCTGGCAATCTGCTTTTCCAAAAGCTCTTTCTGGAGGGCCTGCTTCCCACTGCTTAAATAATCATTCAGAAAGTTCCCCTTCCAGGGCTGGGTCTTCAAAGATGCAACCGGGTAAATGGCCAGAGTGAACGCCAGATGACTTCCGTTGGGGGCTTAGACTTTTGCAAATATTTTAAATTCCTTTCAATCCCACCACTCTTGCTGCTGTACAAGCTCTGGCTCAAAAGGTAGGTGAAAAATGCATTGCAGGCCCAAGACAGGAGAGCAGGCCTTAGTCAAGGTAACAGACAGGGACAATTACCTTAAACTTCTTTCAGGGTCAGTTCACTAGGCAGTTACAGGCATCAAGAGCTGCCCTAGACTGAGCTGTTGTCTGGTAGAACTTTCTGAGATGTCCAATATGGTGGCCATCAGTCCCAGGTGGCTATTTACATTTAAATTAATTACAATAAAAAGGAATTAAAAATTTAGTTCCTCAGTTACACCAGCCACATTTTAAGTTTTCAATAAATACCTGTGGCCAGTGGCTACCATAGTGGACAATAAAACCCTAGACCAGCAGTTCTCAAGCTTGGCTAAACGATGTTTAAAAAACATCGTTTAAAAAACACTGATGTCTGTGCCTGCCCCCCGCCCTCCCCTCAACCAGATTCTGGTGTGATTAGTCCTGGTGGAGCCTGGGCATTTGGATTTTTTTTAAAACTCCTGGGTAATTTTAATGTCTGACCTGGGTTCAGAGCCATTACTTCAAACATCTACCCACAGGGCACGCCCACAAACCCACGACTGGTCCTGGGTTCCTGGCACTCTTGGGGTCTTTGTCTCTGCTGCCCTGTTATACTTTTCTGCACTGTTTCCTCCTCTTCTAGGGCCCAGAGAGATGGAACCAGCAGAGGTGGAAGAAAAGAATATCAGAGCAGGGTGGGATCTTGGGAATCATTTCATCTGGTCTTCCTAGTGTTCTGTGAAGGAAATTAGCGTCCAGAGAAGTCTGGTGACTCATCCGAGGCAAGTGTCCTCCAGACACTCCTCGGAGGACACATGTCTCTACTCCATGGTCACCTGTCATCTTCCGGAACGTAAGCAAACACAATGTAACTGAAAGATGTTTGTTAGCAATGCAAAGCTGGGTTTCAGATGAGAATCTGAATATCCAGAGGGCAGATAGCTCATGATCAACCTTTCCTGCTGGGCGGTGACCTGGCAGAAAGCCTGGGTCCTCTCCGAGGCTACTCTGTTTACCTCCTTAGCTCATCAGAGCAAAGGGACTGGCAATTTCCTCATCCACCAAACTGTGGTTAGGATACTGGGCTGCTCAGCTTCACATCGTTGCTCTGAGGAGCAGTAAGATGGTGGATCCAGTCAACACATCCTCACTGAGCGGAGTGTCAGGTGCTGGGGACAGACTGAGGGATAAGACAGACTAGAACCTGCCTTTATAGAGCTGAAATCTGAGGGGCAGGTGAAGGGTGACAGCTAATTAATAAATGAAAAAACAGGATAACTGTGGGGGGAGGCGGGTCTCTCAGGACAGGTGGTCAGAGAGACCCCTCTGAGTTGGGGACCTTTGGGCTGTGACCCAGATATACATCTGAGTAATAAGTGATTCGAGTTCAACACGCTTCTTCTAGACGCTGTCATAATGATCTGTGTGGTTATGGCAGGGTTGCCCTGTGGTCCTAGAGAAACGAATCTCAAATTTTATCTGGTAACCTTTCTATCGATATTTAAACATAACTGATAAGCAAACAATCCATTTTTCTTTAGTTATGCTTTTGATGAAGGAAAAGGGATGAAGACACACAGAGACTGGCCAGATAATATAAGAAACCGACCAGACTAGACCCTAACCACAATATCGCAGAGACATCATCACGGAATGTGGAGGCCCTTAGAGTCCATGGCAGATGGAGTCAGGTCCCAGGGCCAGCCCTTCCCCGGCACTCGGCCGTGGGCAGCAGGTAGAGGTGCCGCAGGGGGCTGAGTCCTGGTTTTTCGGTGCCTGTGTCATTTTCGAGCAAGTGTGTCATAAAGCTTCCTGTTTCATCTCCCAGTTATTCTGAAACAAAAACATGCACGAAAAACACAGGTCACACTGCCAACCGCACTGAGACACAGTCACTCCAGTACATGGAAACCGAAAAGGGAAAGACAGATCTTAAATGCCACAGCAAGATGGGGAATCAAATTTATCAGCATCTATTCAAACAGTGATAATCAACAAAGATTGAGGTGGGGATAGGGGGGCGGGGCATCGGTTTAAAAATAATTCACAAGAGACTGTGAAGGCAGATGTTCCCAGAAGCCCACTGCCTGTTTACTGAAAAGTTGAAGTCAGTTCTGCCCCTCTGGGTCCAGGTCTAAGCCTGGGGCACACCGAGGCCCTTCCCCCAGGTGCTCCTGTTGGTCTACCTGAAGTCACATAGGACTCTCAGGACAACCCTGGTGTTTGCCAAAGAGACTTAAAAGAGGTCACCGTGGAACTGCAGTCCAACGAGGATGGAGGAGGGGGATGGTGGCTGAACCTCTGGTCCCCTCTCCTCTTGCCATCCAAGAGAGCTGGGCTCCCAGGGGCATCACAGCATCGTGATCAGACAAGCTTGTACCGAGCAGCCTCAGCGAGGTGGAGGGAAGGAGAGATGGTAAGAGCGGGGACCTTGACCAAGCAAAGACCCTGAGGACAGCACAGGGTTGAGAACAGCTCCCAAACCTATGATTCTATTAAAAACTGCCTTTGCCACTTGAGACCAGCTCCCAAGCAGCACATCGTTTGCGGAATCTCATTCTTAGTTCTCCCAAACAAGTGAAGGGATGCTTCGAGAGACTGACAGAAGGATTGCTTGATTCATAAATACGAATGGTGCCACTCCCCCAAAGACCGGCTTTGTGCTTAAATCTGCCGCTCAGATGCTTGGAGTAGGAAGAGAGGGGTGGAGACAGCATTGTCAAATCCACGCCTGCCTGCTATTCCCAGCCATATTCTCTGACCAGCCACTACTGATGGTCAGAGAAGAAATGGGCTCTGCCCATGACTGCTCAGAGCTTCCCTGAGGACCCTGCAATCCCCTCCACATGCAATCTGCCCCAGATGCAACCCTGAGTTCACGGGGAAAGCCAGCTGCCGTGGCCCCTCTCCATTTCCTGACTTTTGTTAATGGCACAAAATTATTTGCAAAAAGGTTGGGGTGGGAGGGGCTGCGTGATTCTGGAAAAGCTCCATCCTTCCGGGAGACATTCACTCACAATGCACCATAACACGCAGAAGACCCTGAGAAGTTAGGAAATAAAGAAAGCCGTTTACATTAGTTTCTTGTGTGCTTCCCATACATATCTGGAGTGGAAACCCTCTTACACAGGAACCTCTGCCCGCAGCGTTCCACAGGGCAGCAGACAGCAAAGCTTCTCTTTGACTGAGTCCTTGCTGCCCTGACACTCACACGACAGTCGTGACAGTCTGCATTTATTTCTTGAAACTCTGTATTGTTTTTCCTCAATATCTTCCCCAAATGCCCTCCACATATGAGTTAGCTGAAACACACAGACTCCTGCAGCCTTTATTATTTTTTTCTCAGAGACCTCCTATCCTAGTGGCAGTGAAATACTGGCCTTTCTGAGAGAGGATGAGCCTGGCTGTGTGGTCGCTAGCATTCTGGGGAGAACACTGCTCAAATGAGCTTGCTGGGAAAACCAGTTACCTGACGTGTGTTCTATGAGCTAGCATTTTCTAATGTGACAATATCCGAATCTGGGCCCAAGATTTTATACGCAGTGCCTTCCTGGGTGGGCAAAGAGAAACAGGAACTAAGAAATGCATCAGTGGCTGACATGGGTGGAAGGGGCGACCTTGTTCCTTTAGTTTGAAATAGAGAGACAGCTTAGGAACCTACGGTCCTCTCCAGTTACCCTACTTCTGAGTGGGGAGGAAAAACCAAAGCGCAAGAGCCCGGGCAGGATTTGGTATGGACCCAACCACGTGGGCTTGGACCAGGATCACAGAGTGAGAGGTGGCAGGGCCGGAAGGATCATCTGGTCAACCTGCATTTTACAAGCACACAGAGCAAGGAAGTTGGCAGTCTTCCTAAGGTCACACTGGAAAAGACATTGCTGGGACCGAGACCTGAGTCTCTCCTACCTTCGTCCCTAGATTCTGAATTGCAGCTTTCCACTGTAAAAGCTGAGCTAGTTTGTGTGCGAGCTTTTGCACACATAAGTCAAATCCTGAGTGACTTCACGTTGACCTGGCTGTCTGGTTAACACTGAAGAAACCCAAGATGGAACATTCAGGAACTCTAAAAGATTTGCCCCCAATTCGGAGCTGATCGCACATCTGGCTTCCCTTATGCCAGCAGACACTGGGAGGGGGTGGAGACCACCAGCGCCTCCCCTGGGTTAGGACATTCCTAGAGAATCTTCTGGTCACACGTTACTTCCTTATTCTTACTCCCAGCTTGGCTGAGCTGTGCTGTTTCTGCAGGTCTGTAGCATTCAGGGGGCCCCCAGTAGGGTCTCCCCACTGTGGGTACCCAGCTCCGCTTTCCCTCAGATCTGAGGGATGGCCTCAGGGTCACGTACATCACACCGTGAACATGGGTCCTCATCAGGGGCCTGAAACGCAGCCCGGGCAATCTTCTGGGTGCTCCCAGAGTCAGCTCCCAGATCACACCCTTTTGGTTCCTAATGGCAGAGGAAAGGCTTCTAGCCTGGGAAACTGAGAAGGGGAGAGAGACAGCAGCTCAGATGCCCATCCCTGCACTGGATGGGTCACCTGTCAGGGCATTTGCCCTTGATTCCATCCAGACTTCTATTTCCCAGGCAGTACGTACCAGGGCAGGGGTGTGGGAAGCAAGGAGTGCAAACTTCAGTTTGCTGTAACATCCATGACACTGCCAATACCTCAGTGCCGAAAAGCCAGACCAGAGCCCCCAGCCACCCATGTGCAAAACACACGCTCGAGCCCGCTGTGCATCAAGGGTTCCGTCAACGCTTTGGGAAAACAACCGGTCAGGCGCACACATCCTGTTCGTGTTGACTCACGTTGGATTCGGACAGGCTTGGAAGCCAAATTTTTTGAGTTTTTGAAACAGTTTCCAGGAGGGTGGGACCCTCTAGACAATACCAAGGTGTTCGCTCTCAGGAGTCCTCGGCTTTTACGTCTCAGAAAGTTAAAATCTAGAGGACGTGCTCAGAAAACGTCATCGCTTTTTACAGACTAATTTTAGGGATGAGTGATATGGATCCCGTATGTAAAAGATTAAGTTTTTGTGCTACTAGAGACATCAGGGCAGGGGAGAGAGGAGCCACCCTTGAGGGCCCCCTTCCTTTGCTTCTGGGGGGGGGGGCCCATTTTTAGAATGAAAGCCACATAACTCTGAGCAGTTTTTACGAAGTGTGCCACGCATCATTACAGACTTACCCGTGGTTCAGAAAGTTTCAGCCTTTAACTAATCCATCAGCAGAGTGGGAGCCTTCCCCAGGGCTGCCCAGAACACAGCCGGGTCCTCTTGGCCTCCGGGTCCTCTTGGCTATCATTTGTTGGGCTTATCCCATCCGCTAGATACTGCTCCAGACGTGTGCTCTCCCTTAAGCATCCGCCCTCTCAGGTTGCTGTTTAGGAGCATCTCTCTCACCTGGGGGGCAGGGGATGTTCAACCACCAGCCAGTACACGGTGGCACCCAGCCTCCAGTCCAGCATCCTGACCTTCACACTCTGCCACCTTCTGGGATGAACAGGATCTCACAGGTGATTCAAATACCCTGAGCCCCTGAGGATCTCGGAAGTTTGCCCACCGTTTGGTACCGAGAGGGACCCACAAAATACCCCCCTCTGTTAATACTAAAGGTTTCCACTAATGGAGATAAGAGTGGGCAACCCAAGGGCTGGGCCTCCCTGGATTCTTTCCTGATCTAGCCAGTACCGTCCCCCTCACCTTGGTCACTTTCTCTATCCGTAAAAGAAAACCTACTTTTCAAAGAACTAAACCTCAAAAACATTTTAGCAGATCTATAGTCTGGTTGACATTGTAAAAGATCAAAATTACAGGTAACCTTGCTTATACCATTACTAAGAGATGCAAAGGGCCTTCTGAAAGGCTGGTTTTACCTCTAAGGTTGGTCTAGAACGCACGAAGAGCAGCTCAGGATTAGAGGGAAAATGGAGACAACCTACAGGCTTCTAGGTTTTCCAGTCACCCATGGCCCATGGCCCTAACCAGTGGTCCTCAGTGTGGATCTCTGGATCTGCAGCATCACCTGAGAATTTTCAGAAATGCAAATTTTCAAGGTGTGCCCCAGACCTTCTGAATTGGAAACTCTGGCGATGAGACCCAGGGACGTCTGTTTTCACAAGCCCTCAAGTGACTCTGACGCAAGCCCAAGCATCACCAGTAGTGAGAGATACCTGGGCCGCGGGCTAAGTCCCTGTGACTGCGGTGACTGCCGGTCGGCCATCTACTGATGTTCTCAGTTTGGTCAACTGTACCCAAGCTCCTCACTGGAAGGCTCTGTCCCAGGATCTCCAGAGTGGGAGGAAGAAGCCAGTGGCCCAGAAACCATCTGAGACTTTCAACATGTTCTCGGGGTGACCTCGGGAGAAATGTTGGTATGATTCATCCCTCAATCCCCTTTTCCAGCTGCTGCTCATCTGTATAGCGTGGGGCAGGCACCATGGGATACTACACCTGCACCCGGGACTTCCCCTCCGCCTCACATTTCTTTCCTGGCCAAGCCCCACCCTCCCACACTGTAGCCTTCCTTTTCCCGCGCTCTCTTTGCCTGAGGAGAAATCTCGAGTCAGCTGTCTACTGGCATTTCTCTCAAATAGGAGACTTGAAAATGTCTCCACCAGCTTCACCCTCCTGACTGCCACCCTGGAAGGAGAGGGGAGCAGAGCCCACTCTGCTTTTGGGGCCCTGCTCACGTCGACACCTGATGATGTTCAGGTGGGAAGCGCCAGCCAAAGCCTCACAAAGGGACAGGTAGGAGGCAACACATGACCAGGTCAAAAAAAAAAAAAAAAGGTTAAAAAAATAGAGTTTGTTTATCATTTTAAAAAAACGAACCTCATACAGGAAGTATGAGAAAAAGAAGAAAAACACAAACCCAGGCTATGACACTGAAAGTGGCACTGGATACAGACAAGATGAGGGCTCCTCAGTTTCCATTCTCACTTTGCAGGGGCGGTGGGAACAGGTAGGGTAGGGCACCAGGGGAGGGTGGGGACTTACAAACCATGGGCATGCAACAAAGAAGGGGACCGTGAGTCACAAGGCACAGCCTTACCAGACACAGGGCAGTGTGCGTGGGGTAGGACGATGTCCCATCCAGGGCCCTCCCTGCAGGTGTGACTGTCCCAGCCAGACTTGGGAAAGAAGACACCTAAAATGGAAACTGCCCTCCGAGAGCATCCCACGCGCCGGCCTCTCCCACCCCACGTTCCACCCCTTGTGTGTTTCAGGTCAAGACACAGGAGTTACCAGATCATGATCGCCTCCGCCCACGCCCTTTCCTAGCAGCACTCAGCTAGGGAGACCCCACCATCCCAGGCCTTCCATCCAAGCTGGTGGCTGTGCAGACCTTCAGGACCACAAGCCCAAACTGGCCCGACTTGCTTTGGTCTGATGGGCACTGACACGAGGCCACCCAAGGCAGATAGGAGTCAAGTCAGATGCCTAACCCAGAGCCATCTGCCCTCGCTGAAATGTGGCTCGGATGGATTTTTTTTAAATGGGGGCATGGGATTCACAAGGTCCACCCAAGAATTCAAGTGAGGGAAAACAATGAGACTAACGAACATTTCCTCTTTCACAGCACAAAACAGTAGGAGGATAGGAAATAGGAATCTTCCCTTCCCGCCATAAAAAATAAATACAAATGTCCTAAAATGTGCCCACACTGAAAAGGTACCAACGAAAGGACTCCAAGTCATGACTATCGCTGTCAAAGAAAGCCATTTAAAAAAGAAAGACAGAAAGAAAAAGAAAAAACTCTGCACACCAAAAAATCTCAAAATAGAACCAAAACCTGCAAATCATACTCAGGGGTCCATTATGAACCTACGTTTTAGCATGCTGTTGAAAAGGTTAATAATTTTCCTACCGAAACTGAATGTGGGTTGTGAAAGAACATTAAAATGAAGAAAATTTCCCCGTGGCTGCTATTTTATTATCACCAAAGCCATCAAGTTTCAGTTTGACTTATTTGTATTTATTTGTGAAAACAAAGATTAGATAAGTAGAAACATAAACCTCATCCTAATTAATGCCCTGGAGTATCTGATTTTTAGAACAAGAAAAGAGAACAACAACAAAAAAAGACCGTCAGACACACACTCAAGGCATGAGAATTCAGAACAACAGAGAGGAGAGAGAGGATGCTGTTTTCTCATCCTATCACTTGAAAAAATGTATTGTCTCATGTAAAACATTAATATTTGTTTACAGCCTGTGACGACCACATGAGAGGCAATGTGTACTTTCAGTTGTTAAAACTTTTGTCAACTGTAGGCTCAGATAGGGAATTTTTTTTTAAACTGCAAACTATCATTTTTGTTTTACACTTGCAAAAATGCAGTCACAGCCATAGATTTCCACGTTGAATCTTGAAAAAAGGGAATTTACAGTGCTGCTTGAAAAGATCCAATTATGAGCTTCGAGACATTTACAAGCAGGTGGAACCCGGATGAAACGTGGGGTTTAGGTGCAAAGCTGGATTTTAACTCAAATGTGTCTCAGATGCCAGGGGAGCAGCTTATTTTCTGAAGTTTTAAAAGAAATCCACTAGCTGAAATGGTTCATCAAAATTAGGGGTAAGCAAAAACCTCTCTCCACGTTCTGCCCGCACAACATAAACATCAGAATGAAAAAAAATAACATGCAAAAAGACCTGCAGTGGTCTCACATCACCGAACAAACTGTTTTTCTACCTATTTTGTGTTGCTGGCTTTTGTTATCTGCCCAATCGGCAAACTGTGGCCAGTTTTATCATTGAAGCAGACATTTTGTTCCCAAACTGCTTTCAACACTTTAGCTACTAAATAGTTTATGAGTAATTGAAGAAGCCACAATACAAACAGAAAAGGTAACTAATCTTTGCTAAATTAACCCCTTTTTCAGGTTACAATGACACACACACACATCAAAGATTAAAAACAAGAATTCTAGCAAATTCAAATTCTGAAATAACCTAAGTAGAGTTTCCTGGAAACAAGAATAATTAATGATTAACCTACAGATTGGATTTCGAAACCAACTACATGGCATTCCCTGATTCTGACCACATGACACCGTGAAAGGTGCTTTTAATGATACCACATGTAATTTTTATTTTTCATCCACGCACATCAAATGTTGTGTGAAAGTGAACAGCAAAACTCTAAAGGAGTCAACTGAATTATGCTAAAGGAAAAGAATCGGTTAAGCAGTTATTTTACTACTGAAAATAAATGACACCCACGTAGTTCATCATATATATTAATATTGAAACCAAATAGCAGTCTTTACCACAAATCATTTCATTAAAAAAAATAATGAAACTAGTTAAAATGAAAACACAGGGTTTTATTTGATGAAACATTAAATATTCAGATCAAAATGATAGAAAGCTGCCATGGCTTTTCAACATTTGTTTGTGCTGAATGCCAACAACAGATTGAAGATAAAAGAAAGGATGAAAGAAGCCTCGCTAAAAATCCAAGAATTAACTAATTGCAAGAAAAGCAGAATTTCAGACAGAAGGACTTAAGAAAACTCTTCTCTGTTTGCAATCCTACCTCATATTTGAAGGTACAGCGTTATGTACATTTTTAGCCTTTTAAAATACCAGCATGCCCACACACTATCTCAGATTAAACCAAGGAGAAAATGACACATTCTGAAACCATTTTCTAAAGCTCCTTTTCCTGATGACACTCAGGCACTCACAATCAATTTACTGAGTTTCTAAAAAGCCCAAACAACTCTCCATAAAGAGACAGAATTGTTCACAACAGCCTGCAGACATTTCTAGATTTTACAGGCGATCCTAAGAGCATTAGTCCTTTTGCTATTTACATTTAGAAAAACTAAGCTGTTTTCAACATCTATATCAGAAAGAAATACTGCTCAGTGCTTTGGCTAATTAGATACAGGAGTAATTTGAAAAGCCCCAATAGATCCAGCCCAGCAGTCCCCTGATTTCAAACAATTTAAAAATTAGTTCATTCTTTCCCCTCCATGTTCTTTGCACAAATATATATTCTCCTAATCTATTCCTACTTGAAAATTCTTAAGGTAATAAAGAAAGTAAACACCCACAGAGGGTAAGAAGTCATTTCTTCTGAAAGTGGATTTCTTCCTAAAACATAGGGCAGCAAAATAAACACTGAAAAGCACTACAAACAAATAACACAACTCAGGATGAACACTGAGAACATGTACTGATGGGCAGAAAACTCTGGAGGAATTTTCAATCCTTCAGGAGGAGGGACACATTTACAGCACTCTCAGGGACAGGATGGCAAGGCTTTTCGTAAACTTGAACTGAAGACGATATCAATGTAATAACATCTTCTGGTCAAGAGAATGTGTTAGGCTGTTCAACATCAGACATGTTTTAACATGTGATTCAGAATTTACACACTTCTTGTTTTTATGATCCAGCTCTTTCAATATTATGGGACTGATCTGACACCTTAGAGCAGGCAGCCTGACTTGTGTAAGACAACAGTGTTTAAGAACAAACCAAAAAACCTTGAATGCGCCCTACAATGAGAGATGACAGGGAATAAAAAATCTCTGGGAATCACCTGAAATTTGTTACTTGAAGACATTTTCTGTATGAGTATCTTACCATAGAATATCTGCCCTCACCCTTAACCAGCATAATCGAATATTCACATTCAGAAAACCCCTGACCTTAGCTAATACTTGCCTCTTAAACCACATATATCCCCTTCCCCCGACATAAGACTTGGAAATGATTGTGATTTTAGTCATCTGGAAAGAGGGAAACATGACATGGTCCTGAAGCACTTTCTTCAGAAAGAGTGAAACATGACATGGTCCTGAAGCACTTTCTTCAGAACCGTTGTCATTTTAACTCTGTTTTACCACAAGTAAAAAGGCCGTGCTCACGGAACAAAATCAAGTCCCCCCTCAATTGTACCTATAACCTAGGAATTTCTTATGATCAGGGGTAGCACAGGACAAAAGCTTTCATCGAAGAAAGATTCAAAGCATTTTTTTTCAAATTCCCAATTTTCTGGCAAGTAGAAAAATCAAAAGGTAAATTTCACAAAATGCACGTGTTAACACCAAGGTTTTAAAATACCATTGTTACATTTACAGCCATTCCTGAGTGTAAGTAAGGGTTTTCTCCCCCATTTATTAGATACACATTTTTACTGAGAGCCAATCCATTGTGTATGAAATGACACTATTTTGTTAGAGCAATCTGGCTTTAAGGGTTAGGACAGGTTACACTGTAAAATTAAAATTAGAAAACCAAGCTTTTTTTTTTTTTTTTTTTTTTTTTTTTTTTAAA
>NW_006798273.1:2424086-2446573 GCF_000442215.2 Lipotes vexillifer
TTTTTTTTTTTTTTTTTTTTTTTTTTCTTTAAAGCAAGTAATAATTTTCCAGAATCTAGAAATAACTGCAACTGGCAAAAAGAAAACAAAAAAGCCAGACAGACAAGAGTGAAAAAAAAGCTCAGAAACTCAGAATCCTTGCCCTGGAAACAAAGGTCTCTCACATTTCATTTTCTATTTTCCACAAAGAAAAAACAGATAGCTCTCTAGTCCCCAAATGAAATATGTAACAAGTATAAGAAATGTACACTATCACAAACACTAACATATCTAAGTGAACATAGGAATTGCATTTTTTCTTGGTAGTATGAATTCAACCTACTGTGTTGGTAAGTTGACAGAGATCAGACCCTGTAACTGCAGCATCAGAAAAATGGGACGATCTGTGTTGGCAACTCAAGTTTGAGCTAAATGATTCTCCTCTGACAGGGTCTGTTAGCACAGTTAAAAAGCATCGTGAACACCCCTGGATCATGAATAGTATAGTATATTTTTGAGTCTAAAACTCTTCAATGATGTTGGCTTGAAAGCTGTTTAATTAGCTGTAAGATGCCAACCAATCTCTTTATCAAAGCCAGCTGAAAACAAAACTGAGAGAAACAGCTTGTGGTTTCACAAAAAATGTATTTACATGAAGAATATTTTAAAGGGAGTTCGATCATTAGGTACGAGTCATCTGGGCTGTGCGGTGGATTTGACATTTAAAGATGTCAGAGGTTGTCAGATTTATCTCCAGTCTATACTTAGTTTAGAAGTAACCACTTCTGCTAGCAAATCTTGTTTTGTTGATTTCCAGCCTCAAAATCTGCAAAGATTTAACTCTTATTTACAGAACACAAATCCTTTCCATGTCCTCTCACCTCCTTACCTAAGATCAACTAAAAGGAAAGTGGGGCCGTGGGGGACAAAGCGGAATGGAAGCCCGCTTTCACACCGAGTCACAGGGATGGGGACAGAGCAAGCAAACCACGGTGAACAGAGCACGGAGGGACAGAGTTATTGTTGACAAGCATGATGTTTCCTGGAATAGAGAGGGGCCCAAACCTTTAGCCCACTTCTTCCTGCTGCATGTCTTGGAAAAAACATTCTGATAAGACGGAGTGCCCTTCACTTAACACTTAACGTTGTCCAAGACAAAGAAAACCCAGAGTGACACCAAAAGTTTTACCATGATGAAAGCTAAAGCTGTCTCAGTAAAAGTCCCATCAGAGGAGCAGTAAAAAGATCCAGAGAAACATCGGCCTTTAGGCATCTTCAACCAGGAACATGGTTTGGTAGTTTTGTCAGATTGTTTAGTGACCGTGAATTCATGCTTCATATTTTATCAAGAGATGGGTTAGTGAATCACCACCATTTAACTATCACAAGAAAGATGTTCGAAGAATGGATTAGTCACTCATTCAGTCTTTCCCAAAGACCACTTTTCATTTTGCCTAATTTGTTGAAAATGGAAATTAAGCTCTAAGACGAATTCGGCTTAAGACAAGCTGTAGCAGACCCAAGCGAAATCTGCAGGCAACAGCACCCCTGAACCACAGAGCCTCATGCCTGGGACCACACAGATCTTTCAAACAGAAAGGGAAATGGTTGTTGATGTTATATGACCAAAATGTACATTCAAATAAGAACTCTGTTCCTTAGGACCCTTTGACCTTAATTCACATCATAGAGCTCGAGGGGTACCAGATCCAGGATACTAATGAAGGAGTTTACATGCAGTTAGCAACAGAGTTTTTAAAGGGTTACAGAAAGAAGTGTTTTCTAAGACTGCCACTACCCATCAATTACTTTCCATAGTTTGTTTTAAAAAGGGCTTCTCCCCAAACCCAACTCTTTCATTGTTAATCATTTTGTTAAAAAAAAAAAAAAAAATGTAGCATAAAATGTGTCCATATAGGTTGCCCTTCAACCCCAGGAGAGCCAGGTCAGAGGAAATCCCCACCAGGGTTCTGACAGAGCCGCTAGAAAAGGAAACAGTACAGGGGCCCAGGGAACAGGCAGAGCACAAAAATGGGTACGACTTATTATCTGCTCTGCAACTAACTGTCTTGTTAGTGGGAAATAGCCATTTGATTTATTTTCTAAACTCAAAGGCAACTGGACTTCATTTATTAAGAGCTCTCTTCTTGCCTGTGCAGTGGCATTCATTTGGGAAGTTACAAAAACCAATGCCTAAGTACCAGGAAAGCTGGTGTCCAAGGAGGGTGGGAGAAAGGGGTTTCACTCTTCCCTAAACCCAGGGGGCTCCTGCTTCTAGATTCTGAGAGGCTCCGATCTGCCCGGTCCTTTGAACACCAGACTGAGGTTCTGAGCCAGTGCACAGAGGTCCCAGGGACAGCTGACCAGCAAATTTGCTTGACGGATTGGTTTTGAGAAGGACAAATACAGAAGAAAAGAGTTATGAGATAGCACTAAAGCACTTCTGATGGAACGAATCCAGAGCGGCCATGCGAGCCTGCAAAATCCAATGTGAAATCTTCCAAATATTTCAGCACATCAGAGGGATTCCCACATCGGCAGGACCCTTCCCACCTGCCTGTGGCCACGGGCATAGACAAGATGGCCGGGAGGTGACGCACTCTGCCTGGCGTGTCCCTCCCTCTGGGGCCGCCTTTGTCCTTGATGCTGTTCCCACTGTGTTTATTAGGTGACATTCTTGCAATGCTTTCTGCTTTCTTTCCGCTGCTGCCTGTTGCTAGGGGATGAGCCCTAATCGCTTCAAGGGAACAGAAGCAGCCGCCACGAGCACTTGGCAGTGTCTCCGTTTGGTGACAAGGTAGACACAATCCTTGAAATCACCCTCATTTGCATTTTCCCCCGGAAGGATGGCAGCATTTGCTCCATGCTGGAATGTGTGTTTCCTTCTTTTTAACGTTGGGTTTGGTGCCTTTGGGATGGATCTCATGTCCATACCGACTGTCTGTTCTTGTCACCAACTGTCCTGCCCCAGGTGGCAGCAGGCGATTAGAATAGCTTGGCTGTGGATGACACTCCACTGTCAGCCTTTATTTGCTTTTTTCTTTTTTGTTCTTGGAGAGAAGCAAACCACATCGTCAAAGCATTTAAAAACAAACCAAAGGAAACTCGGTTTCCAGGCTTTAAGTAGGTGCTAGTTACCCACAGTTCATTTCCAAAAGTCACTTGGAAACCGTTGTCATTTTTCACTCAGATTCACTGAGAAGCCTAACACTGTGGTCGTGTCGATGATCTATATTTGCTTCTTGCCAGTGGGAAGCAAAGCCCAGTCTCTGTCTTCAAACCCAGACTCACCTTGATTCTCTGGACGTGGCTTCCCCAGCTCTCTCACGTGGCTTCCATGGGGGTGGCCAGAGTCTGGCCGCTGCTGGTGGCCATGACTCAGACGCTGGTGGAGATGGAGTGAGCCATTCTCTCTTTAGACGCTACCACCCCTCATTTGAATGGAGGGGCAAATGTCACTTTGTGGTTTGAAATGTACCTCCTGTTACCTCTCCCTGGGAGGATGGACCTTGTCACCAGGCAACACGTAGGCCTCAGGCTTCAGGCTTCCTTCGAGTAGTTGGGTGACCAGTGTCGGGGCAGGCTCAGTCAGGCTCGCAGTGTGTCCCCTGCCAGCACAGGGTTTGGCCAGAGTTGGCCCTGGGTGAGAATCTGCTAAATGGACCCATGAATGGCAGATGGATGAGCTTGTCAGGTAGCACGAGCCCACTTGCTAGCTTGGGACTCACAGCACAGTTCCACGGTGGGCACAGATGGGTACCGTGGGGTGATCAAGACTGACGGCTACCATTTGCTGAGGTCCTGTCCTAGGCGCATTGTGTAAATTGGCGACTTTGCCCAAACTTCTGAGGCCGATACTCTTATTACCCTCATTTAGAGAGAAGGAAGCCATGGGGTCGGGGTAGGGGGTTTAACCGGCTGCAGATGACAGCAGTCGGGAAGGACGGCAGACGTCTGTTGGCCACGCCCACATCCTTGCTGTTTAAATCAGTGGCCACCGCCCCACAGCCCGTTGAGCCCCTTCCACGGAGGTTGCTGGTCCACAGATCCGTGCGTCTTGTGGACTGCAAGTTCTCCAGGACGGACCCCGTGGCTGGCTGACCCAGCCTCGCCAGCACCAAGCACCCTGGCTGGAGCACCACGGACACCCCATTAGCGTTTAAGAAGTAGGTTGCCATCTCCTGCCCGTGGAGCCTTCCAAAGCCAAGAGGACAGTGTTTTCAGTACTGGGTGTTTGAGCTTATGCTAAGAGGAAGAACTCCGAGTAATAGGTTCACCCCTCCCTCCTGGAGAAGGTTCCTCACTCCCACCATGCACTTCGGTGAGCCTGGGTCTCCATCCTTTAGACTCCCTTGGTCCCTGAGTGTCCCCCACAGGCCCTCCTCCACGGTGCCTGCACCAAGTCCTAACAAACACTACCATCTGCCATCCCCACCTGCCTCTGCCCTTCCGTGGGAAGACTGAGGAGGTGGGCTGTGGTCATCCGCCCCTGGGCTCAGCCTCCCAGACCAGCGGTGAACAGACACCTGGGGGAGGCTCGTGTGTTCAGGAAGCTCTCAAAGCAGGATTTCTGGTCTCTTTTCAGAGCAAACTGTGGGAGTTGGGAGGAGGGGAGGTGATGTCTGGAGATAAGACTGTCCCGGCAGCTGGCAGATTACAAGATTTCTCCCAGGGGAGCCCTTGGTGTCTATTTCTCCTTAACCAGGTTCTTCTGCTTGGCCCACGGTACCACGTTGGGGAGCAGATGGCCATGGTCACCGGGAAGGCCAGTGAGCCCCAGGTGGCACTCCCTCTCGCACCACCCAGGGCATTGTGGCTTGTCCGTTCCTTCCCACTGCTGGTGCTCTGACCCATCTCGTTCCCGGGGGTGGGGGGGAACATGGGCCACGTATGGCCAGCTCGGCGGGAGTGCAAACCTCTCTGAGTCTCTCCACAATTGGAAAAAAAAAATAGTTCTGCTTCTGTTATTTGCTGCTTCCCTTGGCCTTCTCTTCCTGTAGATTAATATATTAAGGGGTGGTTTCAGTGTTTAATTCTTGTCTTTTGTTTTCAAGCGAAAATACAAAAATAATTTTTCTTGTATTTTTTAAAGCAATTTATGTGCATTGTTTTTTTAAAAAAAAAAAAGTGCAGAAAAAAGAGAAGACGAGGGCTTCCCCGGTGGCGCAGTGGTTGAGAGTCCGCCTGCCGATGCAGGGGACGCGGGTTCGTGCCCCGGTCCGGGAAGTTGATTATATTAAAGTTAAAAACTCTGTTCGTCAAAATAAAACTTTAAAAATTGTTTTCAAAAAATTTAAAACAGTGAGAAGTGAGGATATGGAGACGAATCTTTTGAGAAGTTTGGCTATAAAGAAGAAAAAAAGTGTGATAATAGTAATTAGAAGAGGGCTTTTTTTTAAAGATGGGAGAGACTAAAGTGATATCTCTGAATACTGATAATAAAGATCCAGAAAAAAAAAAAAAAAAAAAAGAGAAGACGAGGGGCTGGGGGAAAAAGCAAGAGGACAAAGAGAGGAGGAAGACGAGATGTTTGGGAAGAAAGGAAGGAGGGAGGGAGGGAGGGATGGAGGAGAAATCCACACAGACACCGAGGTTCCTCCCGAGAGAACCTGATGGAAGACGGGGCCTCCTTTCTGATTCAGATACTTATTCCATGCAGTTTTTAAAAAGCAACTGTAGAAATTAAAGGGGAAAGGAGCTTTGGTCACAGAATCACTATTCTATGGTGATGAGAAGAGGCACTCTTCCCTTGTGATGAAAATATGACTTTGCCTACCTAGCAGTGTGACAGGACTATTTTAAAAGCAGGTCAGCACATGAAGCCAGGAAGAATTATCTCAAGACAGTCAACATGACAGTGGAAACCCCTGCTATGGGGATAAATCTCCTTGCCTTCAGGGGGAACACAAATCCAGCCAGACCACTCGGGGAGGCAACAGGGACATTTCTGGGCACTTTTAATAAATTATGTTTTCATGGAAAATGTTCCGATGTGAATGAGAATTCTGCAATTTATTTGGAAAGTCCAAAGATGTAATAAAAGAAAAGGTACACCCATTATGGTCATCCATGTCATTCTCTGTTGTGGCCTCATAACACTAACTCACAGTAACAAAGAGGCTTTCAGAGGAACTCCAGTGGCCAACTTTGGGACGCTAGGTGTTAAGGTGACAAAAAGCTCAGCTTTCGGCAGCTCCTGATTCAGCGGCAGAACTGCAGGTGTCGACCTGGCTTCCCTGATGTCCTTTCGCTTGGTGGTGGTGGTGGTGGGGTCTGTAAAAAGCCACACTGTCCCTTGGGCCCTCACCTGGCCCAGTGCTCTGCCAGCACACACCTTATTTGCTAGTTCGTCCTGTTCATCAGCTCTTCCTTCTAACCTTCTTGGCAATGTCACCAGAACCAGTCTCCCAGTTTTTTCTGATAAGCCCATTTCACACTCTGACGGGCACACCCCTGTTTGGAAGTTAATTTCTAATATTAAATTCCAGGACGTCCCTCCTTGGTTTCACCCCATTACTCTGGTCACCCTTCCCACCATGCTAAACACTGCTTTTATCTCCTGGGCATCAGTCACCTTCACGTTGGTGAGTTCTATTCCTTTTCCCGCCCAAGCTCCCTTCAGGCAAGATCAGCGCATTTAATTCTCAAGAGCCTTGGATCACCAAGCTGTCCTCGGTGACCTCCTTTCTACAACAGATGATCCCAACTGAACGTGTGTGGTCCGCTTCTGAAGGAGCTCAGACCCAGGGAAACACTCATCAGATTAGGAGAAATATACTTTCGCCTAAGATTCCCAGTGAGCTGAATTACAAAACTAACCACAGAAAACAGCCCGGAACAACCTTGATGTTGAAGGTGATATATCTGGCTCCACATTGGGACGGCGTGGGATGGCCACTTATAAATCCCCCAGAAGTGCTGTCATTTGTGCTAGATTTTTCCGAATGGCATCTCCACGGGCAATGGATGGGACGAAGCGATCATTTTCTCCAGCAAGACGTATTTTAGAAAGCGAAAGGCAAAATGGCTTTTTAGTTGTAGTGCTGCCTCATTTGGAAAGAAAAAGTATGTCATGCTCTTGTTTCACTGACATGCCTGTCTCACACATCAAGCATTTGTGGTCCTTCGCTTGGGCAGTTTCTTCATTTCACTGCAGCCTCTACCCAGAATTATTAATGCTGACACTGGGCACAAATGTGTTACAATAAAACCTTGCACGGGCACAGTGTTTACCCTCAGGAAGTAGGCAAGTCGTCTACAAGTGGGACTATAGCTTCTGTGAAATTAAACATAATTCGTGTTAATTCCAACGAAGTGAAATTTTTTTAGTCAAACGTGGCTCAAGAACTTGTTTGATGATAGGAGATATACACTGGAGTAAAAAATAAAGGCATATCATAGAAGAGGCTTGAGAGATTGTATGCCAACGCCACAGAGTGGTTATTGAAATTTGTTTCATGAGGGTTTAGCTCCCGAGCTGATTTAAACCACATTACAAACATCACATGGATAAGTCTCGCATACATACTTCCCTTGGTAAGATGGTACACTTGAGAAAAGTAGATGTAAACTAAATATGAATTAAGGTTTGAAAGCATAGACAGAGCCCATCAAATCCAAAACTCACATGGAGGGACAGTGTCTTGCACTCTGGGAGAGACAGTGGGCTGCAAACTGCCACTATAGGAGCCACTTTGGTTTCAAACACGATTTTCCCATGAAATAAAAGCCAGTCACGGGGCTGGGGAATCAATCAACCTCTGGTCTGGGAGCCTTCCCTTAGTGACGCACCCAGCTAACTCATGGACCGCCTGGCTTAAAGGCTGCAGGATTAAAAGGTCCTAGCTGCTGGGCTTTATCACAAAGCTAATCTAACCAATGGCACGGTTACTCCAAATGAGAAGGAATGGCCATTCTGGGGAGAGGCAGACAAGTGTCGTCCAAGAGTCCTGGACTGGTCTCCCGTCATCACTCAGGGGTGAGAACAGGCTTCCTCCCGGGCCTCAGATCTCAGATCTGTAAAACCAGACGTCTGGACTCAGTGGTGGCTACTGAGATTTTTTTTCCCCCTATAATTTCTATAATTCCTTGCAAATCACATCTAGCATCTAACTTTATTACACATAGTGATTCAGATGCCTTATTTCCGTGCATGTGGTTTTTTTTTGTTTTTACTGTGGCAAAGTATACATAACATAAAATTTACCATTTTAACTATTTTTAAGCTTAAAATTTAGTAGCAAAAAGCACATTCACAATGTTGTACAACTATTACCACTATCCATGTCCAGAAATTTGCATCATCCCAAACAGAAATCTGGTACCCGGTAAACAATAACTCTCCATTCCTCCTTTTCCCCAGTCCCTGGTAACCCCTCTTATACTTTCTTTCTCTTTGGATTTCACAGCCCTAGGCATCTCATGTAAGGACAATCATACAATATTTTCATATTCACAAACCTTCTCAGCATGGTGAGGATTAAATAGGATTACGGTTTATTTGGTGCACTGTCTTTTTCCTTTCCTGCTACATGTAAGTTATATTAAAACAGAGTGGCCTTCTTTAGGGCCACTGGTATGAGAAATTTTTTCACAGATTTGAAAAATGGAAGTTGAGACCAGACATCTAATTGCATAGAAAGCCTATATGCAGGGAGAGGATCCAGTGATAAATACCGCTGTTTTGGTTTGGTAAAAGACACACTTTAAAAACGGCTATTTTAAAAGTCATTTCAGAAGTAAAATTAGCCAGGCTGCTATCTCATACCCATCATGAGTCCTCTGTACGCGAGCTCGCTCTCACCACTGAGTAAACTTTTGAGAACCAACAGGAAACTCATCATGGATCCCAACAGAAAATACAGTGAGTAATTCCCCTGAAGAAGGGATGGCTGAGGTTGATGATTTAGTGGTTAAAAAATTAAAAAGAACCAACAAAAAAAAAAAAAAAAAGAGGAAGGAGGAGAGAAAAAGAAAAAAGTTTTCTTGCTGCTAGGAAAGGCAAGTTTTATTTTTCAAACTCATCTGTTAACATCAAAAATTATGGATAAGGTCAGCATGTATCATTCATTTTGTACATGGAACCACATGCATCTTGCTAATTTTTTTGACTTGGGTACTACAAGATGAGCTGTAGCATCACAGAAAACTTAATTGCATATGCAAGCAAACATGAAATACTAATTTAACAGGTAAGCGATTATGAAATATTTATGTCATGCAATGTGGGTGAATTTGGAGATAAAAATCACTGACCCAGTATGTGAATTACTGATTAAAGAGCATTGTTTACTATAACATAACAACAGCAAAACATGTGAATGATCCTATGACAGTTCTAATTTGAAATATAATTCTAAATCATATTTACCTTAGATCTAAAGAGGCCTGATGTGTAAAAACTATTAAGGCTTAACAGAGAAAAAAAAAAAGAAAGCTAAATGCTCCATTTTAATTCAGAACTCAGCAGATGTCAACTTGTTTCAATTTCTGAACCCTCTCCTGTTGGGATTATTATAATGTCCTTTTTGATATTGAAAAGAAATGGAGGGGAATCAACTAATATTATTTTTCTCTTTAAAAAGGACTCAGATCATTGGTATCTATGCATTAGCTACATAAAATATACAATATATAAATATATATGAAATATTACAATGACCAAGAAGATTTATTAACAGGTTTCCTAAGAAAAAGAGGAAAATCTTCTAGAAAAGCAAATTCCTGATTTGGCACAATTAATTGTAGGCTCTTTGAATTATCTGGAGGGAGAGGTTACAGAGAGTACCTATTTACATATATTTATAGAAGAGAATGGATCTTTCAGACCAATGACCAAACATTAAAGCTCTAAAATTACACCATTGAGGTCCTCTACTGTTTCCTTCTTTTGGACAAAATCTAATTGCCAGTCATATGCTGTTTGGTGCAAAGTCAGGCCGATTAATGGGCCAAGTTAGCAGCCCGGCCACACCAGAGCCAGACTCTTAAGACCAAGCCTGCTCACACCGTAGAGTTTTGAAATCATCAAGTCACTAGACCACACACCAGGCAAGGAGAGATCACTTCACAAAAAGAAAATAACTATGTTTAAAACGAAAGCATTATCGACTTTGGTCTAAAGCTGGTAAAATGACCTTTGGGAAATTTCAAAGCGAAACAGATCAAATTCATTTTCAATCCCTCCTGAACTATAAATTGTCAAAAATAAAAACAGGCTGGTCAGGCTCAGGGCACCAATGTTTAAAAACGACTCAGACAGCATAGGTCATGGAGATTCCTGCAATTTCATAACAGGGCCCTTACAAACTGGTGTTCAGTCGGATTGCATTTTGGGGTAATAATGTCCAAACTTTCAAATGGCAGAATCCAAGGGTGGGTGACCTTCACAGGACTCTGGGGTGGATATTTTATTTCACACACGTCCCACCACCACCAAATATTGTGACAGAGTGGGGACGAACATGCTTCAAAAATACCTCTCGCTCACAAATGACTGCCAGTCAACTCACATTTGACTGTGGAAGCCACAGAGGGGGAAAGAGGTCTAAACTAGCTACAGGGGGAGGTAGAGTGGTTCTGTTCTGGAACCCTTGGCATCTGTGGGTGAGCAGATTATTTTCTAATGAGTAAGACTGAAATCAGTGAAAATGCTCAGCGTTACAGAGAAAAATTACTTATCTGCTCTCTAACCTCTAAGCCCAGCCATCTAAGAAAAGACTCAGTAATTCAGGAGCCAGAATATACAAAAGCAACCCGACACTTCTTGCAGAATATCTTCACCCGACTCGACTTTGGGATTTAACTCCAATCATTTATCCTCACAGACATGGCAGGGGTCTGGTCCAGGAAGCGTTTAGATGCTCCATTGCTGGGACATTCTATTTACTGACAGGGGCTAACTTAGGTGGATACAGTTCTTGACTCTGAACAGAAAATAAAATGGTAAAAAGAGTCATGAGACTGCCGGATATACCCACGTACTCAACCTAAAATGTGCAACATCTTAGGGAAACCCACGGCTCACCTTTTCCAGAAAGAGTGACCACTGCCCTCTGAAAGCAAACTCGCTAATCCTGTCAAAATCAGGCTTCTTTGCCCTAAAAAGACCCTGAAAGGTCCTTCAAACACCAAGTTCCACATGGAGACATTTGTCTCCCTGGAACCTTTCCCTAGAACCTGGGGGGATGCCACACACTTATACACATCTTATTTCTTCCCCGAAGAGGGTTAAGCCCTGAAAAGACCTCATGGGATTTCTAACTGGTGAAATCCTACGGCCCCAGAGGTTCGCTTTTCTCCAGGTTCAGGGTGGCAGAGAAGGGATTTATTTACTCTCTCCCATTTTTTGACTTTCACAGCAACAAGAGCTTGTTTGAATGGCATCGAGGCTCCAGACTGAGGGATCCCTGGGGCAGGGTCTGGGCAGTTGGCACTCTCCCTCTTACCTCTGCCCATGCTGACGTTCCTGTGACGGCATCTCTATCTTTTCCTTCTAGTTTTTAACATTGAGTTTCACTTAGTACTAAGTGCAAAAGCAAGCAAGACAGAAGGGCAGGTCCAGGACAGGAAGCTGTCTGGGTGGCACAGGCATCAGCCACGGGCCCAGGCTTGACCAGAGCAGGCACTGGGGAGGTTAGATGAGACCCAGGTGGCTATGGATGAAAACCCCGGGTGATGGTGGAAGGGGGTCCTCTGGGTGCCTCTGGGGAGGGGTGGGGACCCTGGGCACACTTGGGACAGAGCCTGGCCTGCCCCCTCCCTAGCATTCCTATTCCCTCAGCTTCCCCTTCCTGCAGCTCTGCCCCCCTCTTTCCTGCCTGGCATCCCCAGCTATGGGACATCCAGGGAGGTGACACCATCTTGGGGGTCTAGAGGGTCTAAAACTCCAGGCCTGGTTCTGCAAGCCCTCACACAGAACGGGGAAGCCCTGGAAGGCATAGAAACCCCACAAGTGCAGGGTTAGAAGGAAGGAGGTGGCATTACACTGTGACTGATAACTGTCCCCCAAGAATCAGCACCTCCCCGCACCTCCCCTGTCTAGCTTCTGCTTGTCCCAGGGGCCGGAGCTCCCAGACCCCAGTTCAAACAGGCCAGGACTCACTGAGGGCAGAGGGCCTGGGGAGGTGAGGGTTACTTTCAGAAGTATCCATTCTTGCCCATCACCTCATCATAGATCATGAAACGAACTACTGCTGTGATTATTAAAGTCACCCTTTCAGCAAAGGAAAACAAGATTCAGATTCTCTTAACCACTTGTTCCAAATGGCAACAGCCCATGGTTGTAGCCAATGAACTGTCTTAAAGATAAATAAAGGTCGCACATTCCTGTTAAATTGTTTGCTCCTGGTTCTTTAACACATACACACACTCACAGACACACACACACAAATGAGCATTCAGGGGAAATGAAAAAGTCTCGTGTACTCAGAATGAGGAGTAAAGAAGAAAAATTTTTTTTTCCATAGGAATGGCCTTACTTTCACATCCTTAAAATTCTACAACTTGGTTCAGGGCCAATAAAGAGGAAACCACTGGGAAGTCTGAGCAGCCCCCAGGGTCCCGAAGGCTAAGGGCTTCACGTGGGAAGCAGGCAGCTGCAGAGCGGGCGGCTCCAGCAGCCCGACTGGTTCATTTCTTTTTTAACATCACCACCTACAGGGGCTGCTTTGAATAGGATAGTCTGGGATGGCCCGTAATAAAGCCTCACAAGAAAAACAACACTCAGAACAATTGCACCACATTTTTTTCAACTTCCTGTTTATTAGTATTTTATCTAAGAGCAGAACAAAAGTCTGTATAAATGGGGGAAAAGAAAACAAAAGCACTCACTCTAACATCTTACCCCCCCCACACACACACACACACCCCATCTTTTCCAAGGCTGTTACATTTGGAATTTTTTCGTGGAACCCACTTCAGGTCTTCAAATGTCTTTTGTGGCAGAGGTTAAGATGAAATAACTAGAATGCATCATCCTATAAAAGTTATATGTTATTAAAAATATTTAAGTGGGCTTGTTTTCCGTCCATCTGGATGACGGTATTCATTTCTATGCTGGAAGAGTTCACACGTCATCAGTTAAGATTTTGCATTTTGCCACACAGACCCATGAACACAAGGGAAATACAAATGCCACCCGTAACATCTGTTGCAAAGCTGGGTTGTGTAAGAGAAGGATGAAGATGCGGGATCAAGGTGAAGGGTGTCCACTGCAGTTCCCAGGCTCAGAGGTGGACAAAAGGCTGAGACACCTGTATTTCTCCTCATAGAAACAGGGCCCCCGAGAGGGTCATTCCAGCTAAGACATGAGGTGATTACTGAATTATCAGTGACTTTTGTGAACTCTGTCTTTCTTCCTTAATCTGCCGACCATGTCGTTCTTTGGGCTCCTACCCTGCCCACATTTTAAACAAGATTCAGGGCCAGTGAGATTGAGGGAATAGAGAATAAATGGCCACAGAACTTAAAACATTGACCTGGGTGGCCACATTTTCTCTTCAAAACGGCCTGGAGTGTACAGTCTATCTTTGTGGACATGTGTTCATCAAAGGCCTTGGTCCAGTTGCATGCAACCCTTCTCTGAACAGTTCTAAGATCATGTCTTCTCTTCTCAAGAAGGACACCTGAGAATTTGGAATCATCAACTCAAGAAATTGCTTAGGTTATTTTCTGTGCCCCAGTAATCCGGAATTTTATATATTATCTCCATATCTTATTCTCTTATAACATTAGCATACTTAGCCTTGCCTAGGTATTTCTGATACCAAATTACCTTGTTCACGTGAAAATGAGAAGGAATAAATAAGAAGAGGTCTTCTGTTGTATGGGGTAACAAGAAACATATCTGCAGATAGGGAAGGCATAAATCAAAGCTGAAATGTGAACTTAGCCCTGGTCAAGACCATTTTAACTAATCAGAAACAGACTGCAAATGCTCTCGCAGAACACATAAGTGTCTCTCTAAATGGCTGAAAATGAAGTGAGGTCTAAAAGTGAACTGAATCACAATAAACAATGAAGTTCACCAAATAATACAGCAGCCATCCTTGGCTTGCTGGTTGTAATCATTGAGAACTCACTGAATATGCCTTGAACTTGGACGACAAAGAAATAGGAGGTTGTTTTGTTCTACTGAGTGGCCTTGATCGACCTCTCAGTGGTCAAAACTGAGAAAAGGGATTCTTATTAGAGAGAACATCTCTGCAGCATTTGACTGGCAAAACAGATGAACCTTTAGGTGATAGTTTCTGCTAAGGAAGGACTTGCTCCTTGGGCATAAGAGAAGACAAAACATTTTATCAACATCAGAGAGCATTTCTGAAGCAAATCATCCTAGCTAAATGACATGTAGAAAAAGTCAGAAAGACAGAAGGCCTGTGTTTGCTTCACAGAAAAAAAAACGCTTTGGGCCAATACGGAAGGAGCTAGACACTTGGCACCAGGAGCTGGGGTTGCTGGGAGGGAGGTGGAAGAAACGACAGACAATATCTAAACAGAGACTATCCTGCCACCAGCTGCACGCCAGGCTTAAGAATAATAGACATAATACTCAATTTGTAAGGGGCTACCTTGTAAGATACTGAGGTCCCTCTTCCAGCCAACCTACAAAAGGGATAGCTAGTGTGACAGGTAAGTGACGGATGGCTACTTGGACATCAAGACATGGCTCCTCCTCGCCCGTCACGCACCGCACGTTCGTGGGGAACCTGGTGCTAAACCATTCGTAGACGACCTGCTTCAAAAAGAAAAAAAAAAAATAAAAAAATAAAAAAATAAAAAGACATGGCTCCTTTGCACACCACGAAGCATACATTTAGTGAGTCACCGGTGTCAGTGAGTAAAATCTAGTGGACACCTGTGGTTTGCTGCCTTAGTGATCCATTCTCAATCTTCATAACTCCATTGCCCAGGCAGAGGAGTGAAGACAAGGCAGGTAAATCAATGAGTACGTCACAGTCCTTCACCGCCTGTGATTGGCTCAGGGATAGGCAACATGACCTCAGCTGGTCCAATCAGAGTGAGTTTCAGCACTTCTGCGGGGAATGCTGGGACAAAAGCTCTTTGCTGCTGGATTTGGACCCAGAGGACGAGTGGCAGCCACTTGAGGCCCTTACAGTTGGGTCTGTTTGAGAAGGGAGTCAACACATTAGAGACAGAACCAGGAGGAGAAAAAAGATGAAATGTCTTGACTTCACTTGAGAGGTATCTGTGTGAATCCTATTCCGAGATTGCTTACTGACATGAGATGGTAAGTTCTAGAATTTGTTTAAGCCAGTTCGAGTTGCATTTTCTGTCACTCGTAACCTGGAAAGATTCTTAACTAAATCCGAAAGCCTCTGCAATTATATGCTCTCCATTCCTGAAGGAAAGGGTCTACAAGTGTGGATTCCTCTTTTATCCCTAAAGTATTTGACGTTACTGAACGGTCCATCCCATTTAACTAAAGACACAGAAATGTACACCGAAAGATACAATCAAATTCAACAGAAGACAGTTCTCTTAGTCCCTCCTAGGCTTAGCACGATGAGAAAGCCTACTCCCAGAGATGTTACCCCAGGCTTCCCAGGTGGGTCCCTCCGAGAGTCCCTCAGAATTGTACAATCATAAAGAAAGCTAAAAATAGAAGTTAAAACATACAGAAAATAATAGAAAGTCAGATGAAACTGTTGAAACAGGGAAGACTAAGTTATGACAAAGGACTACATGATATAATCATTAGACTTCCTTCTACTTTCAACATTATTTCTCATCCAGCCGCCATCTTATAAAACTCCAATTCCCCCTGCCCCAGGAATTTTACTTTCTTTGGGGCTCAACAGTCTTTGCTATGGAATCTGACCAAGTAGGTTAGCATAACTCTTGAAGAGTTTAAAATATAAAGGCTCTTGATTTTCATTTCATGATAAATAACGCTCATAGGTTTCTTGGCCTTACTGGTTTCAGAATAGCTCTGTATAATAGGGCTTTTAAAAGGTGTTCGCACATTGTAAACTTTGAAATAATAAGAAGTATGGATTCAACTTTGATCAAAGTGCACTCTTAAAAAATAATCCTGATACCATAAGTTTTGCTTTGCTTTGTAGAAACAACTCTAATCATAAGGGCATCTGCTGAGATTTGACATTTGATCTGCCCTAATCTCTCACTCATTCATCACTGTGCAGCCCTGAGTACAAATAAAGAGCAATAGGATATTGAACTAGAGTTTAATGTGTAACCAAGATCCACTGAAGCAAGAACCAGGGAAGGAACCCCAGCCAGCCTCCCGCTGGCAGTGGCTGAAAAGCCAAAGAAAGCTGGTGGCACTGAGGCGCTAGTGGCCAAGTCAGCCCGGGAGCCCATCAGGCTGCCCATGGGCCTCACCCTTCATGGCCTCTCTGGTCTACGAATGGATTCTGATCATGGATGCCCCAATTCACCCTCTCTTCACTTTCCAGGGCTGGGTATCTGGGATGCCACACCCCTTAGGTGAAAGCATCTGTCTGGCACTGGGAATACACCAGGTCCCCCTAAAATCTCACCTGCCCTGTGGAACTCCAGGGGTGTGGATTCTCAATTCCTTAGAGGCCGGCTTGTTCGCTCTCATTATATAGGTGAGGAAGCTCGTCTCTGTGCAGTCGGATCAGAGCCTTTGTGGGCTCGTCTCCAGGTAGAATTCCAATTTCTTGGTCCCTCAGAGGTTCTCATCTGTCCCTCCAGGAGAGAACATTGACATACAGGGAAGGAAGGAGCCCCCTTCATTTCATCATCTCCCATCAGTTATCCACTAGCCGTTTGTCAAGCTTTCTTATGGTTCCCAGGCCTGGTTCCTCTCACTGGCTCAGAAGTCTAGAGCTTCACCATACCAGTCTTCCTAAAACATTGCTTTGGCCATGGAATTCCCCTGCTCTAGGACCTACTGTGCTCCCTATTGCCTCCAACACTGAATTTAAATTCTCTGCCCAGGTTGAGACGGGCCTCTACGGTTTGCTTCTCCTCTAGCTATGCAACAGTTTCCTCCCCACCTCCATCTCACCATGGGTTTATTCAACAAAAACACATTGGCGCTTGTATCAGTCTGCTCAGGCTGCCATAACAAAGCACCACACACTTCGGGGCTTAAATGACAGGAGTTGATTTTCTCAAAATTCTGGAGCCCAGAAGTCTGAGATCAAGGTGTTAGCAAGCTCAGCTTCTTCTGAGGACTCTCCGCTTGGCCCATAGGCGGCTGCCTTCTCGCTGTGTCCTCACATGGTCTTCCCTTTACATGCGTCCGTGCCCCAATCTCCCCTTCTTATAAGGACACCGGTCATATTGGATTAACGTCCACCCAAATGACTTCATTTTGTCTTAATTGCCTCTTTGAAGACCTATCTCCAAATCCCACCACATTCTAAGGTAGTGGGGGTTTTGGGGCTTCAACATAAGAGCCCATAACAAGCACCAACAAATACCATGGGATGGAGAGGGGCGGACAAAGATGGGTAAAACACGGTCACTGCTGTCAGGCAGATACATTCCCGCTGCTCATGCAGGAGGACGCTGGGCTTTCTCCTAGCTCACAGCGGTGCTGGATTCTGAGCACCTCCTCCTGAGGCACCATCACCCTCCTGCCTGAACTGGCACGTGAGCTGCCCCAAGAGGATCTCATGCAAGGCTGGCCATGGTGGGCACCAAACAAATATTTAGTTTTCTAACTAAAAGCCACCGAAGGGCAGGAGGGCCATCAGGCTTCTCCAAAGCCTGGCTTGGCATCTTTCAGGTGCGTATCACCTACATGAGAACATTTCAAAGTCGATTTTTCTCATGGCTTACTGGGAGACTTTCTAGTAAGTCTAATACTAGACTTCAATAAGTGAAATCCGCAGTCAGCGTATCTTGATGAAATATTCCCTTTAGTGTTGTATTTTTACTCACTTTATGCCCTGAATGACGTGTATGAGAAGTAACATCTTGCTCTGGGGGGCAGGAATGTCATTCTCACCAACGTCAACCACATGGCCGTGGCGTGAGATCGAAGAAGACGAAGGGTAACCCGGGTCCTTTAAAATGTGATGCATCTTTAGGCGCAAACAAATGGCCTTGTGACACTTTCCTTCTACTGCCATTAGCAGGAGAAGCCACCTTATGTATGTATCCAACACAGGTGTCCCAACCCTTCCTGGCTGAGCTAAACATCAACTCTTCTTTGAACACACCCTGGACGCCCACAGACAGAAGCCTCAGGGTTCTTCTCTGTGCTCCCAGAGGGCTTCATTCATAGTGTGGTTTAGTGCCATGGCAGTTGAGAATATATGCACTCTGGGATCCAACTGTCTGGCTTCAAATCCATGCCCTGCCACCTACCTGCTGTGTGACCCTGGACAAGTTACTTAACCTCTCTGTGCCTCAATTGCCTCATCTATAAAATGCGGACCATAATAGGACCACTCTCTTGGACTGTGTGAGGAGGAAGTGAGATCATTCACAAGTTGAACCTGGTCCAGAGCCTGGCACACATTTGGCCCCTGGGAAACAAGAATGTTGATATCACATTATCTTTCACAACTGTCTGCCCTTCTAAACTGTGATCTTCCAAAGGACAAAAGCACTATTTCCTTAGGGTGTCTTGGTGCCTGGGACCGAATAACATTTATGTAATAATGTGTGGAAATAAACACGTGTAATAACCCAATCCTAGGTTTAAAACTGTTTTTTCCTCCTTCTTCCAAAATGCCACAAGAAAAGTAACACAGCCCAGTTAAAATGTTTAGGTGAATTAAATAAAGCTCCCCCGCTCCTGTCTTTTGGCCTCAATCACAGCTTTTCAGTGCAAACACTCCACGAAGGCCTAATAAAATCACACATGTGTAAATTATCTTCTTTTCAATGTTCCATAAAATAAATACTTTTAAATTAAGAAGTTGATGGTGAGAAGTTATACCCATTATGGAAGAATGAAAAGTAGTTCCGTGATGTTGATCCTGAGGCCAAGTGAACAGTAATCAAAGTTTATAAGTGAAAATTCCTAGAGAACATTTTGCCACTCATCTCCTGAGCCTCTGTCATCACCCCGCACACACATTATGCTACTAGTTTTCTATTTTTATAAGCTGGTAATTTTTTTTTTTAAATGATAGGAGTTTAGGCATATAAAAGAATGTTTATCATATACATTAAAAGAGCCCCGGGGCTTCCCTGGTGGCGCAGTGGTTGAGAGTCCGCCTGCCGATGCAGGGGACGCGGGTTCGTGCCCGGATCCGGGAAGATCCCACGTGCCGCAGAGCAGCTGGGCCCGTGAGCCATGGCCGCTGAGCCTGCGCGTCCGGAGCCTGGGCTCCGCAACAGGAGAGGCCACAACAGTGAGAGGCCCGCGAACCGCCAAAAAAAAAAAAAAAAAAAGAGCCCCTATGTCATAGACTACATAAATGCCAGAGCCATTAGTTTCTCAGTTATTTACAATGGCTGACGTGCAGGTGGACTTCAGAGGGCCTGAGAACATCCGTGGGGCTGAGACCTCCAGGGTGGGACCACTCGTCCAGGAGACCGTCTCCCCACTGTTGACCAGCAAGGGTATCAGCCAACTGCTGGCTCAAGACAGAACAAAAAGAAACACGGCTACCATAAGGCTCCTGTTCTCACAACTCCTATAAGGAGTATATATTTTACAGTGGAAAATCTAGTACCGAGAGCAAACCCGTCTTGTATGAAAAACACTCCGGTGTTAACTCCCCAATTGCCGCAAATTCACCCTGCTGCTTAGAGACATTAGCTAGGCAAAAACGACAGAACATGTAAGATCATATAATTTTTAAACTACTACAAACCCAAACTGCCTTGCAGTACATCAGGGGTACAGATCGAGTAGGTGACAGATGCCGTTCCAGGGAGCTGCCTTTATGACACCCCGAGGGTTGAACTGTTCTCGACGAAATAGGCGGCCATGGGCTGCCCGAATCCTCTGGTTTCAGGCTCTGCAACACTCACGCCGACTGAGAAACTGACTCTCGGGGCTGGAAAGAAGTAATTCTTTAAAAATGTGATCTATCCCCATTTTTCAAGACTTGCCCTGTCACACAAGATGAGACCCCACTGAGAGAGGTTCACACACGCCTCAGGAGAAAAGGAGTGTTTCTTCACGGGTGAGACCAGGGAGCGCACAGCCGGCCCACCTCCAGGTGTTGATTCGGGTTTCACACTTGGTTCCCCAGCCCCCAGCGCCCGGCCATCCCTCTGTCTCCGGGGTTGGCTGCAGAGCATCATGTGTCGGCGGGGGCGGTCGTGGGCGACGGCGCTGACATTAGGAAACAGGGCTCCACCTACACAGCCCGGGTTTCAGTTTCCCCCTGCAGCAAACACCATTATGCAAATGATTTCCCCGCCCACCTCACCCCCTCCCAGTCTTACATATTCATTCTTCACTCTGAAGTGAATGTACGTACAAGGCCAACGAAGCATTTGCATCGTATTTACTTTAAAATGCCCAGGTGCAATTCTGAAACAAGATTCTCCTTTTCCCGAAGGGCAATCGCGAATATAAAGTAATGAATTAGGAGCAGTGGCAGGAAGAAAACCCTGAGGCTAAGAGCACACTTCTCACAGAAATGGAAGTTGAAAGGCATGTGCCAGGAATTACACAAATCCGAGGAAAGAGACAACTGGAGGTGTGTTCTGACTCCTTCTAGAATCCTGGGGTCTCCTGGGGTTTAGGAAGACAAGTGTCTAGTTCACATGTTCTCGAAACTGGGAAGGACAGTCACTTTTGTCTGCATTATGTGTGATTTTGTTTGCAGGTTAACTCAAGTGATATAATTTAAGGTAACATCCATGCTGACAAAAAAAAAAAAAATTCCCAAGCAGAAACGGTGTAGGTAAAATCTGGGGATGGAGCGTGGATGGGCAGAAAGGCGTGCCCTCCAGCACTTTTATGCTAAATAAATCATTCAGGGGTATTTTAATACAAATTTTAGACCGGAGTGATTCTTTTAAGTTGTAATCCTTATCGCTTCATTTATGAGATTCACATAATCTTGGTGAGTGATTTAGGATTTTTTTTTTTTAAATGTCAAGCAGATGCGCTGGAGGAACCATTTGCTGGACAGTCATTTCTGTTTCCCTCAAAGGGATGCTTCCTCGCTCCCACTTACACGCGGTTTCATTTTCAAGGTGCGTTTGCAGGGTTTGTGTGAAGCTCCAGCTGCAGTGAAGTGACTGATGACTCTGTAAATTATCCTGAGTGCAAAGGAAATCTAGTTCATTTATAAAAAGCTTTGAAGTAATTATAAACTCCACTGCAGGTGGGAAACTTTTATAAGACAAAAACTACCGAAGCACAGACACTTCTCGGAAAGCCCCAAGTAGTAAAGAAATCCTCTAGTGACCTGTCACTCAGTTTAAAGCTGATCCACATTGAGGGTGATGCCCTGCAGCCCTCACGGTGAGACCCATCCAATGGAAGGCAAGACAAAGCCCACCCTTCCTTGCAAGGGATTCTGAGCAAACTTACAGGCTGTTTCTCCCTCCGTGGAAGGTCCCAGGCTCAAGGCCAGGTTGAGGAAGAGCTGTAACTGCACAGGTGGAGTCCTCCTGGGCTGTTCACTGATTCCCCACCCGCCACTGGCCTGAGCAGCATCCCTACATTAGGTGGGACCCATGAGATGGTCTCTGTCTCCAGTTAGAGTTCATAAAACCAAGACCTTGGAGAGGTTAGCTTGCCCGAGATTCTGGAAAAGCTGGAAGTCAAGGCATTTGTTTTTGCCCAACACACACTGTCCCATCTGAGGAGGAAAAAAACAACCAAATGTGCAAATCCTGTCCAACTTGTGGACACCGTTTACTCAAGAATGGCCTTCCTCCCCCTGCTCTGTGTGGACACGTCTGGTGAGCGCGGGGACGTGAGATTAGGGATCTCATTGTTTCCACACACGAGAACCACCGTCTTCGCCAGCTCTGCCACTAAACATAGCTGATATCGGGGAGGGAATGTTGGTCTTGGTTCAGGACTCTCCCCAGTGTCCTGGCCTGCAGGGAAACCCACACCCCTTTCTTACCCCTGGAGGGAATCTGAGAATCTAGGTCTCCTTCCCACTCTGCAGGGGACGTTGGTCATCTCCCTTCCCTTCCTTCCTCCCTGAGGAGCTTGCAGGTTGCCACCCTACAAGCTGCATCTTCCCTGATGCAGGGAAGGGGGGAGGGTCCCCGCATCCCAGTGGGATCATGGGTGGGTCTTCACGTACACTTGTAAGGAATGTAGCATCCCGGCGTTCAAAGTTATGGGGCTGTCAAGACTCCTAGTCTCAGAGTCACCCAGGGAGGGTGAACAAGCTTTCACTAGGGACCCGGGGACCTTCCCTGGCACCTGTCTTCTGTGAGTAAGTGTGTCTGAGGTCCAAACTAACAGTCCACCCCCGGACTCGGCCAACAACCCGCACTCTAGGTGGGAAACACCTTTTTTTTTTTTTTTTTTTTTTTTTTTGCGGTACGCGGGCCTCTCGCTGTTGTGGCCCCTCCCGTTGCGGAGCGCAGGCTCCGGACGCGCAGGCTCAGCG
>NW_006798273.1:2446758-2459521 GCF_000442215.2 Lipotes vexillifer
CCACGGCTCACGGGCCCAGCCGCTGCGCGGCATGTGGGGGTCTTCCCGGACCGGGGCACGAACCCGCGTCCCCTGCATCGGCAGGCGGACTCTCGACTACTGCGCCATCAGGGAAGCCCGAAGACATCCAATTTTAAATTGATTTATATAAAATCCACCTTCTCATCCCTTCCAAGGAAGGTGGATTCTGGAGATGTTGAGGGTGAGCGTTGGTAGGATTTAAGGGTGAGGAAGAGATAAAAATTGGAGCAAACCAAGTGAGATGCCACCGCCAGCCGACTAAGGAAGAGTAGCAAGACCCAGAGCCGGGGTGAAGGGGAAGGGAGACTGGGAGGGTGAATCAGAGGGGAGCTGAAGAGAGGCGGGCTCTAGGAAGAGACAAGGCTGCCTCGAGGGGGAGAGGCGCAGGAGGTGAGAATCACATCCTACCTGTTTGCAGTTGGGTCTGGGCTTATCTTGGAGGGGCACAAGAGGGATGTGAGAACAGACAGATTGAACTGCTCTGTACAAGGGGCCAAATGTGGGCGAGAAGTTGGCAAGTTTTCGATAAACAGACTGGCTCGATGGAAACCCAACTTTTCCAGCCATTAGAAGATGGCCCGGCACCTGGTCATGGGAGGAGATGTTACAGGGTAGAGAGCTATAGATGGGGTTATACAAGATGGTCACGGGGTCCTCTCGAAGCTTCAGGTGAGTCTAGGGAAAGGAATAATAACTTTGTGAAATGCCACAGCAAGTGCAAAGTGAGAGTAGAAGTTATGACGTAGCTGACATTTTCCAAGCACCGGCTCAGTATCGAACTCTGTGTTGAGTTTTACATTTAACACTGGCAGCAGCCTCAGAAATAGGTGTTATCGTTTACCTGCATCTTACAGGTGAGGATGTTGAGACGCAGGGATGCAAACTGAATTAGCCTAATTCACGTGACTAGTAAGCGGTGGGCTCAACATCCAAACCCTGGTCTGTGGGACTCCAGTGATAAAAGAACCAAAGCTCTCAAGGAAAGGTCAAGTGGATAGTATTTAAGAGCATAAAACAGATTAAAAGTCTGGGAGAGAGACCTAACTTATTCATTCTGGTCCTCTTGGCCCTCACCTGAGTGAATCCCTATGTGAATAGAACTTGTGGGAGAAATTAATATCAAAAATTGCCAAGTAAAAGAAATAAAACCCATACCTCTAGAGCAGAGAAGCACCACCAAAGATAACCAACCCTTTGGAGAATGAGCCTATACAATTTGACCTCGAAATGTGCTTAGAGAAGAACCCTCGAAGGTGGGCCAGATGGAAGCCTCCCTGTGATGGGACAGACCTGCCTGGGGGCAGGAAGTTCAAGCCTGAGAGGGAGTCGCCAGGTCTCAGTGGGAGGAGCTGAACTGGTCATCAGCCTGCCTGACCCCGAGAGCTGCCTTCCGTCGGTGGGGGCGGGGGGACCAAATAGATCCAGCCATTTAGCAGGCGGAACAGCCCCTTATCACAGGAATAAATGGTCCTGCTCTGAACACCAGGAGCCCCTGTGCTCCCACAAGCATGAGAGTCACATGGGTCAAAATATGTAGAGATGAAAGTGTGCTTCAGGGAGAGATTTAATGCTCCAGCTAGCAAAATTCTGAATTTGCTATTTAATACATGGACCCCAGAATGAAGAATGCAATGGTGAAGGTGTTTTGTCTTTATAATCAAGAACGATGATATCAACTGGCCAAACATTTCACCCAGCCGCTGTCTGCATAATTCATCCACTGGTATGGATGTGAGTCTTTGAAATGCATCATCATAAATGGGCTGAAGTGTGTTTCCCTCAAATTTATATGTTGATGTTCTAACCCCCATTCAATCCCTCAGAATAAGACTGTATTTGGAGGTAGGGCCTTAAAAGAGTTGATTAAAGCAAAATGAGGTCGTATGGGTGGGCCCTAATCCAATATGACTGTCCTTATAAGACGAGGGGGATAAGACACAAAGAGAGGTATCAGGGGTGCTCAGGCACACAGGAGCGGCCGTGTGAGGACACAGGGAGAAGACGGCCATCTGCAAGCCAAGGAGAGAGGCCTCAGAAGAAAACAAACCTACCAACACTGATCACGGACTTCTGGCCTCCAGAACTGTGAGCAAATAAATTTCTGTTTAAGCCATCCAGTGTGTCGTATTTTGTTACATCAGCCCCAGCAAACGAATGCACATTTCAAAATCACTTTGGTTTTTCTATTTGCTTGCAAACAGTAGCAAGGCGTCCAGGGTTTGTATCTTCTGGGCCACCGGACACAGCTGAGGCCGTGCCAGCCTGCAAATGCTCGGAGGACGCTCAACCCACATGGGCTCAGCCAGTTTATGAACTTTGATTTCACAAAACTTGGTATTATCCTCTCAGGGGAATCCTAAATAATAAGGACTATGGTATAGAGCCAAGACTGCCACATCGACAGCACTGAATCACACAGATACACACACACCCCGTGGAGTTAGTGAGAGATAGCTGTGGAGAGAAGCAATTGAATCCACGTTGAGCATTGTGACAAGTCCATGATGGTAGGAAAAAAGTGCCCAGCATCCCCAAAAGAAAGACCCCAGCATCCCCAAAAGAAAGACCCCAGCTACGCAGTTTGGAGTCATATTCCTGCTATAACATGTTATCAGTAAAGAATATCCCAGGACTTCTCTGGTGGCGCAGTGGTTTGAGAGTCCGCCTGCCGTTGCAGGGTACACGGGTTCGTGCCCCGGTCCGGGAAGATCCCACATGCCGTGGAGCGGCTGGGCCCGTGAGCCATGGCCACTGAGCCTGCGCGTCCGGAGCCTGTGCTCTGCAGCGGGAGAGGCCTCAACAGTGAGAGGCCCGAGTGCCGCAAAAAAAAAAATATGACTGTGGCTTCAGATGGGCTGAGATGGAGGCAAAATGAAAGGATCAATGGATGTTGGGCCCTCTCCAAAAGTATCGCTAATGCAGGAATATACTACTGAATAAATACTGGGAATATTCATTTCATTCCTTCTAAAAAAAAAAAAAAAAAAAAAATCCCAAAGGGATCCGGTTCTTTAAAGCTACAACATGTTATCAATAAAGAATATCCCAAAGGGATCTGGTTCTTTAAAGCCAGGGCATTTTCTTGCTATTCGGAACCAGCAAAATCCACTGCTCACTGAAATGCCTGTCCCGGAATCTCACAAGTTTGCACATTGAGGCTGTTCATAAAGGACTAAGTAGGTAATTCAGACAAACCCTGTGGTTTGGAAGTCACAGTTTTGGCTGTTTAACTTTCCATTTTCAAGCCCTTCTTCTGGAAGAGATTTTGGGGGCCCCCATGCTTTTTCTGGATGCTTAACAGAGTGACAAATTCCATGGGAGAGAGTTTAGAAACTGCCAGGTGAAGTGAGAGGGGTGCGGGCCTGGCTGGGTCACAGCTAGGGCGGCCAGGGCTCTTTCCACTGTGGCTCTCCAGGGCTCTGAGATCTCAGAGTCCCCCGGAGGGGATTTCAGCCCTGTTTTGAGCAACGTCAACCATGGCAGAGTGCGTGTCCTGAGGGTTCTGGGGTGAGGGGCCATGTTCACTCTTTCACCAGCCACATGACACCTGACTCTCATTTCTGGCACCGTCTGGACTCGCCCACCTCCGTGCTCCCACACCTGCTGCCCCCCACACCTGGACGGCCTTCTGTCATCACCGCTGCACATCCAGGTCCAAGTCCACCTGCCTCTCAAGGCCTGGTCCAGATGCCGCCTCCTTCACAGGCACCGTGGTCTCAGTGTAAGTCATTCTCCCCACTGACCTCCAGTTCCCGTGGCCCAAAGCCCCCTTCAGCTTAGGCGTGTACCCCTCACTGTAAGTCATTTCCACCAGAATTCTTTTCTGACTGATGGTTGCGTCCTCATCAGAACCTATGGTGCTTAATAAAATATCTGTGGGTTTTCACGTCATTCAAATCTCAGTACTTTCTCATTGCCACCAGAAATATTTCCCATAGTATATTTTGGTGTTCTTTATAATGTAAGATGATGATTGTGTCTGCCCCTCTAAGTACGAAAAACCTTCCATCAATCTGTCCTGGTTATATGCCTTGATTGAGGAGGGATTAAAATTTCATGGTCCCAGTGTCTGCATATGAGGGCACATCAGAGCACGTTCACACAGAAATGTGTGCCCGGGATGGGGCAAGAAGATGGGAACGGACAGAGACCGGGTGAATTTCTTTGGGAGACCGTCTGGGAGTGCTGCCTGTGATCCAAACGTAAAACCTGGGTTTAGGAGATATTGTTCCTCAACCTTTGTCTCCTGCATGGACACTCAGCCCCAGAACCTGTGACTTCCAAACCACAGGGCTTGTTTGAATCATCTGATTAGTCCTTTATTAAGAACTTCAAAGTGCAAATTTGTGAGATTCCAGGACAGGCAGCTCAGTGAGCAGCGGGTTTTGGAGGTTCCAAATAGCAAGAAAGTCCTCTGCTTTAAAAGAGCCACATCCAGGGCTTCCCTGGTGGCGCAGTGGTTGAGAGTCCACCTGCCGATGCAGGTGACACGGGTTCGTGCCCCCGTCCAGGAGGATCCCACGTGCCGCGGAGCGGCTGGGCCCGTGAGCCATGGCCGCTGAGCCTGCGCGTCCGGAGCCTGTGCTCTGCAACGGGAGAGGCCACAACAGGGAGGAGCCCGCGTACCGCAAAAAAAAAAAAAAAAAAAAAACCAGCCACATCCAACTGGAATATGCCTTATGAAGTGCATGTCTGGGACTGCAGTTACTGACCCGCAGCGCTCAGCCATCCATCACTGAAAGGGCCTGCCTATGCCTCCAGCTTCTCCTCGTCACCACACAGTTTCCGCATTGACAACTGGCCAAAGGAGCTGGCCACGCCATGGTGGCCGGCGGGGCGTGCCGACACGATGTGCACCTGGCACACAGGTGTTCCCATTAGGTATTGGTGCCACTCAGCCAATGCACATGAGAGAAAGAGGGGGAATCCCTCTGCAATCTTCCTGATGCTTGGCTGAGAGTAACTGCCTCCACCCCGTGCCCACCCCTCACATGGTTGCAGTCACCCTCCTGACCCATGTGTACAGACGGGCCCAGGTGTTACCATCTGCTCTGAGTTCTCAAATGTCAAGGGTGACATGGGCGGCCTGGAGTTTCACAACTCAGCCAGTTCTCCCCGCTGCCACTTCTGTCTTAATCGCGGCTCTCATGTACCCATCTGTGCCACACACACCCCCACCACCACCACCATGGTCCAGGCCAGTCCTTCCTGGCCATGCACGGCAAGTTTTTGTGCCGAGTGCCTTCTAAGTAGGCTCTGAGTCTCCAGTAGGTCTTCAGTTCTTCCCAGAAAGTCACTTTTCTAAAGCTCCATCATCCTGTTCTCTACTCAAAACCTTTAAGTACTGTGCGCACGCGTGGGCTGCCTGCAGGTGAAAGGCCCAGCACGGTGATCTGGCAACTGAGGCTCTAACAAAGCGCCCAGGCTCCTCCTTGCACCCCGGCCAGCCCTGCAGGCACCACGTGCCACTGTGCTCTGCCTCTGACCACACCACTCCTCCCATATGGGGTTCTTTTCCCATTTTTTAATTTCAATCCAAATGTCACCTCTCTTTCAGCCCATACTAATATATTCCTTCTAACCTTCTATAATACTGAAATGTGTTATCCCAGATTGCATTCACTGGAACTCTGTTTCCATAAAATGCTCCAAAAAAATAAAAGAGAGGGGGGTTTCCCCACCATCTTCCACCTACTGCCTATTTTATGCTATTTTTGGATATTTACAAAGCATGGCCAAAGGCTCTGAGAAGCCCTGCAGTAAAAAAAAAAAAAAATCTCTTGGATCAACTTGGATTTTCCCACTCTATCCTTGCCTGTGGGCTTTTGGAGGAGTATATCCTTTATTGTGGTCTGCACCCTCACCTCCATGGCCACCTTATGAATGACTTGACCCACAGGTGGCCTGAACATGAAAGCAGCAGAGAAGTTGTTTTGAAGCCTCTGCTTCCTAGGGGGGCAACTGCAGCCAGATGTTCTGGGTGTTTCACCATCATGTTGTTGAGCTACCAGATTCCAAGGACCCTGCAGCGGGCTGACCTCAGTGGGTGCTCAGTGGTCACAACCCAATCCATGAAATCCAGGAGAACTCACCTGGGAGCCACGGGTTTAGGAGAATTGGGGCAGGAACCTGGGGTGGCATCAGGCCCCCTGGTGCTTTCTTTATAACTTGACAGCAAGTTTGTCCCCAGGTAGGGGTGCCTGAGCCTAATGTCCAGGTAATGTCCAGGAACATCCCTCTGGGGCTCTCTCAGTGCTGGATGCTGAGACCACGGTGGTACCTTCTGCACAGGGAGGACAACAAAGTAGCAGGACCGTGGGTGCTGAGAGAATCGTGAAGAGAAAGCACGATCCTCTCAATCTTGAGGGCTCCCCAGGAATGGGTGGGTCAATTGGAAACGTGGTCCAACAGCTCCACCCCCTGGAGTGTGCCTTTTCAGGACAGAGATATAGTCCCTCAGGCCCCTGGACTCTTAGTTCTGGAAGGGAACCTGTTTAGAAGAGCACGGCTGAGCCATCCATTTAGCAGAGCGCCTGGGCCTCCTGCTGGCAGCCTCCTTTCTCTGTGGGCTCTTCCAGCAGGGAGAACACAGCCCAAGTGCAGGGAGTCATGTGGCTGGAGGTTCTTTCACAGGGGCAGAATTTCTCCTCAAATTCTCTCCTCACCCCGTTCCCCTTCATTTCCGTAAGCTGCTTTCAAGCCATGTTTCATAAATCAGGACCTGCTGTTCCATAAAGCAGCCGTGGAGAGGCCAAGTCATCGTGGACAAGTCCATTTCGCCTCCCGCAGGCCCTGCCTTCCTTCCATCGGGGGCTCCCTGGAACAGGGTGTGCAGGACTGCAAGCGACAGCTGGGCTCCTAGGACAGAGGCTGGGACCTGTTACCTACGTCCAGGCCCAACTTCAGAACACATGGGCCCAGGGAACAGGCACAGTCCCTTGTTCAAACACTATTAAGAATTTCAAGATGGTGACAGCAGAGCGTTAAATCAGGCACCGGCCTTGTGAACACGGGGACCTGTGTGATGCACAGGTCACACAATCACGTGGTTGGCTCAGCCAATCTCTGCCATTGGACCCTGGGGACTAAATGGTCTCACCCTAAGTCTTCACAGTGGTAAGACAGACATCACAGCCTCCCAGGAAGACTTCTTTGAAAGGGGGCTCTCAGGCCGGCCCTCTGGGTGCCCTTAGCAGACCTGACCGCCCCTCTAATCATCTGGTTTGATTCCACCTCCACTTGGTGGGGTCGGCTCTTTCTTATAGATTGTGTCCATACCTGATCGTCATTGATCTGTTTATTTTTGGCCCCAGAAAAATCAGGCTTCTTTTCTACCTGGGTAGCACGTCTACTTTTCCAGGTTCAGGTCAAATGTTCTCAATACGCAGATATCCATCCGACCCCGATTCTCCCAGCGCCCATGAGTGTCCCAGGAACTGGTCTGGCCTGGCCTGTGTCCACCTGAGCATCTGTGTTCCATGAGCTGGCCGCCCACTGGACACGTTTACTCCAAGCTTCCCCTTAGCCCTCTCCTGACATTTCTCCCCTCTGCTGTGGCTGTTCTGTCCTCCAACTGTGTTCACTGTTCAGATGTCCCCATTTATCTGCCCCAACCCCTTCCTGTTTCTGTTTCACATTCTCTAAAAGCGCCGAGCATCCCTCAGCCCTTAAGTCTCAGGATGTTTGAAAAGCAGAGGGGTTGTGTCAAAGGCCTCAATCCCACATTCCAACCAAAATCACCTATGTCACCCCCTTCTAACTCCCCCAACCTAAAATATGTAAACTTAAAATATTCCTGGAGGGATTATAGAGATTAGTGCCACCTTCAAGGACTTGAAGGATGCATGGATAGTGAGTCCTACCCCATCACCATTCAGCTCACCTATTTGTGCAGAAAAAAGATGGATCTTTCAGGACAGTGGATTATCTTAAACTTAACCAGGTGGTGACTATAGACAACCCCCCAACACTTCAAATCATAAACAAAAATAAATCCCCATACACTTGGCGTTTTAAATCTCGAAAATAAAATTACAAATCACCTGAAGGAAAAAAATACGCGAGAATATTTCTGTAATCTAGAGGTGGGAGCAGACCTTCTAGGCAAGCTAAAACCTCGAGGTCAGGAAAATAATAACAGGTTGGACTACATAAAAATTAAATATTTCTGTAAAAGAAATAAGACACAAGAAACAAAGTAAAATGTCAAGCAACAGACTGGGAAAAAAATACTTGCAGGATATATATCAAAGGTTTAAAGTACAGAATATTTGAAGAGCTCTTACAGAATAGCAACAAAAATAGGACGGAAGGAAGAAAGGAAGGGAGGGAGGGAGGAAGGGGGAGAAATTAAGTAAAGGAAGGAAGGAAGGGGGAAAGAAAGAAAGAAAGAAAGAGATGAGGGAAGGAGGGAGGGAGGGACGAAGGGGAAACGGGACAAAGAATATGAGTAGGCAATTTTTAAAAGAATAATTAGTAAGCCACAGACCTCTCCTTTAAACCAGCTCTCCCCAGAACAATCTGCTAGTTTTTACATTTGTTTTTAAAAAATCAGTATTTCTGGAGGTTGGGTTTAATCCTTTATATTTTTAGATGTATAGCTACAATTTTATCAGACTTATGCCATAAAACTCTTTAGCAGGGAGGGCAAAATTTAAATACATCCCTGAATAGAGAGTCCCCTGAAGAGAGACCAGTTGTGCACGACTGCAAGGTAAGCTGACCCCAAAATTGAGGCAAAGGGTGTTCCCTAAAGTGTACTAGTCTAAATGTTAAAGGAGATTAATTATGTTAGAGATTACTTATGCAATTACTAAATAAGTACAGCGGGAAAAGACTGGAAGGAAATATGTGTGAACGGGAACAGCAGAAAGCTCTAGCAATAGGAATATGGGTGAGCATCAATTTTTTCCCAGCCTTAATTTCTAAAGCCTGCACCTGGTTGTCAGGACAGCGGTCTGGGTGCTGCCATGGGGTCCCAGCAGAACCCCTTTTCTGTCCTGGGACAGTCACACAGCACCCCTACCTTCAGGCCACCTTCCCCTGGTGCATTTGTGTTTTCTTCAGATAGCACCTTGAGGTAATAAGCCATTTACGTCCCACAGACGTGGTATTTTTTTCTAAGCAGTTTTTGCTTTGCTTCAAATCGTGCCCTCAATTTTACAATAAAAGAATTATTTGAAAATGTAAATAACATATAATAATGGTAGAGAAGTGGAGTAAAAATAAATAAGTAAATAAAAATGTAAAAGCTGGCACTCGTAGCAAATGCTGGCAAGCAGGGGACCCCGGTGGTAGGTGCATCCCCTGCCCAGCCACAAGGGCATCCCGGCCAGCACATGATGCCTGAGACGGGGGCTGTGTACGTGGGCATCCACCCTGCCGGTGGCCTTCTGTTCTGAGTCTGGGCTCCTGTGGACTTTGAAGTCAAGGTTTCACTTGACGACTACTCATTGCTGACGGCTTGCCTTGCTGCTGAAATAACTTTCCATGAAACACTCTGAGAGAAGCTTCTTGACTGTAAATGCTCTTATATGATAAGGAAATGCCCATGTTTGTGAGTCGTCGCACCTTGTGTAACTGATTCCACCAGGTTTTCGAGGTGAAAACGGCTCACTTTTGTCATTTCCCAGACCTGACATTCTTTCACTATAATGTGGCAACTTCTCGGTTCTTTAAACTATTTTTTTCTTTAAGTTCTCATGAATTGATGGTTCCTGTTTTTCTGAACTGCTTGTCAAACCCATGTTTATGTTAGACTCACAGGCACCCGTGCTCAATAACTAGGAAGTGTGGCCAAAAAATCCCCTCAGAAAATGTGGCTTCCCGGGCACTAGGGAGCCCCTGCCCTCGTTCTGTGAATTTGGGGTGATGCATGTGAACGTGGGCAGAAGGGAAAGGAGACGGAAAACGACATTGCGGGTGAAAGTTCCGATTGTCGGGGAGGTTCTCGTGTGAGGTTCTCTGCTCACACGGGGCCCATGGCTCAGTTGCGGGCCCTTGGGGGTGACGGCCCCAAACAGCCCCCTATGGGGACACACCCCGTAGGCTACCTACTGGACAGAGCATCAATCCCACCACTTACAAAGATGAAGCACGCTTTTCCTTTTCTTTCCTTTTTCACTTTTTCTTTAAGCAAATGTAAAGACCAAATCCCATTTTTGCGCCTTTGCCTTTCGGCAGTTCAGGAAGTGAAAACAAAGTGAGAACATCTTATTTGCTTAAATAAAATCTGATTGCCTGCGTCCATCATCCACTCATCTACTTGTGGGCAGATGCTTCTTGAGGGTTAATCCACACTGGGCTGGACGCAGATGGAGACCTGCTCTGAGGCACCTCCTTCAGGACCTTTAAGGATGTGCACCGTATCGTATTCATTTCATAGAGCTGCCATCAACAAAATGACTGGGGGGCTCAAACCACGGAAACGTATTATGTCACACTTCTGAGGGCTACAAGTCGGCGATCAAGGTGTCACAGGGCCACACACCCTCTGAAGGCTCCAGGAAAGCATCTGTTCCGAGCCTCCCTCCTCGTCCCTGGTAGTTCCCGGCCACTTTCACACAGCATCCTCTCTATGTGGGTGTCCCAAAAGTCCCCTTCCTGTAAGGACACCAGCCATCGTGGACTAGGGGCCCACCGTACTCCAGGATGACCTCATCTTACCTCACTACATGTGATACGATTTCCAAATAAGGTCTCCTTCTGAGTTACTGGAGGGGTGGGACTTCAACATGTGAACTTGGGGGAGATACAACCCAACCCATGACACACCCAGAGGCCCTCGACGGTGACTCACAAAGTCGGACTCCTACTCACTTTCATTATCATTGACTCTGCCCAACTCTTCCCCCAAACTCATTCCCCCGAAAATAAGTCCCCTTCTTAATAAACACCTGTCATTTGCTTTCTCTTCCGTCAGAGGCAATTCTGTGCCGAGAAGGAGTCAAACTAAAGGTATTAAAAAGCGTGGAATTCCATGTGGCTCAAAATCCTGCTGCTGATTTAAATGGTCCTCGGCAGGATGGGCCTCTGAGGAAGCCACCGGGCCAGCCTGGCATCTAAAAGAAACAGGGACAGACAGAAGGGCCGGCCCATCCTCTCTCGGCAAAGCTGTCACCCACCCTGGGCCTCTGAGTTGCCTTCTGTCTCCTGAGCCCCTGGCTGCTCTGAGGGTAAAATCCAGCTAGTCCCACAGGCCCGGGGGCTGCCATGAGGACAGCTGTCCACTGAGAAGCTGGCGTGGCTGTGGCCTTGGGTGACTGGCTGGCCTGGGACTCCAGCTACCCCACTCGTCAGCTGTGTGACAATGAGAAGCCCACGCACTGCAAGGAAGAGCAGCCTCCACTCGCTGCAGGAAGCCCGAGAGCGGCAACAAAGACCCAACGCAGCCCCAAATAAAATAATAAATATTAAATGACAAAATAATAATAAGCCCCTTTCATTCCACTTTACATTGAATCTGTTAAAAAAACAAACAAAAGAAAGCAGCACCTCAGAGGGGAATCAGTGCCTGAGTCAGCACAGTGACTCAGGAGCAGCTTCCTCTCTGAGGAATGGGGACCATCATTTAGGGGGATTCGGCGAGTGACAGCGTGTGAGACACTGGCCCAGAGCAGGTGCTCGTAGAAAGCCAGCCGTGACTGCTTGGGGCACCTTCTCCCACCACAGGAGCACTGACTTTCACTAGGCGGGGAGGTTTGCTCAGGAGAATTCTGAGATTAATTCTTTTGAACCCACAATCCCCGTTTCCGGATCTGCCTGTTCTGTAAATACAATTAGGCGTCAAGGTGACTCCAGGGGTCTGGGGCCCTCATGAAGCACAGGGCATCAGAGTCACTGCTCTCCTTCCTGGCCCTCGGCCAGTTTCCAGATTGTCACCTTGGGGAATGGAGACACAACCCCTGGGAACGTGTCTTAGAACTGCCTGATCCTGGCAACTCACCCCTCTGGCTCCCTGGGGCTTTGCTGGGGACCGGAGCCCACACGTGCCTTCCCAGAGTGCGAGGGCCTGCCTGCCTGTCCCCTGGAAACCTGGGCAAGCTCAGGGACTCACCCGCAGTACAGAGAACAAGGGGACATTCAGCCAGCCCCGCTAGAACTGCCAGCCCCAAACGCAGGGCTGCTGAGCTCAGCGTCCATAAGCCGGTCCTCTCCACACACAAGAGCGGATTCAGAGTCAAAAACGACTGTGATAGTTTTTATGGAAAATAGGAAAGAAAAGGAAAAGACCCTTTCAATCACATGCTTATATTTGCATAAAGTCTGGATGGATATGTAAGACACTAAGAATAGGGTGATGGACAGGGGAGGTCAGTGGGAACCAGATGGGAGACCGTGGGAGCAACATGCTTTCCACTGGACAGCTTTTTATAGTTTTATTCCTGAACCTTCTTCTGAACCTTCTGGAAACCTTATTGCCTATTCACCACGTTTGCAGATTAAAAGAGACAACCCACATGGTCATCTCAAGAGATGCTGAGACGCACCAGCTAAACAGCGCCCCCAGTGCACCCCTTTCCAGGTGCCGTCCTCTGGGTGCCCGTGGCCGGAGGGTGCGCCTCATCACTCACCAACCTCAGAGCACCTGCGAGACTCCCTGCGGCCAGGGCCGAGCTGCCCCAGAAGGGATTACAAAAGAGTTGTCTTCTCTTGGAAATAATGTACTTGAATGACCCTAAAAGCCTTTCATCTGGATGTGCTCTTGGAAAACAGAATCCCTTCTCGAGTGACCATTCCTGCT
>NW_006798273.1:2459531-2478027 GCF_000442215.2 Lipotes vexillifer
ATTCCTGCTCCATCCAAGTGTCCCGCAGTGATGGACTCAGCTGGTGAACACAGAGCAAGTAATGCCCGCTTTGGACCAGCAGACAGAGCCTGGGAGACTCACTTTCTCCCGGGGAAGCTCATGGTTTGCAGTCACCTCTTGTGCTGCTGGGTGGCAGTCTGCACTCATTCTGTGTCTCACCGCTCCCTCCGCAGATCTTAACCCTGAGCTGGCACTTCTGGGGACTTCAAAGGGACCGTTCACAGACAGCCACCCGTCTGTCAGGCTGGGCTCGGTGGCTCCAGCTTGAAAGGCAAATCTGAAGTGAATCAAATGCATCCAACCCACAGACTCTGAGGATGTGACTATGTAAAACAACTAAAACAGCAATCATTTGACAACTGAGCAGTCAAATGTTCTGAAAGTTTAAGGTAACTTACTGCTAGTATCTAATTAACAGCTGCCCAAGAGTTGGCCAGCCTTGCCAAAAGCTCCCCATGCTTGAGGATGAGCGAAAGAAAGAACAGAACGGGAGAGGAGGATGGCTATCCATCCTAAGTCTGGCTGAGTGTCTAAATTATTACTGCCTGCACCACCAGTCTATGGGATCACATCACACATCTGATTGTATGTTCCTCGTCCTTTCATCCACGTGATTGAAACCTGTGCAGCAAGGTAAGCTGTTTGCATTCGGTGAGGTGCCCCAGAATGTTAAATGCTGGCAACCTCAAAGACGATCACTAGTGGAGTGCCACAGGTCTCTGCTCCTGGTCTACACTGATTCAAAAGATCTTCCGGTAAAGATATAAAAGGGATACCTCTCCAACTGGCAGGTGATGTGAAGCTTTACATTTTAATTAGAGAATATATGGGCCAAATCTAGAAGATCAAACTAAGGAGAATGTAAAATTTTACTTCTGTTTAAAAAAATCAAAACTAAGTCAGCACCTCAAATGCAAAATGAGAGAGATGTGGCTTTAAACATGTCCCCACACAGAGGCAGGGATGGCAGCTGCTTGCGGGTCCAACAGATGGGCGTGTTGGCCCCAGACCTCAGCCTAGTATCCCTTACAAGGGAGAGTATGGTGCTCATGTGAAGGGGGACATCAGAGAACTGCAGTCCGCGCCAAGGAGGGCAGCACGGGGTCACAGTTGCTGCATCTTTCAGGAACCACAGTATGAGGGAAGAGCTTGAATACAAGGGCTGATGTCCATGCATTTGGAAGGGCTCTGGCATGGAAGAAGCTGGGGCTCATGTTATAATTCAACAGTTTGGGAGACAGAATAATTGCTCAATGAATGCTAATGAATGTGTTGAATTATGACTGTAATTATGATCATGACTATGATGGAGTGGCTTCAGGGGCAGAGCTAGGTCCAAAATGTGCAAATACCGGAAAAGAGGCTTTGGATTAAGCTGTGTCTGGATGGAGATAAGGGGTTTAGGTATAGATCGGATGACCCCTTATGCCATAAGGTGTCCCCGTCTTATGCAGCAGTCCCCAACCTTTTTGGCGCCAGGGACCGGTTTCATGGAAGACAATTTTTCCAGGGACGGAGTCGGGGGGCAGGGCTGGTTCAGGCAGTAACGCGAGCAATGGGGAGCGGCTGTAAATACAGAAGAATCTTCGCTCGCCCAGGCGCTCACCTCCTGCCGTGCGGCCCGGTTCCTAACACGCCGTGGACCAGTACTGGTCCGTGGCCTGGGGGTTGGGGACCCCTGCCTCATGGGGCTCGCACAGAGGGACTGTGAGGGTGGTGGGAGTGCCCTTCGAACCCAGGGAACTCCCAGTGCCAAATGAAGCGTGTCTTCGTGATGATGATGACTCCAAGTTGGGCTGTTGAGAACCTGCCATCGTGGGTCCCCTTTTGCCCATGCTGTACGAGGACCAGAGAGGCTCAGTGACTGGCTCCTGGCCACAGAGCTGGTGAGGGGAAGACAGGGCTCCACTCTAGCTGCCAGATCTGCTCAGGAAAAGCAAGCAACACACACACACACACACACACACACACACACCCCTACTCCTCTCAGATCTCCGCTCAAATGTCTTCTCATCAGAGGGACCACCAGAGACCACCCCTTATGTGGGAGACACCCTCGCCCAGCACTGCTGTGCCCCCTCCTCTGGCAGCCCTCCTCACAATCACATTTGTTCATCCCCTGCCTCCACAGGTCCTAAGAAACATTTGCTGAATAATGAGTGCATAAAAGGATGTTGACATGTACACACTACTGTATTTAAAATATGGGGTGGCCAAAAAGTTCGTTCGGGCCTTTCTGTAACGTCTTGCAGAAAACCCGAACGACCTTTTCGGCCAGCCCCACAGATAACAAACAAGGATGTACTGTCTAGCACAGGGAACTCCGCTCAATATTCTGCGATGACCTAAATGGGAAAAGAATTTGAAAAAGAGCAGATACATGTATATGTATAACTGAATCACTTTACTGTATACCTGAAACTAACACAACATTGTTAATCAACTATACTCCAGTATAAAATAAAAAATTTTAAAAAAGGAAAGGATGGACTATTGAATCTCTTTCCCCCAGTGGTCTAGGGCTCCACAGCTCATGCTGCCCCTGAGTCTGGAAAAAAAAGCCTGTGGAATTCCTCGGATGCCGAGGTTGGAGTGGATGGACCACTGCTGGGGTGGAGATCTGGGGCCCAAAGAAAGGTCAGGAGTAAATGGCATATGAATCATCTATGCCTTGATTTTTTTTTTTTAAAAAGGGAAAATTAAAACAGGTAAATGGCAAAAAGACATCAATTCCAAGCTAATACTATAAAACACTTACTATGTGTGGCACTTTTCTAAGAATTTTTCATGAAGGAACTCCTTTCATCCTCGAAACAATCCTCTGTGCTCATTGCTCCTGTTCCCATTTCACAAATTAGGAAACTGAGGTCAGGAGGCATGACTTGCCAGGCAGTGTGCAGCACACTAAGCGGAGGTCCAGCTCCAGCAGCTGCTTCATTATAGTGCCCCACAGCCTCCCCACCGACAGACGGTCCGCGAACCGAGAGCAAACGGCACTGGGCCTGGGGGAGCCGCCAGGAGCGAAATCTTGGAATTTGGGGGGGGTGCCTCAGCGGAGGTATGGCAGTGCGTCTCAGCCCACGACCCCATACGTGTGCAAGGACATCATCTGTGCCCGAGAGAACGTATGCTGTGCTGAGAGCTGCAAGGCCAGGGGCCGAGGTTTGCCATCTTCCCCCGGGGCAGATCATCTCCCCTCTGCTTGCGTGTTTCTTGTCAATGATGGCTGGACACAGTTTAATGCTTCTCTCTTAAAAAGTCAAAAGAGTCAAAAGACACACTTGGGGGATGTGTAGGAGGCCAGTGACAGGAACCACGCCTGAGCTTAGTCCCTGGAATGGCTTCATGAAAACAAAACTAAGGATGCCTATCCCCAAACAGGAAAGTTCACTATCAAATATGCACAGACGGTCAGGCTGTGTGCTCCTCACTTGAGGCCCCCGCATCTCGAAAAAGCCATCAACCCCAATAGCAGAAATGCTCTAGGGGTCAGGGACCCAGTCCCGGCTTCCTCCTGGACAGGCCCCTCAGCTGGGGCCCTTGAGGCCCTGAGAGTCACTTGGGGTTTGATCCCCCAGAGATGGGGATATTGAGGCTCACGGCCACTGGTGGCAGAGGCCCTGGACCCCCACCTGCCTGGCCCACAGCTCCTGGCTGAAGGGTTCTCCACCTGGGAGGGACACCCACCCTCCGGGGGACCTCAGCGCACGCAGTGCCCAATTCTGAACTTTCACCCCAGTGCCTCATCCTTCCTCAGGGTGACAGCCCGACTCTCAAAGCTGCCTGGATTAGGAAAACAAGCTCTAGATCTGTGCCGTCCAGTAGGGTAACCGCTAGCCACATGTGGCTGTGTGCCCTTACATTTAAATTAATTGAGGGCTTCCCCGGTGGCACAGTGGTTGGGAGTCCGCCTGCCGATGCAGGGGACGCGGGTTCGTGCCCTGGTCCGGGAAGATCCCACATGCCGCGGAGGGGCTGGGCCCGTGAGCCGTGGCCGCTGGGCCTGTGCGTCCGGAGCCTGTGCTCCACACGGGAGAGGCCACAAGAGTGAGAGGCCCGCGTACAGCAAAAAACAAAACAAAACAAAACAAAACATGTTCTTCCTGTTGTTGGAGGTATAATTTTAAGTTGTTTTAGTTATTTTTCTTCAAATAAAAAAAAAAAAAAAAAAAAAATTAATTGAAATGAAGTAAACATTTAAATTCAGTACCCAGTCACACTAGCCACATGTGGCTGCAATCACTCATTGGATGGATTGCTCTGGAGGTTTGGGAAGCCACAGAGGACACCATGTGACTCCCATGGGTCCCCCGAGCGTCTTCTGTTTCTTCCCCTCTGTTATCACGGCTCTTTCTGCCTCCCAGGCCAAGACGGAGGCCCAGGTTAGAAGAGGTCCAGCAGCGGGCAGCACAGGCATGCAGAAGGTGCTCCCACCGGACACAGCCAAGGGCAGCTACAGAGGCTGGGAGCTCACGCCAAGACCCCAGGAGCGGTGGCGCACCTCCAGGCGGGGCTCTGTGGTCAGGCGACAGAGCCCTGGGTCATGCGGGTCCCCATTCGGCTGGAGCAGGACCCTGAGTAGCTCTGGGGCCTCACCTTGACTGCTTCAAGTCCTCAGCGTCGAAGCAGCAGTGCCGGCGGCCGCCTCAGTGGACTCCCCCCGCCTCCAGCCCCGGTTTTCTGCAACTGGGTAACCCCAGGATTGTTTAATGATACCAGAACAAACAGGGATCCCCAATCATAAAAGAATCTGAATTCCCCAACAGGCAGGTTGAGGAGGTAAAGTAGGGGCAGGGTAAGCTTGGAACAGATTTAATGTAATTTAGTGATTTGGAGAATAAAGGAGTGTTCCAGTTTTGATGCCTTAGCATTGGAGGCTGAAACCCTTACCCCCTGAACAAACCCATTGAATAAGTGGAGCAATTACAGGGAGAAAGAGGAATGGGGAAGTAAAAATGGACACGGGGTAGATGACTCTGCTCTGAGAATCCTTATCTGAAAACCCACATCCTCATTTCCAAAGCTGACTTGAGGCTCACCAGCTATGCACAATAGGCCAGATCCGCCTACCATCCTCCGAGGCACTGCCAGGGTCACCCACAGTCCCGGGGATCACCCACAGTCCAGAAGCCACCCGCCCCCCCCACCCCGCACTGGGACCAGCCTCCATTCTCCAGGACGAGGCTCTCCCAGGGCCTTCCTCTGCACTGGGCACACAGGGGACAAGGCCTTGGGTTCATAATACTCTCAAAATAAAATGTTTTAGTTTATTTTCACATCAGAAGAAAAAACTGAGTATAGTGAAATTGAATATATAATAATAAATCCAGTCTGGATGACATGCATCTTTGTACCAAGACAGTCATGATACTTTTTTCATCAGGAAGGGCCCACGAAGGCAAAAGCACCTGAGGGCCATGGAAGTCACTCTGCAGCCCTGAGCCTTTGCCTGTTATACCAGAGATATGAAATGCAGCTGCACACCGAAGGGACCCTGACAACCCTATGGACCCTCCTAGTTGACCCACAGATTGAATTTCTCCACCAGTGATTTCTCCCACCTCTCTCTGTATCATGCAGGTAAACCCACTCCGAAAAGAGTCACATCTCCAGGTAAAGCTCCTGGCCTCCCAAACCTGCTCCATCTGCTGGCTCTGCCAGCCTTAGCACTGGCTTCCTTCCTCCAAATTGTCTTATGGTTTCAAGGAGGCTGCTGGCTTTCCAGCCATCGCCTCTGCATTCCACACGGGAGGAAGGAGGGACCTGAGGGGAAAAGATTAAGCCTCTTAGATGTCAAGGTCCTTTAAGGAGCTTTCCTAAAATCCCTAGCTACCCCACTGCAGACTATGTCTTCCACTGGCCACCCCATCTATACAGGAGCTGGAGGAAGAAGTCCCTGGGATGGGGCAGAGCAAGCAAAGCACAGGAGGGGCCTTAGGTCCAAAGTGGGGTAACAGCAAACACTCCTCCTCCCCCAAATCCTTCCTGTCCTCACGCATCCTCCTGGCCCTGATTGTGTCACTAGATAACAGGCAGTTGTGTGGAGTGGAGAATGTGACAGTTTCCCCTTCTCTGGCCTTTGATCAGATTGAGTGATGTGAATAAACTGCAGCCCCTTGCAGCCCAACCTCTTGTACTTCAGCCACTCTGCTCTTCACTGGAACCCTGCCCAGCCTTTGAAGCCAGGTCTGGGCAGTTTCCTTGCTGCACCCTCAGGACTGGAAGGGCGTGGTCCTGACTCAGGAGGCCGAGTAGCTGGCTGTGAGGAAAGGGGCGAGTCATGAGCCCAGACATAGCTGAGATTCCTGGTGAGTCCCCTAGTGGGGAGGTGGGGGGGAAGGATGCTCAGCTTGGACCCGATTCTATAATGCGTCTTCCCCAGGCAGGAGGTGCTGTCAGAGGTGAGGGCTCCCCCCTTCCCTGGGCCGGTCTCCTGGGGCACCTATGGTGGCCTGACCTTACTGGACTTATTTATGTCTATTTCACCAGAAAGATATAAATAGGAGAGACCTGTCTGCCGGTTCACATCTCTAGGTCCAAGAACCAGACGGTTGGGTTCAAAGCCAAGCTCCTCTACTTACTAACAGTGTGACCTTACTCATCTCCTTAAACCCTCCTGTGCCCCACGTTCCTCATCTGGGTGATGGGGACGATACTTGATAGAATCTGCACACAGTTAGGTGAGGACTAAGTGAGGTCATATGTACAAAGCATCCAGAACCGTGCCTGCTACCAAGTAAACACTCCATAAACAAAGCAGTGCTCGAATTATCATTATTTTATTGGATAAATGAGAAATACTTGCTAAATGCATGAATGAAAAGAAATCCTACTCAGATATTAAAAAAAAAATCAAACAAGTGATTTCTGTCCCTTTGAACGTCTCCTCCAGTTGTTCAAAGCCCTTGAAGCCACAGTCTCTTTGTACCCCCCTCCTGATACTTCCAGTGAGAGCAACGTGGTTATTTCATGTCTGCTTTTTGCCCCCCTCATATCCTTTCTCCTCTGCTTCCTGTGTTGTCAACAACCCCTGTTGTCAGGGGCAGCAATGTGCCCAGTTAAAAATCATTTCCTCTACCGATAGGGGGCCAGTGAAAGACTTAGGAAGAAAGGGTTAGTTGGGGATTCTAGGAAGGCTCTTTAAAGGAGCCTGACATCTAGGGTTCTTAGCCTTTTGCCCCCACCTCCTTCCTTCCTCCTGTGTGGAATGCAGAGGTGATGGCTGGAGCTCTAGCAGCCTTCATAAAACCATAAGACAATTTTGAGGAAGGAAGCCAATGCTAAGGATGTTAGAGAAGAGAGACGAATGAACTGACTGCCCTTTGACCTTCACCGTGGAGAGACAGCTTGCTTTGACTTTTTCTACCTGAGAGAAAGTAAATCTAACACTTGCTGGAGGCACTGTAATTTTGTAATTTCCCTTTATACCCCTTTATATCGAGCTGAACTGATAGAAACCCATGCATCCCTCTCACACTCTATAAATGATCTGTCCAGTGAGAATAGCTAAAATGATACATTTCTGCCATCATTAAAAATTCCAATGTTTTAAGTATGATACATTTTTGAAAGGACAGGATGGCTAGAAGGGCTAAAAGTCCCTGTAGCAGAAGTCTTTACTTGCAGGATAATCAATCCTGAAAGCAAAAGATAAGCAAGAAAACTGTAATGGATGAGACTGGCCATCACTGTTAGCTTTTCCAATTATACAGGATGCAATAAAACCAGTTTTTGTTTTTTGTTTTTTGTTTTTAATCAGAGTAATCCTCTGAGAACAGCCAAGCATCCCACCCACCCCTCTTTCCCGTGGCCTCGACTTCCTTCTGATCTCTTGTTGGCTTCTCCCTGCCTGAGCTCTGTGGTCTAACCAGAATCCTCCTGAGTCTGGTAGGAGCCCAAACCCTGCCCCGCAGCACTGCCCCACCCATGGCGCTGGGCAGAGGGTCCGCTGGATTATGGCACAAGTGGCAGCTGCAGGGAAAAACTCCCCACAAAGTGGTGCCATTTAAGACTGACATACACGCTGGAGCCAGTGCCCAGGATGCAAAGCCTAAACTCAGAAAGGAGATGGACCATGCACTTGGTGCCTTACTTTGACGGGGCCAGTCTGGAGAGGGCAGACGGAGCAAAAGGACACACTTCTCTTGGACCCCTGCAGAATGAGTGTAAAGATCTGGCTTTTGAGGCACTGCCTGATCTTGAATACCTCCAGAATCAACAAGGAAAGGTCCTGTTATGTTCCCCCGGGTTTTAGTTTTAAGTGTATCTTACTTAATATTTTCAATATGAGTCAGCTCCATATACTATGATGATTTTCAAATAACCAGAAGTTGACTGTAGCTGGCTTTAAGACAGGAAGCATGAGTTCAGAATCCAGCTGCTTCCACCCCGGGGGCAGGTCTGAATTCAGTGGTCCTGTATTTTCTGGCTTGTGACCTCAGTCTGCTGGATGATGCACAGAACTCTCCTGGGCCCCTGCTTTTCCTGTCTCTCCTCTCCTGATGGGGGTAAGGGGCTCTCCCATCACCAATGCGCTTCTTGAAGGAACTGCTCTGCCTGATACACCCGCCTGGGAATCCTGGACCTCCAGCGAGTTGAGTAACTGGCCATCCTTTCTACCTTCCAGGGTGAGTATGTGTGTATGTTGGGAGGAGTGGGTTAAAGGTAATATACAGAAAGTTACTACCATATGGTTGGAGCTGAATGAAATGGGAGCTGTTCTCACTGTGATGATGTGAAGGGTACGTATGATGACGATGATGGTCATGATGATGGTCGTGACATCTAGAACCCCAGGTATTCCCATTCACCTAATCAATAAATATCCTGCAAATACAGAACATGCCATGTAATTCATGACACAGACAGGATCTTACTTCAGGGGCATGAGAGCCCATTCCTTCTGGATTCACAGGGTTCAGGGCCCAGAGAGAGATGGAAAGGTGTGTGGGTATATTTCTAAATCACTGAATGTGTACTTAATGGCTGTTGAGTCTCCTTGTAACTTGTGTGCCTATTATCACTGATCTTTACAAGGACCCTCGAGGGTGGTGCTATTATATTCCCATTTCACGATGATGAAGGTTGGACACCAAGAAGTTAAGAAACTTGCCCAAACTGCCAAACAGCGCGACACACACACACACACACACACACACACCTATGGGGTACCATGGAAACCTCGTGGCAGGAGGTAATGAGAGCCCAGGTCGGGGTGTTGACTAGGAGTGGAGAGTGGGGGACCAGGCCAGCAAGCCATAGCCAGTCCCCAGGCTGAGGATGCCATGACCATATGGCACCGGGAGACTTCCAAATGTCATCAAACTCTCAGCATTTGTTTGTTTGTTTGCTTTTGATGTAGATGTCCTTTTAAAACGTCTGCTCAGTTTCTATCGTAGAATGTTTCCCTCTTTACTCGCTGCCTGCATCCACACTTAGAATCAGCATCTTTGGGTAGTTAGAAAAACATGACAAAGCAGCAAATCAAGTTAATAAATGCTCTCTTTTCAGACCTAGCCATGGCCTTATTTCTGACCTTTTTAAATGACTCTCCTGATTACAGAAATGATAACAGGCTTATGTCTGTTCATCAGAGGCTTATGTCTCATGGGTAAGAGACCAGTGGATCTCTAGCATCCATACAACTGCCTGACCTCTACATGACAGAATCAATGTCTAGGAAAAAATCAGCCACTTCAAAGCCACTTCCCAACAGTGCTTATGCGGGAGGATTTAATGACAGTGATAAACACAAGTTTGATACCTGGTGTGGTCTCTGAAACGAGGACAGGAGAAAGTGAAGGCAGACATGGAACACAGAGGCACCTCCTAAGGCATTTCTCCTTTTACGGGCTCTTCTCTCCATGAAGATGGCATTTCTCTGAGCGCTTACGAAGATTACTCACCAAGAAAAAGACACTGGGCAGGTCTCCCCCCTTGGAAACCCCTGGTCTCTGCCTGGCTGAGGCCCCAAGTTGACACTTGTATGGCTGCGGCTCAGCCTTGGAACACCGCTGATCCCGCTGGAATCGCAGGATCTTGCTTGAAAATGTCAAGGCACTAACACGGGGAGCCCAGATACCTTTAGGGTACGGGTAAGAAGAGAACCTAGCAGAGCTAACATTGAGGGGGTCCCTTCTGAGTCCAGACCCTCTTCTATGCACTTGGCAGACGCTGGTTCTCTGAGTCCTCCCAGGCGTCCCCTGAAACGGGTGGTGTCATGCACGGTCTGGAAGCCCAAGGCTATCAGAGCCTTGAGACATGAGGGTTCATCAGGGCCTGTGACCCAAAGAATATGGGATCCCCAACAACAGTCATCGGAACACAAGAAACCAGTCCCCGGCAGGTCAGCAGAACTTAGTGGGGGGGATGGATTCAAACAGGCCTGCATTGGGCCCTTGAGCTGCTAGCCTGCAGCCCAACATTAATTTTTTTTAAATTTTCTTAATAGTTTTCTCATTTTATAGATAAGAAGGATAAAACTGGAGGGAGGTTTTCTTCCTCAGAATCCCGCTCTCGGATTTTAAGCTGACAATCTTCCCACGCCACGTGTCACCTGCAGAACTTGGGCTTTGAAGCTCACACAGTGACCGCCTCTCCCACTGGGTCCCTCAGCCAGGACAGCTTCAGCCCTGGGCCACGCCCGCCTTTCATAAACTCTGGATTTTTAATTGAACCAACCGTATACTCAACCAATCCGGTCATGGCATAACCTAAAAACCATCTATATCAGCCAAAGGAGATGGTCCGGCACAGGGAACCCCTCCAGCCACACATGGCAGAGCTGGGACCGAAGCTGGAGGCATCACCAAAACAGGGGAGGCATCCAAAGTTGGTTTTAACGGAAGACCAAACAGCTGGATCCTCCTAGAGGGGGCCCGCCAGCCACCACACGGGTGCTGGGGGCAAATCGAACGTTCTCTCAGCTGCTCCAATTTTAGAAATCAGGTGCTGACTCATTATTAACCCAGGAAGCCCACACACTCAAATGACTGTACTGAAAAAGCTCTGTCATACCCTGCTTACTGATGTGCAGATTTTTAAGCAAATTTGAAAAATGTTTACCATAAGGTATTTATGACATTTTAACCGTTTCATTTACAGTAACCAGACGACATTTGAAAAAAACAAGTTTCCTGTATTTTACTTGACAGTAAAGCTAAGCTTTATCAGAATGTTAACAGCTTGAGAAACACATACCGAGGTCAAGTCAGATCTCAAAACCACTCAATTCCCCCTTCCTCAGCCCCTGCCCCCCAGTCCGCGGCATAATTTTCTTTCTGATTTTACTATTGTGTGTGACTTTCAGTGTTAAGGAAAGGCCCAAGACACCAAATAAGCTCCTGGAATCGTGCTCATGCTCTTAGAGAGAAAAGCCAAAATTCTGCCACTTTTTCGTATTTCTTGCACTAAACGTGGGCAGCTCAGACCACGCGGCCAGAAGTTGCTCAGAAGCTGTCTTTCCTCCACCTCTGAGAAGCGGAAGCCAGCCCGGCCTCAGCACCCCTGGGTTAGTCACCCACCTCCACCTCTGAACTTCCCTTCGGCTCCACAGAGGAGTCTCAAACAGCTTTTAAACCAGCCAAGCATCACTGTCTCCTCGGCAATAGAGGATGAACATGCTCACAATGAACCGCTAAGAAACTCCAAACAATCAGGCTCACAGACAGTAGCTACAGGGACGAGGGCAGAGAGCCACCTTTCTAAAGTCAAAGATCTTCAATGTCTGAACGAAACACAGTATCCACTCCAAGACCCCTCAGCTTTCCTAGAGCTGAGACTCTGAGGCAAACTGCAGAAATGAACATGAAAGTGACCGAAACCTACTCACCAGGGAGAAGCTGAGGGCTCCACCTTCCCAGGACCAGGCTGTGAAGATATGAAAGCAGATGCTGGCTCAGGCACAGCCCGCCTGGAATGTCAGTTTGAAACTTAAAAAGCAACGACCATACAGTCAGTTATTTCCCTCCATTCCCAATGATGTCCACACGATTGAGACTCAAAAAAAAAAAGGCGCACACCTCAATCTTCATTCTCATTGGAACGAGATGACTCATGCTGACTCACAGCCACCACTTCCTCCCGACATTCTCTTCATACTTGTGAGCTGGGCTGGTCCCGTTCCCAGGGTCTTTGCAGCCCTTCCTGGAAGAACAGCCTTCCTGACCCCAGCAAGCAGACCCAGCCACTGCCCTACATGTAGCCCTGGGAGCCTACACTAGGGAAATGCTTTATTTAGGAGATCTGGGAGCAGCTGAAATAGAAAATGCATGAACTTCCTACGCATTTGAACCTCCAATAGACACTGAAGTTTTGTAACGGATTGCAAAACTCCTGCACTAAACTGCTCTTTTCAGAGCATTTCAGGGGAGAGAGGAATGAAGTCTTGAAATTCTTCTAACCAGGAGGTTAGTTTGCCTAGTCATGCTTATTTCAGTGCATGTTTTCTCCTGCACCTCTTCCTCTGATAGAGTAATAAATCACGGGCTCTAAAATCATGATCTCTTCAAAGCTATTTATTAAGACGTTGTATGCCCTGTTTTTAGGATCAGGTGATGTACAACATCTCTTCAGTCCATCTTTCAGGCTTCAAGACTATGCCAGATTTGAATATTCAAGTCCCAAGGAATGAAATGAAAGTAGAACCCTGGCAATTTTAAAAACCGTTGATGAATGTTTCCGTGCAAGAACTGAGACCAGCCTCTGCCTCCCAGTTTTCTTTGGAATGATCCCGGGGCTGGGGCAGCCTTCCACAGCTTCCCACATTTTTAAATTATGAGAGTCAACGGAAGAGCAGAATCCGTGTGATGTTGAGCAACCAGGAAGCATGGCTATGGCTGCATCAGGCCCACCCTGGTTTCTGGAGGGTGACCCACGAAAGACCATGGGTGAACACTGGTGCCCTTCACCCTTTCTAACTTAGCACCTATCACTGTGCAGGCCACACTCTGATACCCCTAAAGCACAGAGGGCAAATGAGGAAATGATGTTCTGGAAGGGGACAGAAGACCTAGGCAAGCGGCATCTGTGTGCACCCGGGAGGGGTCAGGAAACCTATTCTCCATTTACAGCTGGATTCATTTGAGGGAAATAATACTTGTAAGTTACTCTAGATCTCAGTTCTTTCGACAGGACAATCGGGGCATTTTCTATCAGACAACACCAAGTGCTTTGAGGTCCCTGTGAAAGCTGCAGTGTATTAGTCAACTGGCCAAATATTCGTGTTTCTGGCAGTGTTTTGGTTTTTGATTTTTTTCCAGAAGAGTGGGAAGCCTGTTGGTTTTCTGGAATTTCAGAACAGCTATGTTGTGCAATTCGTTGCAGTGTGTTTTCTTTTGGGGGAGAGTGGGAATGGGGGTGGGTGCGGTGGGCTCGTGAGCAGCCTGTCCTAAAGGGACACATCTTAGGACATGAGGGTCTAGCAGCCCCATGAGAAGCAGGCACTGATGCCAGGAGGCTGTGAGGGCTATTGAAGCAGGGATTATGAAGTGTTACTTTTGTGCTATATGTAGAAAGCCAGCCTCTACTTATGAAGACTTGTATTAGGTCAACTCATTAATCCCTGGGGGAACTGAAAAATTATTCACTGAAAATAAAACACCAGGAATGAATTAAAGAAATTTGAAATAGTTGGGAAAGGTAGGCTCCAAGGGACAGCCACTCGCTCCTGCCGGAAGTGCCCTACCAGAGGCGTCATTGCTTTACCCGTGGTTTCTTCCTCAGCCACGCTGTTTCAGTGAAGCTTCCGGAGTCCTCCAGGGCAAGGCCTCCTCTTCTAGCAGGAGCCTTGAGCCACCACTGTGGAAGGACGGTGGAGCTGTGTTCTCCATGTAGTGCTGCATCGGATAATCCCAGGAATACTGTGTCAATTCCTGATTGCCCCTCCTTCCAAAGCTCTTCTCATCCGGGCCAGGAAGCGGGAAAGGGCACCGGTGTGAGAAGGGGCTGCCATCAATACATTCATAAATAAATCATTTATTAAGGCAAATCAGCACCACCTCCCATGATTGTTAATACGGAATGTTCTAGAGAGGATTCACTTCTGCATAGTTCACCAGAAAGGAACCAGTGATGACATTTTAAACGTGGCTACATGGAAACACGTTTTAAACATCGGCATGCTTTTTCCCCAATGAAAATAGCAGTGGAAGAATTTAGGTTTCCGTGACTTAGGAAAATAAACAAGTTTCACTCCTAAAGACAGCGAACGGTCTGAAGACAGTGCATACTAGCATTGTCACAGGATTCTTACAAGTACTGATGGCTCACATTTAAGAGTATTTAATATGTGCCAGTCAGTCTCCTAAACACACACAGGTATTATGACCTCTGATCCTTAAAATAGCCCTATGAGGAAGGTAGCGACATCATCCCCACGTCTAGCAAGGCCTCCGAGGCACAGAGAAGGCCAGGAGCCTGCCCAGGGTTGCAGAGCCCAGATGTGGACCCAGGCCGTTTGGTGTTAGAGGCCACATTCCTAACCACCAGGCCACAGGAAGGACTTTTTAAAAAACCTTTGCACATACATCCCCTTACGGCATGATGTGTTCTCCCAAATTCTGCAGACATGTGCAAGGGAGACGTACTTTCTATTCATTAGAGAAGTGAATAAAAACCCTAGCCTTGAAGTGCCCTACCCCTTAAGATGGTAACAATTCTCATTAATGGAAAGAGTCAATTAGAATTATCCACTGACACTTCCCAAAGAGTCCCACGAAGCTGCCCATGCCAAGACGGTGCTCGCCCCACATGAGACACGAGGGTGGCAGGGAATATCCTCAGCGGTCCTCCTTTCACTTGACTAACAGATCTCATCACCACCCTCCTTTGAGGGGGAAGTCCCTCATTTCAAGTCGAGCCCCTCCCCCTCTCTCCACCTCATTTCTTCTCCAGGATTTTGCTCCTAATCACACATAGGCCCTCTCCCTCCCTCATCCTTAACCTTTTCCTGTCCACGGGCCTAGACACAGGCCCAAGCCTCCTCCATCTGCAAAACACCCTCCCTGGCCTTTGACGCTGTGAAGCAGACCCCATGGATGCCCCCATGTTCATTCCATCCCTCCCTGTTGGCAGCAGCCTTGACGTTTGGCTGGAATTGACTCCACCACCCATACCCAAGGGAGAAATTTGATTGGATGAAGCAAAACAAGAGAATCCCACTGTGACTGATTCTGGGATGGGCTCCCGGGCCCATGTCAATTAGGGCATCACTACTTTTAGCCATGGTGATGGGCTCAAGGGTATGGCCATTGCCTCAGGGATGACAGAGAAGAATGCACAGAATAAAAGAGTCTCATTCTTGCTTTTAAGTTTCAAAAGTCGAGGACAGGGTATTATGAAGAGAGAAGAAAAGACTTGTAGGAGTGGGTGGAGCCAGGCAACAATGCACAGCTGTGCATGTTGTACACTGCACAACCCCACGGGGTAAGTTCCCCTATAAGTGGCAGGGCTGGTCACAGTACCAGGTGATACCTCTCCAAGACCTCTCTATGATCCCACAGGCTGGGCAATGAAGAGAGCTGGGGGAAGGGAACAGAGAAAAGAGTGTGAACCCTGCCCCCAACCCCAGTGGCTTGGGACAGAGAAGCTGTGCCACTCACCCCAGAGCAGCTCAGGGACTCTTAGAACAAAGGGACGTGATGGACATTGGAATGATGGGAGGTTAGAGTTTAATTGGCAGTGTTTTTTTCCATCCTTGGTGGAACTGAACTCAGTGGTGCTTTTAAAATTGAGGGCATCTTCAAGTAGATGGAATATAGTCTGTAAAGCCAGGAGGCTGGAGGAGTTCCCAGAAGAACGAGGGTAGAAAAAGGAAGCAAGAACTGAGCCCGGGGCTCTGCATCTTTCAGGGGTCGGGGGGTGACGAGGAGTCAGCGGGAAAGGAATGGAGGCGGCGTCGGGAGGAGCGGACAAGGTAGGAGGAAGACAAGTGAAGAAGAGGCTTTAAGAGGAGAGAACGATCCCCTGCAAATCACTGCTGAGAGGCCACGTGAGGTGGGGACGGAGAGCATCAGTGAGTTCGGCAAGAGGGGGTCTCGTTGCGGAGGATGGGGTGAAGGTCTGGGTGGAGTTGGAGAAAGGGTGAGAGAGACAGAAGACAGTGAGAAGAGACACCGCTTTCGAGAAATGGAGCGAAAACTGGAGGGGAGATGGGGTCAAGAGAAATTTCCTTTTCCGTAAAAAGATGAGAGAAATAATAGCTCGCCTGTAAGCTCACTGAAAGAAATGATTTACCAGAAAGGAAAAAACTGATGCTACAGGAGAGAACCAGAGGGAAAAAGAATTTGGTCCAGTAGGAGGAAGGACCAGACCTACTGCACATGGGGAAGGCTTGGCCTCCGCGAGGGGGACCTCACGGGCAGCACAGGATACTGACCAATGCAGACCTGATTTACATGCTCTTGTGTGTTTCATCATTTGTAATAAAAGAAAAACGACACCAATTTTTAAAACGCAGTGACAAGTAGTGCACGATTATAGTCTTTCTATGAAAAACCCTAAAACATTACAGACTAACGTCCCCTTTGATGTGGAGGTGGCACTTTTCACTATGGTAATGGGACGCATTAGAGGGACAGAAGAGGTAGGATTTGGGATGTGCAGAAGGAGCATAAGAAAGGGAAGACAGTCCCTAGAGAGAATTGCCAGCGGTGGCCCAGGTTGGATGGAGGATCAAGCACAGTTCCCCAAAGGGAAGGCTGCTGGGAAAATACCAGTGAGATAGAGTACGCCCTGCTGTGGGACTGGACACCACAGACAGACTCCAAGGGGATACTCTGCAAAGAGCTGGGGAAGGCTGGGCACAGAGCTTCCTGGGCTCTGCTGGGAAACAACTGAGGACGCAAAAGTACTAGTGTACTCCAGAATAGCCCCAGCACACTCACATGCACACGCTTGGCCTTGAGATCCACCCAAGTTATGTGTATCAATATTTACTTCTTTTTCTTTCTAAGGCTATTCCATTGCATGGATATACCATTGGTTGTTTATCCATTCACCTGTTGAAGGACTGAACTGGTGTTGACAAAGAAAGCTGCTGGGAACATTTGTGTACAGGTTTTTGCATGGACACGAGTTTTTATTTCTCTGTTGTAAATTCCCAGCAGTGGGATTGCTGATTCATATGGTAACAGATATATAGATACAGATATAGATATCTTTATCTTTATAAGATGTATATAGATAAAGCTATATCTTTCTAAGAAACTGCCAAATTGTCTTCCAGAGTGGCTGTACCATCTATTCTGCATCTCCACCAATGTGTGTATGAGGGACCAGTTGCTCTGTATCCTTACCAGCACTGCTATTGTCAGTAGTTTTTATTTTAGCTGTTCTGGTGAGTGGGCATGGTCTCTCCTCATAGCTTTATTTTGTATTTTCCTAATGACTAATGAGGTTGAAGAGCTTTTCATGTTCATCTTGTCATCTGTGAATCTTTTTTGGTGAGTTGTCTGTTCAAATCTTCCACGTGCTTTTTTTTTTTTGCGGTACGCGGGCCTCTCACTATTGTGGCCTCTCCCGTTGCGGAGCACAGGCTCCGGGCGCGCAGCCTCAGCGGCCATGGCTCCCGGGCCCAGCCGCTCCGCGGCAGGTGGGATCTTCCCGGACCGGGGCACGAACCCGCGTCCCCTGCATTGGCAGGCGGACTCTCAACCACTGCGCCACCAGGGTAAGTCCCCACGTGCTTTTTAATTGGATTATTTGTGTTGTTACTGTTGACTTTAGAGCTGCCTTTATACATTCTGGATGTAGTTTTTTAAATTGGATATGATTTGCAAATATTTTCTCCAGACTGTGGCTTGTGTTTTTCATCCTCTTTCACAGTATCTTTTACGGAGCAGAACTCTTTATTTTGAAGTCCAATAGATTGATTTCTTTCTTTATGGATTGTGCTTGTGGTCTCATATCTGAGAAATCTTTGCCTAACCTTAGGTCTAGGTAATGAAAATTTTTCTCCTGTTTTATTCTAAATGTTTTAGAGTACTGTATTTTATAGTTAGATCTATGATCAATTCTAAGTTAATTTTTTTACAAAGTGTGAGGTTTAGATTAAGGTTCTTTTTTGTTTGTTTGATTTTGGTTTTTGCCTGTAGACGTCCAATTGTTCCAACGCCATTAGTTGAAAGGAGGTTTCTTCCTTCAGTCATTTTTTTTTTTTGGAGATCAGTTGGCCATATTTGTGTGTACCTGTATTGGACTTCCTGCTCTGTTTCATTGATCTATGTATTCACCCCTTCCCCAACATCACACAGTCTGAATATCACGCAGTCTGAATGATGTCTTAAATCCAGGTAATGTGATTCCTCCAACTTTATTTTTCTTTCTCAAAAGTGTTTTAGCTATTGCTGTTTCTTTCTGTACAAATTTTAGAGTCGGCTCTTCTGTATCTATAAAAAAAAATCCTGATGGGATTTTGAAAGGAAATGCACATCATCGAGTGGGGAGAATTCACATCGTTACTACGTTGAGTCTTCCG
>NW_006798273.1:2478040-2497317 GCF_000442215.2 Lipotes vexillifer
TCCGATCTGGGATCACAGCCTGTCTCTCCTTTGGTTTAGGTCTTCCGGATAGCTTGGTGTCTCCCATGTATGAGGTAAAAATTCTCTTCACTCCAGAGTATGGGTTTAGTCATTCTCCAAAAGTTCTCTTATCATCTTCAGAAAGTCCCAAATTTAACAACTATAGATTATTAAAAAGATATTGAATATAGTTCCCCGTACTATACAGTAGGTCCTTAGATCAGTTGTTCTTAATTTGGGGTGCACAAAGATGCCTTTGAGGGTCTGACGAAAGCTACAGATGGCTCTGCTGAAGAGCCATAGAAGTAAACACAACACAAAATTTTGTACACAAAGACCATGGGTTCTAATTCTGGATGGCTTAGGTGTCCAGGCATGTCGGGGTTGGAATCCCTGGACCAGATGATCCCAAAGGTCCACTCCAGTTCTGAACTTTACTGTTTACTTGGACTCATAGCCTGGTGTGAGGCGATATCTGACACATTAGGCAGTAACCTAATTCTTTAGGTGCAAAAAGAATCCAGAATCTCAAGTTTACATCTTTTCCTCACGTGAATTAAAATATGAAGGAACCTCAGAACTGAGGATGTTTTGGTTGATGGCAAGGGCCAGCAACCTTGCAAACTCCAACTCTCCAGGAAACAGTGGCCCAAGTGCAGAGCAGAGGGCTGTTCCTAAGTGCCAGCTAGGAGCTCTGGCCATGGGGAGCTGCAGGGTTGACCCTGGTCCATACCACAGGGAGCACGGGCACACAGGGCCTTTCCAAGAAGGCAAAGTTGTAAAAAGCAGCTGTCCTCCTCAGAATGGCACAGATGCTCATCTCTTGGAACACCAACTCAAATAAATCACATTCCATTCTCTCTGATTCATTCACTTGGAACAAGATGAGCCTCTGCCAGCACCTCTGCGGAGAGCAGAGCCAGGAGCCGTATTTTACAACTGCCCAAGGTCAGTCCTGGCACCTCATCTTTTACCCCCCCAAAAGCACTGTGTTAGACTTAAACCGACAACATTCTTGCTGTTAAGTGATCCATGTCACTGTCAAGTGGTGAAAATGAAGATGAAAAACGAAACACCTGCTGTGGCTAATATCTAGAAGTTTTTCTAATTAAGATCATTTGTGAGCATGGATCATAATTTGGACTTAATTATTGTTTGTACAATAATGATAGTCTCAGTCTTGTATCTTGGGTATTCAAGCAAACACTAATCTATTTTGGGAAAGGGATTTTGCAGATGTAATGAAGGCCAAGTCAATTGACCGTAAGATAAGGGTATATATGGCTGGGCCTGACCCCGTTGGGTGAGTTTCCCCTGGCTGAAAGCAGAAGAGGAAATCAGAGACTCAAAGCACAAGGGGGTCATGTGCTCATGAGTGAGAGCAGCCTTTAAGAGCTGAGATCCAGCAAGGGAACATCAACCTCAGATCTACAGCCACAAGGAACTGGATCCTGTCACCAAACCAAATGAGCTTGGAAGTGGATTTTCCTCCAAAGCCTCCACACAAGAGCCCAGCCCAGCTAACACCCTGATTTCATTGGGTGACTCTGCTCAGAGAACACAGTGAGCTCTACCCAGACTTTGCGCCCACAGAACTGTGAACTTATAGTAAATAGGGGTTCTTTTAAGCCACTCCGTTTATGGTAATTTGTTACACAGAATTGGAAAACGAATACACCCAGCCCATTTGCAAAATGGAGACAATAATAGCTCCAGACTCACAGGGTTATATGAGAATTAGAAGTTAACATATGTAAAGTGCATGGAATAATAAGGACTATCTCTAAGTAATGTCTGTTAGTCATAGATGCCATTGACTTGGTAAAATGGTTGACTACTTGAAAGTTTTCCCATCAATACATTATTTACATCACAGGATACACTCAAAAGTCTAGAATTTTTAAAGACTGAATCACATACTAAATATGCATCACCTTTGAAAACTCAGTACTTATGAATGAGCTGCATGGTTACAAAAACTTATGTAACAAAGCAGACTGTAATAGAGAAGATGTCAGACCATATGGAGCAAAATACAAGACTTTTGGAAACTCAACCATCCAACAAATATTCAGTTAATGCTTGCCAGAGGCCACGCACTGACGCAGGTCCTGGGGACACAGCAGGAAAAAAGACACAAAGGTCTCTATTCTCATGAAGCTAACATTCTGGTGGGATGAGACAGAAAATAAGGGCACGAGAAAAATCCAGGCTAGCGATATGAAGTGTGCAAAAACTTAACACAGGGTGGAAGAATACTGCTTGAGATGAGTAGACCATCTAGAAGGGCCATTCTAGAGAGGTCCATTTAAGCTAAGCTCTGAATGACGGCCAGGAGCTAACCAGCAGCATTCGGGGACAAGCAACCAGCTAGAGCCTAGGCCCCCAAGGCAAAAAGGAGTGTCGTGTGTCTCGGGACCTCAGAGGGGGTCAGCAAGGCTGATGCTTGGTAAGCAACAGGGAAGAAAGAATGGGCTTGGGAAAGGGACAAGGAAGGAGCTCAGATTTTATGCAAGGTCAACGAGGAGGCACTGGAGGGTTTTAAACAGAAGAGTGACATGGTCTGATTTGGATTTTCCAAGGCTAATTCTTAACTGCTGAGTGTAAAGCCCTGTGTGGGACCAAGTGGAAAGAGGAAGCACAGTGAGTCCCCTTGGGAGTCTGATGATTGCGGCAGAGATAGAGGATGAGGACATACCAGAGTTAACTGTTTGGAGGTAAAGCTGATGAATGGGTTGGATTTGGGGGCAGTGAAGGAGAGACGTTCATCAAACACAACTCTTAGATTTTTGGTTTGAGCGACTGAGTGGTGCCCTTGACTGAGATGGGAAGGTTGAGAGAGAAGGCAGTTTGGGGCGGGGAGAAATTGAGGGTTCTTGCTTGGGCCATCTTAATCTGCACGTGCCTATCAGACATCTATGTGGAGATGTTAGCAGGTCTGGATTTCTGGGGAAAACTCAACGTTGGAGGCAGATTGGAGAGCGTGTCGTAGAGATGGAATTAAAGATCTGGCCTGGATGACAGAGAGAGATAATGTGTAGAAACAGGAATGGAGCCCAGAGCCCTCGGCCAGTGAGGTTGGAAGAAAACCAAGACAAACAGAGCTCAAATGGGGAAGGTATTATATCAGGGGGTTCAGTGGACACTAGTGAATGATACCATTCGTCCGGGCAAACATGTTATTAGTTACTGTTTGTATCAGCTGTCTCTGATTTGCTGAAGACAGACTACACTCTTGAAATGTTAACAAGAAAAACATAAAGCAAAAGTATTATTAAGAGCCAAGGCAGTGAAAATCCTCCATTCTTGGCCAGCAGGAAGAACTTATGAATGGTTTTTTCCGTTGTAAATAGTGGCAAATGACAGTCATTATTTTGCAGGGTTTGGCATAACTGGGAAGTTTCTTAGGCTTGATAACTGGTGAAACAAAACCAAACAAAATCCTTAGTGTCTAAATAGTTCTTTGGTCTGAGACATACTGCCAAGAGATCAGATGGAGACCATTCCTCAGATGTACCATCTTGATTTAGAGTCGAGTGATTTTTTTCAATAGCAGCATTAGCTTCTTAACTTTCATTTCATTTCACACGGACACATACACCCCCAAGCAATCTGAGTTTGCCTCTTGAAAAGCTCACGATTAAAAAAACGGTATTGAAAAGAAATCAGCACACTTCGTGATGGCCAGTAATGGGTTATAACGTGTCATCAAACATGAACTTGAGATAGTGCATTCATCTACAGTGGCTCTTAGTGGAAACTTACGAGTTAAATCTCATATCTAATAGGCACCAGCCCCACCAAGGGCTTGAGAAGGAGTTACCGGTGAAAACACTCCGGTCCCGGGGACCACTCAGCGCAAGCTCACAGGCATTGTCCGTCTCCATTTAGTCCGACTCATGGCGGGCTCTGCCGTGTGTCTTCCTGCCTCTGGCCTGCCAGGTACCACTCCCTTCTCCGATCTGTTTCTTTCACTTTTGTGATGAGACAAAGCCACAGATCTGATTGGGGCACTCTCCTGCTTTCATATCTGCACAGCTTTCTGGGGTCCATGTAGGGCTTAAGGGTTTGTCCCTGAGTCAAAAAGATCCAGATTAGAGCCTGGCTCCCAAATAAGTGGCCTCTTGTAAAGTGACCTTCCTAAGTCTTTGTTCCCTCATTTGTACATTGAGAATAACCATGGTCACAAAGAGAGTCTTGTCACAACATTTTGGTGTGGATTAAGTAATGATACAGGTGTAGCACCTAGCAGAGAGCTGAGCCCTTAGTAAGCACCCAGCGAGTGACAGGTCTTTGTAGTGGGTATGCTGTCATTTTGTCTAAGAGAACTATTGCCTGGTGGACCCTCCCCTACCCACTTTATTTGGCCCTGGTGGTTCTATCATCCTAGTGTACCTCCCACCCGACCTAAACCACCTATCACACAGTGGGGGAGTGCATCAGCCAGGATTCGATCTGGGTGTATATTATTAGAAAAAGGAAACAACTTTTTAAATTAGGATTTTATTTTCCACTCATGTAAAAGCAGTCTGGCACAAGTATCAGGGGCTGACGTGACAGGCCCAAAATATCACTAGGACCTTGGGCTCCTATCTTTCTGATATACCATCCCGGAGCATGGCTTTCAATGTCAAAGTGACCTCATGGTCCAAGATGGCTGCTGGAACTCCAGCCAGCATATCTATATTTCTCCATCTTGACATTAGGAGGAAGTGAGGGAAGACAAAAAAGTATATAATGCCTCCCCCAGCCCCACCACTATGGAGTCTTACTGAAAGTTCTAAATAATAGTTCCACAAGTAGAATTAAATCTCATGGCCTCTCCTAGCTGCAAGCTAGTCTTGGAAATGTCTTCTTTTCACTGGATACATTGCCATCTGAAGTATGATCTGTTTTTGAGTTAAGCAAGAAGGGAAGATGAGATATCAGTTGTCAGCTAGCAGTAACCCCATGGCATAGCCAGGCTGAACCATCAATGCCCTTCCATGGGATCCGGTCTATGACAGTGCGAGAGAGGGGACCCACATTCCCTGTGGACCACAGGCTGGAAGGGCACAGTCCCACACACGGTGGGCACTGGCAGCACAGAGACAACCGTGAGCCAGGGAAGGGGTAGAGCATGAGCCTGAGGGATGCTCCCAATGGATACCCCTCTCCCCTTCCCGCTTTCCTGTCTTACTGTAATCCTTTACCCCTCCCTCTAGACTGAAAGGTCCTAGAGGGAAAATCCCTTCCAACCCACATGCACACTCCTACAGGTGACCATCAATGTTGGTCACTGGGTGATGGAAAGAACAGAAAATGTAGTCAGGTTTGGCAAATTGAAAAATATATCCCAACAGGATGTGAGCAAGGGCTGTAGGGTCAGGCTGCTGGGTTTGACTCCTCTGTCTGCTTCCATTGTTCCACTGTGTGAAAGAGATAATAATAATAATGAAAACTCTCTCCAGGGATAATCCACAATGCCTGGCACCGCGTAAGACCTCAGTACATGTTGGCCATTCATATTATGATTATTACTGCATGCCAGGGACTCTGAAATGCACTTTTTTTTTTTTTTAACGTTGTAACAGCATTTGTACTATATGACAGGTCGTGATTAATTAGCAGAGGGTTTTTTTTTTTTTTTCCCTTGGTGGTGCATAAGATTATGGTCTGTTTTACAATCAATGGTGTCTGAGAGTCAATGGAATTGTTATCATCAGGAAAGGAACAGAGAGAGTTTAGAAATTCAGGGCCTTGTAGAGTCAAAAAAAGTCAACTGCTTCTAGATGCCAAATAGTAAGAGCTGAGCCTGGGATGGTCATTGAGTGATCAAGGCCTAAGTGACTCAGAAAGAGAGGAAGAGAAAGGCATGGCCTTCCCCACACCATGTTTCAGAAGGACTCAGGGGAGCTACCATTCGATCAAAAGAGGGAGAAGTTAGAGGCAAGAAAGGAAGGAAATAAAGCGGGTCTGAGACCAATGTGTTGGCAAGAACTCTGGGTATGCTTGTAGCCATGTGGAACTGACTAGAAGCAAATAGATCAGAAGCTGTGTATTCTTTTTTTTTAACCTGAATTGTCAAAGAAACCATGAGCTTAAAAAAAGCATTTGATATAATGGAATATCATTCAGCCATGAAAAGGAATGGATTACTGACGCCACAACATGGATGAACCTTGAAGACAAGAGCTAAGTAAAAGAAGTCAGACATAAAAGGTCACACACTGTACCATTCCATTTATATGACATATCCCGAATAGGCAGGTCCATAGAAATAGAAAGCAGATTAGTGGTTGCCAGGGGCTGGGGGGAGGGGGGGAAATGGGAAGCAAGTGCTGGATGGAGAGAGCATTTCCTTTTGGGGTTATGACCGTGTTTTGGAACTAGAAGTGATGGTGGCACAGTGCTGTGGTTGTACTAAATGCCACTGAATTATGCATTTTTAAGTGGTTACTTTTATATTATGTGAATTTCACCTCAATTTTTAAAAAGCATTTACTATCCAACTATGGAATTCCAACCTGTCAGCATCAGGAGGTGGGCTGGAAACACTGTGCTGCCCCAACTCAGGGCAGGTTCCCAGCCCATATGATATACAGCCAGAGGCCCCAGAGAACAATGGATGGGGAGGCCCCCCAAAGATGAACCCACAGGTGGTGGGACCCTGCACCTCAGGGGAGGGGTCTCACTCTATCTGCCTGGAAGACTTCAGAATTTCTGGACCAGGAGCCCCTGGGTACCTACCATCACCCCCTCATGGAATGGCAGTGCTGTTGTCATTATCCTGCTCCTACTGCCCGGAGGGAAACTGGCCTGTGTGGAGCAGCTCTTTCATCTCACTGCTTTATTATGTGTTTATAGGCTGCTGGGACACTGCTAAGAGATTGCCATGCCTCACCTGGAGACCCAGGAACATTCCACCAAATGTAGCTTAAGTTGTGCTCATGGCAGCGACTGCTGGCTGCCTAACCCTGTATCTGCTCTCCTTTTGCCCCCAATAATGGAGCTCTTGGGCACAGAATAATTCTTCCTAGGACAATTCTGCATTTGTTAGTCCCCCTTGCAGCTGGTATGGCTACCACCTGAGGAGGGCAGGATGACGAGCTGGAAGGGGCCTGAGTTAGCCAAGTTGGGCAGCTGCCATGTAACTCTAGACTGCCTGCCTCTGGGTTTCTTTTACATGAGAGAAGAAAACTTCTTGGATTTGAGCCTCTCTTGTTGGAGGTTTCTGTAGTGTACAACTAATTCTAAGCATAACTGATATAATGGCCTCCATCTTAATCAACCAATCAATCATTTGGGTACCTAGACGTAGGAGTCTGCAATGCAGTCTCAACTCCACCATCACTTGGGATTTGATGGACCTCCTCATTCTCTTAGAACTTTCCAAATTGGCCAGGCACACTGTTGTACAGCAGATCTCTAGAATGCATTCATTTTGCACAACTGAAAATTTATACCAATTTTCCCCCTGTTCCCAACCCCTGCAAGCACCATTCTACTCTCTTCTTCTATGAGTTTGACTATGTTAGGTACCTCATATAAGTTGAATCATGCGGTATTTGTTCTGTGACTGGATTATTTCATATAGCATAGAGTTCTGCAGGTTAATCCATGTAGTCACAAATGGCAGGATTTTCTTCTTTTTTAAAGCTGAATAACATTCCATGGCATGTATATACCACATTTTCTTTATCCTTTCATCTGTCGATGGACATTTAGAGTGTTTCCACACCTTGGCTATTGTGGATAATGCTGCAATGAATAAGGGAGTGAAAATACCTGTTTGAGATCCTGATTTCAGTTATTCTAGATAAATACCCAAAAGTGAGATTGCTGGATCATATGGTAGTGCTTTTTTTCAATTTTAAGAGAATAGATCTCACGATAAATATTCTCATCACAATTTTAAAAAAGGAAGAAAGAAAGGAAAGAAGGAAGATCTCATTGTCTGCAACAAACAGTATATAAACCATATTTTTTAAGAAGTTGGTCAGGGCACTAACAGTTTCGAGCAAAATGATCCCGCAATTCCATACTAGAAATTGCAAAAAGGAACTTGCCAAGTGCAGGCAAGATGGTCATCTCTGACCTCCCTGGACCCTGGAGTTTCTAGACAGATCTACAAAGCAGTAAAGAAAAACAGCATTGATTACTACACCCTTCTGTTCAACGTAGGCTTGAAAAACTATTGAAAAGTACCTTAATTTTACTCAGAACATTTCCTAACGTGTCCTGAAGAGCAAATTCACTTCTGACATAGAATACAAGATTTTAATTTTGTTTTCATATTGCTTTTGTTTTCTTTTCATTTCACAGGCAATTTTATCTACCGATTACGCAACTGACACTAGTTTCTGTTTAGCATCAATGGTGAGAGAATACTGTCAAAAAAACAAAATTCAACCAAGTAAATGTGAAGATCTAATTGGCTTTCTTCGGCAGTTCATAAGTTGGGCAACATCCCTTCTAGCAACCTTCTAGAGTTGTACAAAATGGAAGGTTTTCATAGAAAAGAGGGTGGGGCAAGAAGGTTATTAGCAAAAGAAAAGAAAGAGTTCTTCGGGGCCAGGACTTCTACTTTTGGGACTGGAAGGGGAAAGCAAGGGTCTTTATCCTGCAGATTTCCTCACTAGTGTTGATCGATAAATTTCAGATTGACTATTTTGAAGGTCATATTTCTGGGAGGGGTTGAAACTGTATTTAAGTCTCGGTGTGCTGTCATGGGGGGAAAGTGACTCCACTTTTTTTTTTTAACAATACAGTAATCAAGATAGCAGCTGCTGCTTCGAGAACCAGAGCTTCTTTTATCAGATGTTCTTAAAGCTGGAGGGAAAGTATCAAGGACTCATTTAAGCCCCTGGCAGAGCAGGGTGGGTCTGGGACTCTCCGAGTTACTCCATGCTTGCCTCTCTTATTCTCCACAGTGGCCCCAGGCGGTGCCAAGCACACTCCAGACACTCAGAAGACAGCTTCTGATGGATGAATGAATAACCCAGTTCCTAAGTCTGTTTTGCAATGTGAACTTACCCAAGTTGTTTTCAGATATTTGAATTAACTTCCTGAGCTGTATTTAGGAGGTTGTACTTGTGATTTCTGTGCCCCCATTGATAGTGATAAAGCTCTAATGCTGCTTTCCTTGTGGTCTTAAGAGTGAGTGGGATGGAGGGGGTATTGAGGTTCCCCTGCTCAGTCACACAAACTCACAAAACACAAGAGCAATCATTAGTCAAATTGTGACTTCAGCGGCACAACATTGGATCGAGGGGCAGGCATGGTGGTATAGCAGAAGTGTAGTCAGGTCTATGTGTAGCCAGAAGCGGTGGGAAGGGGCTGGAGGCAATGGGCACTTTGAGATATCGGTGGATATGGTTACATTTCACAGTCTCTCTAGCAGCTAGGGATGGCCATGGAAATGCGAATTGAGCTTTTGAATGGAACACCCTAGAATGAAGAGGATAGATGGTGGGCTGGCACTCTTTACCTCCTTCCTCCACTGCCAATGTATTCCACTGCTACTTGGAATGCAGACATGATGGCAGGAGTTCCAGCAGCTATCTTGGAGCTGTAAGCAAAAGGCTAGAAGAACCACAAAGCCCTTAGCCTCTGAGCAAAGGCCAGCAACTACCTGCCTCCAGATTTCTCATTATGTTAGAAAAATAAATGCTGTGTTTGAGCCACTTGGATCAGGTCTGTTACTAGCAGCTGAACCCCTGACCCACGCACCCTTTGTGGTAGGCAGTCCCCATCTGATTGTGGCCCATCATCTCCTCCTGGGAGGCCTTATGAAGTTAGAACACTATTTAATAATGCCCAGTATTTATCTTTGGATATAAAAGTAAACAAAATTTTATTTATTTCTGTGCTCAACTAAATGACACATGAACATGATGTGTGAAGGCCAAAAGTCACCTCCGGTATTCATACTTTTGTGTTTTTCCCTTCCTTGAGTCTGAGCTGGACTTACTGACCTGCTTCTAACAAAGAATATGGCAGAAGTGATGGAATGTCACTACAGACATTAAGTTATAAAAAGACAGTAGCTTCTGTCTTGCATGCTCTCACACTAGATTCCGTGTCACGAGGCTGCTCTCTAGAGAGGCCAGGTGGTGAGGGGTCAGGGCCTGGCAGCAGCCACAGGAAGCAGACACCACCAGCCCCAGCTGAGCCTTCAGGTGAGATCACAGCCCCGACCAACAGCTTCTTGACTGCAACTTCATGAGAGGTCATAAACCAAAGACATCCAGCTAAACCATGTCCAGATTCTTAACCCACAGAAACTGGGAAAATAATAAAATTTATTGCTTAAAGCCTGTTTTAGATAAACTAATACATTCTCCAAACAACAGTTTTCTCAGGTGAATATCCAATTTAGTGTCTGTTCTCTAAGTGTTCCATTGTATGTCTTAGTCCAAACCAGCGGTCCCCAAGCTTTCTGGCACCAGGGACCGGTTTCGTGGAAGACAATTTTTCCATGAGTCAGGGTGGGGGTGAATGGTTCAGGCAGTAATGTGCGCGATGGGGAGTGGCTGTAAATACAGATGAAGCTTTGCTCGCTCACCCACCACTCACCTCCTGCTGTGCAGCCCGGTTCCTATTGGGCCATGGACCAGTAGCGGTCCGAGGCCCGGGGATTGGGGACCCCTGGTCCAAACCATCCTCACTGAATTATTGACACCTGACTAGAACTCCTGGTGTAGAGCTCTGCTCAACAGATGGCTGGATAGATGAATGAATGAATGAATGACAGAGACTGTGTCTTGCTGAGCTATTCTACAGAATCTGGAGCCTCAATAAATGTTGAACAAAGCACACTGGGAAGGATGAGGGGAAAATGACAACGTGCATAAATCATCCAACCATGATTAGAGCGTCAGTAATTTTACTTGGGTTGGCACTTCTAGGATTCACTCTGTGATTTACTGACGGCAAATTCCTCCTGAGAGGCCTTATTAAGTTAGAAAAGCATTTAATAGCTCCCAACGTTTATCTTTGGGTCTAAGGATAAACCAAAGTTTTATTTATTACTGTGCTCAACTAAACAACACGTTAATATGATGTGTGAAGGCCGGGAGTGACAAGTCCCATGAACGAACTCACAGCAAATGCAAAAACTCACCAATTTCCCTAATAATGTAAGCACAGATGCAGAAGGTAAGAGTTGACGTCAGAATCGGCTTCGAGGGTTGTGGAAACAGCAATGGCAGCCGTGTGAGAGGCAATGAGGGCTCATTCCTTGCCATCCAGTGCAGACAAAGCTCTTAGGTTCGTTCATCCAGTTTTTTATTTCATCATCCAAGACATTTAAATGGCAGCCTGAGGTAAACTGTAAATCCCAGAGTGGGCTTTAGTCTAAAGCAAGTCTATGTATTTGGACTGACATATTCACACTACTATATATAAAATAGGTAACTAATAAGGACCTACTGTATAGCACAGGGAACTCTACTCAATACACTGTAATGGGATTTTCCTGGTGGCACAGTGGTTCAGAATCCGCCTGCCAATGCAGGGGACATGGGATCGAGCCCTGGTCTGGGAAGATCCCACATGCCGCGGAGCAACTAAGCCCATGCACCACAACTACTGAGCCTGCGTGCCACAGCTACTGAGCCTTTGCTTTAGAGTCCGTGCCCCGTAACCAAGAGAAGCCACCGCAATGAGAAGCCCGCGCACCGCAATGAAGAGTAGCCCCCGCTCGCCACAACTAGAGAAAGCCCGCGCACAGCAATGAAGACCCAACGCAGCCAAAACATAAAATAAATAAATAAATTTATAAAAAAAAAAAACAAACCCCAAAATTCTGTAATGGCCTAATGGGGAAAGAATCTAAAAAAGAGTAGATGTATGTATATGTATAACTGAATCACTTTGCTGTATAGCAGAAACTAACACATTGTAAATCACTTATATGTCGATAGTAAATAAATAAAAGCAAGTCTATGTAAAAGCTTTGTGCCAACATGTGATGGTTTGCCAGATTCTATTTTTATATTAGAGGGGTTAGGGGAAAAGGATTTTGGGAAATAGAGATAGAAAGTATGCTGGTTGCTGGGGGCCCTGGGGAGGGGAGAGGAGAGGCAAGGAGGATGCATGGCGGGGTGGGCATGGCGGCTGGGCCCTGGCTCCGTGTCTGGCTCTGATCCCCCCTCATCAAGAAAGACACACTAAATGCCTATGGGCAGGAGCCACAGCACTTCTATGCAGTGGAGACACCATTCCCTCAAAAGCTATTCACACGGCAAGGACAGTATTTCTTAATCTGCTCTCTAAATCTGGTTTTCAGTTCAGAGAAAAATCTGTCTAGGCTTTTTATATGATCCGCTAAAATGTGTTAAGTACATGAATGTTTGTCACTGGGTCTTGCAGAGAGCTAGCTGAGAGGAAATTCTACACAGCAAGGAGACTGCGGGCTTTCTCTGGTATTTATTTTGGCAGCAATTCGAGTCCCCCCACCCCCTCAATGCCTCCCCTCATTCTCTCCACGTCTGCGCTCCCACCCCACCCCAGGACAAGGCCTTATTGGTCTGTAGCACAGGGCTCCCATGCCTGGCACGAAAACATCCCCTGAATGTCTTCGAAAGAATTTGATCCTAAGCAGCAACATTCTGGAAACATAACTGGGTTCTACGACTGGCCTCAGAAGAGAAAGGAAGTTGACCAAATTACTCAAGGAAATAGTTAACACTGAGAAATAATTTCTTACATTGACCTTCTGGTGGAAGACAGAAATTTTCTGGGAGACCCAGGCTTGCTTGGATAAGGCAAACTCCGTCATCATTCTACCAACTCGCTTACTGGCCCACGAGACAAAAGGAAGTCTTCAATCCCACAGCTGCTTAGTTCCCGGCAGCTCTTATCGTGGTACATGTCCATCCTCATCGTTCTAAAGCCATAGCCCTTTCCTCAGGTCTATTAGCCTGTTTACATGACAACGTCATTCCCCAGCCGTAGAAGGAAATCTTCCCATGCTCCCCACACACCAAGGTTCTTCCATTGCAAGAGCCAAACGCCTCCTTCAAAAGGCACTCATCCGTTCTCACGGCTTCCCCAGGCCGAGATGGTGCGCCTGGGAAAACGGCCCATCCCCATAGCTAGAGGGAGGCGAGGGAAAGCCTGTGAGAGAACCAGCCAGAAAAAAAGAAACAAAAACAAAAACAAACACATATGGCTAAAAGAAACACGCACACGGGCTTCCCTGGTGGCGCAGTGGTTGAGAGTCCGCCTGCCGATGCAGGGGATACGGGTTCGTGCCCCAGTCCGGGAAGATCCCACATGCCGCGGAGCGGCTGGGCCCGTTGAGCCATGGCCGCTGAGCCTGCGCGTCCGGAGCCTGTGCTCCGCAACGGGAGAGGCCACAACAGTGAGAGGCCCGCATACCGCAAAAAAACAAACAAACAAAAAGATAGAATTACCAAATGATCCAGACCTTCCACTTCTGCGTATACCCAAAAGAATTGAAAGCAGGGTATTCAAAGTGATATTTGTACTCCCATGTTTGTTACAGCTAACTCACAGTAGGCAAAAGATGGAAGCGACCCGTGTCCATGACAGATGAATGGATAAATGACATGTGGTGTATATATACAATGGAATATTATTCAGCCTCAAAAAGGAAACAAAATTCTGACACCTGTTGCCATATGGATGAACCTTGAGGACATTATGCTAAGTGAAATAAGCCAGTCACAAATGGAGAAATCCTGTATGATTCCATTTATATGCAGCATCTAGAGTAGTCAAAAATCATAGAGATAGAATGTAGAACCATGGTTTCTAGGGGCTGGGAGAGGAGGGAAGGAGGAGTGATTGTTTAATGGGTACAGAGTTTCAGTTTGGGGTGACGAAAAGAGTTCTAGAGACAGATGGTGGTGCTGGTAGCGCAGTATTATGATGTATTTAATACCACTGAGCTATACACTTAAAAATGACTAAGATGGTAAATTTTATGTTATATATATTTTTATCACAATTTAAAAATGTTTAATCAAAAAAAGATTTTAAAAAGATACAGATAAACAACAAGGATTTACGGTACAGCACAGGGCATATTCAATATCTTGTAATAACCTATAATGGGAAAGAACTTGAAAAAGTTTTATATATCTACTTCTATATCTGTATCTACATCTATATCTATATCTATATAGTGTTTCAGTATATACCCTGTGCTGTGGACTCAGGGTCTGAGGGGAAGCCGCCCTCCCCGGCAGGGGCTGGGTCTCTTTGCTCAAGGACCAAGGAGCCTTGTTTCCACGTGCACACCTCTTTCTGTCTCTCCCAGGTCCTCCTCCTAACATCTTTGTGACTGAGCAATCCTCTCCGTGGTAACCAAACCTCCACTCCAGCAGCGCTTTCTCTAAGTCCAGGTTAGTTTGCACTGATAGAGGGGGTACCTTGGAGGGTGTCTACAAATCTAGAAAATGACGTACCCACCCCTGCCACCATCCACGGGGCTGCGTCCCCATCTGCTGTGCTTCTGCTAAACCCTCTGCCCGCCTGGGACCAGGACTGACACGGACTGACTTGTGCCCCACCCCTTCCCAGGCCTCACTCTTCAAAATTCTTTCTGATTCTATGAGACACTCCTGAATCTTCCCATACACTCTCCTTCTTATGTGACCTGCAGTTTTCTCTTTCTTGCTACCGGAAAAGCCTAACAAACACAATATCTGACCCCCACCCCACCTTTCTGCAGCCCAAGGTACCCAGCACACCAAACGACAGTATTTCATGTAATTTTTACTTCACGAGCTGAACATTTTCCACAGCTGCAGTGACTGACCAAAGTTTTAACCCCAAGGACCAACATTATGATGACATTTTACGATCTCAGAGCCTCTCTCATTTGGGGAATGTGAATTAGTGTTTCTATCATTAAAAGCCGCCTTGAGGATATGGGGATAGGAGCAAACCCATTGGTTTTATGTGAGCAGCTGAATTAGAGGTGCAAAGCACAGCCAACGTGGTGCAGCTGACAGTGGCAGACATCCATCCCACTCCTGCCATCAGTGGTCTGCGTGGCCCTGAGCGAATCATTCTCCCATCTGGCCCTCCCTCCAGGGTAAATGCATCCAGCAAGATGACAGTAATTTATTACCTGCCTGTAACATGGTAGGTACCATGGGGCGGGGGAGGACAGCATGTGGATCACAGAAAACCCACCGCAGTTTCAAAGGTATGTGAGGTCTGACGGGCATGCGCAGTAGGTCCTAAACAGGCCCAGAGAAGAGACAGACCCCCATCCTGCCAGGAGGGCTGAGGTCAGAGGAACTTCTCTGGGTAAGTAGTGGTGTCTGTGCCAGAGTGAATACAAACATTGCTGGGAAAGCTCAAATCCTGAGTCTCAGACCAAATCCCTTTGGTGGGTCCATGAGATGGAAACTCCAGCTTGCTCCTTCCGGGAAACCGGTGCACATGCGTCTCTTAACACACAAGGTCACAATTACGCAGAGAAATGAGGCAGTAAATCAAGCCCATAAATGAACCGCATTAATTTTGGTAAGCAATCAGTGTGTGCTTCGTCTTTAAAAGGTTTGTAATATTACGGAAATTTTAACAGATCCCACAGATTAGCCTACTGATTGTAAAAGATATAATTGGGTATTTGATTTTCAAATCAGGATATAAGTTCAAAGGTAGAAAATGATTTGTCTTAGGTTGTACATGGATTGAACATACATGGCAAGTTGAATTCATCAGAGTTACAGAAATTGTTTTAAATGCTTGGAACGTTTTGCTTGTTACGGACGCTGGGAATTCTTAAGAGGACAATAAAATATATTAGATGTTAAGTGCAGTTTAAAATATTTAGGGGATGTAATTATTGGTTGTGAAACTGAATTAGTGAATAAAGTAATGAAATTTATTCAAATGTATAAATTTGAACTCTAAAGCCTAAGGAAACGAGGTTTGGGGATGTTTAATAATTCTAGCATTCATTTTTAAACCTCACTCAATTGCACCTGTCTTCTCTGGGCATACTTGCCTCTCCAGTACTGTCAACACCAGTGGGTGAGTGATTCTGTAAGTAAGTGTTGGGGCCGGGGTGGGGGTGAGGATAAAAATAAAATCAAAAATGAGGGGGGAAATGAAGAATGCAGTTGAGGCACTGGAAGACCAAGAGTGAAGGAGGTGGGTCCAGAGAGCAGGAGGGGGAAGGCATTCATTCTTTCCATGAATGTCAGTGGCTTCGACTGGCTAATTTTTAGTTCAATCAGATTGAACTGGAATTCGTCAGCTGGGGACGAGAGGAGAAAGAGATAGAAGAACAAGATGGGATTAGACTGCAGGACCTTGACCATCAGATTAAGATTTATTTCAGACCCAGGATGTTTAGGGCCTGGCGGTCATTAGCGAGTCTCTTACCTTGTGGGAAGCAGGTGGCCTCAGCAGGCTGCCCAGGAGAGAAGAGCTGTAAGAAAGCTCATCTGCTGGGTATCTGTTTTAAATATAGCAGGATAGCCCAGGGAACTCTGCTCAATACTCTGTAATAACCTATATGGGAAAAGAATCTGAAAAAGAATAGATATGTGTATACGTATAACTGAATCACTTTGCTGTACACCCGAACTAACACAACATTGTTCATCAACTCTACTCCAATGTGAAATAAAAATTAAAAAAAAAAAAAAAAAAAAGCGCATCTGGCCTTGATGTGGAAGGCAGACTGGAGCGACAGAGGATGCCGGGGATGGAGCCCTGGCTGGTGGGACGGGCAGAAAAAAGATCCCCAGAGATAAAGAGTGAAACTCCCACGGAGGTGCCCGCAGGCGCCTGAGAAGTGATGGTGGAATGAAACAGGAATGGAGGACGAAGGACGAGACGCCTGGGAAGGAGGCCAGCTGGTGTGCGGCATGTGTATTTGCAGCCCGAGACCCTGGAGAGAAGATGCTCCCTGATAGGAGAACAAAAGGGCGGGTGGGGCAAGCAAGCTGGGGTTAGAGAACCAGATGTGGGGTTTGGACTGCAGGGAGGAGGGGCCTGAGGAGGACTCTTTCATCAGGGCGTGTGGGAAGGAGACAGGGGGAAGGAGTGGGCTCCACGGAAACCATTTCCCACCCACCGCTTACTGGACACGTGAGCCGCTCCCCGCCCCATACCTCCATCCAACCTGGGAACTCGGCAAAGTGGGTGATGTTGCCCCATTTTATAGATAAGGCAACTGAGACCTAAGAAGTGAGGATTCTTGCCCAAGGTCAGATGCATCAGGTGGCAGAAATGGGTCCTTCCCTCTAGGGCCCTGTGTCTCCAGGCAAAGGCTGCATCCTTCCCAGCCCTTAATGAGATGTTTGCACTCAGAACAAAGGAGATTGGGGCTGGGATTTGGTTACTGGATGACTTTTAGTCTCACAAGAACTTGGTACGCCTGTGTTTTAGCGGGGGGAAAAAAGCTCTACAAAACTCTTTGCAGGTTCCAGTAAAGTTGTGAAATCCAGGGAAGTAAACAGGGCCAAGCTGGCTTGAGCCCTGGGCCAGTTCTTCAAAGGCTCAGCAACTCCTCTGCAACCATGATTCTCGAGAAACAGACTCGAGATAAATCAGATGGTGGGCGCACCGGCGGGGCCCGCACAGCCCTGAGCCCTAAGACAACAGGCCACAGAGCTGCTCCTGTGTGCTTAATTCCTTTCTCATTTGCTTGCTTTCTTCTTTTTAAAATTAAAATCAATACCATAGCGATGAAAACAGCAGGCTTTGCAAAGCACAAGAGGTCCCTGGAATCTTTGTTTCTCCTCCCACAGCTGCCAAAATACAAATAAATTTCCCTAGGGCTTCGATTTACTCTCCATAAATAAAGATACACCAGTCACTCAAACTTCCACATAAGACGTATCAGACATCTTAGAGGAGATTTGCTTGTTAAGACCTTGAATAAGCACGTAAGATGTGGTGGAGAAGGTGTTTGTCAACCAAAACGTGGGACTCCCTCTGCACGCTGTGACCTGTGCCCAGAACTCGTGACCCAGCCCCACTGCAGCCTGCTGGGGCCGTGCGTCCGGTTCTTCCTGATGGGGGGTGATGAGAAGTGCGTCCCATCCAGGCCAAGGCTTTTGAGAGGCAGGTGGGGTTTCTCCAGCTCTCCCATCTGCTGGCTGGATGCAGACGCCTGCCTCTGAGGCTCGGGACAATGGGGGCTGTGAGATGGGAGGAGCCAGGGTCTCTGAATCACTAGGGGAAGGAGGGGGCCTGACGACTAGGAACCACGTGGTTGGATCGTTCCTGAGACTTAAGTCACCAGTATGCGGGGCTTTGTTTATAGCTGCTGGTGTGACTCTATCTGATGTATCTGCACATCTATAAATCTATTTATGGACGCGTGGGGTTTGTGCATTGCTTTTAGAAGGCTTTTATTAAGTGAACTGCATTTGCATCACAGGAGGGCTCCTCATTGTACAAATGATTTGCTGCAGGATAATCCCATCCTCCACTTCCAGTGCAACTAAAATATTATTCTGCTTACAAAATGCTGATTTCCTTACAGCTTGAGAACACACTGCCCATGTCATGAATGTGTGGGCTGATTTGCACGGAAGCCAGGAAGGGCCCTGGCTAACTCTGGAGTCCCCAGAGGCCTTTCCTTTGCCCCCTGTCTCCAAGCTGATGAGACTGGGCCAGATTTCCTGCACAACCTGTTCACCCAGGGCACGGTGTGAACTGAAGCCTGGCTGAATCTCCGTGAGGCTGTTTCTTACCGAGCCTTATAGCACGGTTGACAAGTCCATGAGATGTCATAGAAACAGCAAAACCTGGATTTGAGCTGCAGTGGAGTCACTTCTTGGTGGTAAACAGGGAAGGGACTCGGGCTTTTCCTTCCAGCACATGAGACTGAGGGCCCAGTGAAGAACGTTTGGGCACAAGGCACCTGCGTGCACAGGGCTGGGAACCTAGGAGTCAAGGCTGGGAGTAAATGCGAATGAAGCTGGTGTGTGTAGCCAGAGATGGAGGCTGGTGAGAGGGAAGAGGGGAGGAAAGAGAGGCCACAAATGATAGCTGCACTGAAGTCACAGTAATGCGACAAAGCAAATTTTATGAAAACTCAAGGCAATCAAGCTGGGGATACGTGGGTAAATCCAAGAAGGAGAATGGATCCTTAGAACTAATTGCCTTTAAATCCATGAGTCATTTATGTAAAAAGTCAAAGTGGCAAAATAGGATTTTAAAATATTTTTTTAATCTAGATTTTGCTGGGGAGAAGTGTTGTTTGTTTATTTTTATTATTTTTTTTTTTTCTTGCGTTATGCGGGCCTCTCACTGTTGTGGCCTCTCCCATTTGCGGAGCACAGGCTCCGGAC
>NW_006798273.1:2497923-2498175 GCF_000442215.2 Lipotes vexillifer
TTCCCGAAACGGGGCACGAACCCGCGTCTCCTGCATCGGCAGGCGGACTCTCAAGCACTGCGCCACCAGGGAAGCCCTTGTTTGTTTATTTTTATTTTTATTTTTATTTTTATTTTTGCCGTATGCAGGCCTCTCACTGCTGTGGCCTCTCCCGCCGAGGCTCTGGACGCGCAGGCTCAGCGGCCATGGCTCACGGCCCCAGCCGTTCCGTGGCATGTGGGATCTTCCCGGACCGGGGCACGAACCCGTGTC
>NW_006798273.1:2498287-2516437 GCF_000442215.2 Lipotes vexillifer
GTACGCGGGCCTCTCACTGTTGTGGTCTCTCCCGTTGCGGAGCACAGGCTCCGGACGTGCAGGCTCAGCGGCCACGGCTCACGGGCCCAGCCGCTCCGCGGCATGTGGCATCTTCCCGGACCAGGGCACGAACCCGCGTCCCCTGCATCGGCAGGCGGACTCTCAACCACTGCGCCACCAGGGAAGCCCTTGTTTGTTTATTTTTTACAAAACAAAAAAGTAGTTGCAAGTGTAGGCAATTATCAGAATGGAAGGCATGTTTGTAGCTCAGTTCCAAACATTCTACTAAAATACCCTGTTGGTCCTCATGGCAGACGGATAGGGACATTTTGTCTCAGAGAGATCCCTTGTTCAGCCTGGAGACTCAGCCCCACATCTGGCCAGATCCCGCCAGCTCCTATTACAGCAGAATCCCATTCTGTGTGTAATCCTCCTCTCCAGAGGAGAGCTTGGTGAACAAAGAAGTAAGGAATTGATCCCACCAAGGGCCCCCAAATTCTAGATATAACACCAAACAAGCACAGAAAGCCAAACAAGTTTTAAAATGCTCAGCCCCTAAACATGTTTAATTACAAAATCACCAAAGCAGGGATCTAAAGGCCCATAGACATATGCTCTGAACAGAGTGGGAGAAAGTGTCCTCTGCATGCTTGGTCGAGAGTAGCGTTTCTTAGCTTCTCAAACTGCTGTGGGCATTCAGATGCCCTGAGGATTCTGGTTCTGAAGGTCTTCGGGAAGCCCACGGTTCGGCACTTCTTACAAGCTCCCAGGTGAGGCGATTGCTGCTGGCCCAACGACTGCGCTTTGAGAAGCAAAGGGTCTAGAGCCATTCAGAGACTAATCAGGAACTACGGATATTAGCGACACGGCTTCTGATCCGGGACTTGAGGTGTGCAGAGAAACTGGGGCACCAACAGAGCCTGGCCCCGTCTTGAAATTGTCAAGGGTTATACACACAGACACAGACACAGACACACTGTTGCTCACACACGTGAAGGGATCTATTCAAAACCTATGCTACAAATTTTTATTCACACCCTACAGCACGTGGGTAATACATTCAGTCTGGAAGTTTGAACGTTAATTCTTGGCGTTATAGGAGGAACTCCTAAAAGCAAAAGTCTAAAATACGTTCTGATATCCAGGCATATGTGCCAAGTCTTTTAATACCATTAACCTCAGCAGACGGGTGTTGGAGTTTTTAATTGATATTCACATATGCTACATGGCACTCAAGTGTTCAGAGCCCAAGACCCCAAAACGAGTGTGATCACCTACTTCTTCATAAATCTTACAGTTGTTGACTGCCAGCAGTGCACCAGACACCATGGAGGGAAGGAGATTCAAGGACATTGAGTCTGGGCCAGGTCCCAACAGCCCTTTCTCTAATCATTCACTAGTTAACTGTCACCTTGAATTACCTTGGAACTTACAGGGAGGAGCTGGTCTCATTGTTCCCTATCATCTAATTGTGTCATATGATCCTCAAACTGAAAAGACTTCCAATGAAAGTATAATTTAGAAGTAAGGAAAGTTAACAGCACCATTTCTTTGAATACATGCTTCGTTTAGAATTTATGTTGTGATTTTTTTTTTTTTTTATCATCGAACAGTTCATCCATACTCAGAATGAAACAAAACAGAACACGTGGCCAAACAGGAGGTCTCATCAGAAGAAAGCAGGGATGGAGCAGACAGAAACTCATGCTAAGCTTGGGAATCAATCACTGGGCTGTGGTCAAGGGCACAGCCGCATGGCCTGCACCCAGGGAGCGTATGGCATGGTGCCCTCTTGGACCCACAATGGGCTCAAATTTCCCAGTTACCATTTAAGAGCCACCTGATCCTGGGCTAGTCATTTGACCTTGCTTAGCATCTTATTTACTTCACTGGCTCACCATTAAGATGGAAAGAGAGATCGTGCATAAAGGGCCAGCACACTGCAAGCTCCCCAGCCCCACATGGTAGTGGCTGATGCTGCCACCCATGAAACTTTCTGCCCCCCAAACAGTGTTTACCTGTTTGCCAATTAACACTCTTCTTTAAAGCCCGTTCTTCCAAGAGAAGGAAAATGTCCCACCCCCAGGCTCTTTCTCATTCTCATAGCCTTCTTTGTCATCCAGGTGGAGGAACTTAATTTCAGTACCCAGCATGACATCAATGACATTATTTTATCCATTTTTTTCTTTTACAGTGCTTTTGGTGTCCACATTAAGAAACCTTTGACTTTGCCAAGAACATGAAGACGGTCTCCTATGATTTCTTCTCAAGACTTGCTCTGCTTTTCACATTTAAACCTGCCAGCCATCTGGAACTAATTTTTAGCAACATTATTTTCAATATTGATTTGGTGTTTAAATATAGTATGAATAGTCATTGGGTTGTGTTTGTCATAATTTTTTCTTTTTTGTTTTTAAATAAGAAATCGGGAAGATAGAAGGTACTGATTTTCTGGGTGGAAAAAATGATAAACCCTAAAATTACAACATTGTTCTATTTTAACTTTAGGAGAGTCAGAATAGCAGAAAACAATTTTCCATTTTATGACGACAAATAAAAATCAATTTGTTGGGAATTCCCTGGCGGTCCAGTGGTTAGGACTCCGTGCTTTCACTGCCGCAGGCACAGTTTCAATCCCTGGTCGGGGAACTAAGATCCCACAAGCCACGCAGCCAAAAAAAAAAAAAAAAAAAATTTCAATTTGTCATATTAATTACGCGCAGAGAGAGACTGCTTATACGAGACGAATGAATCATGACAACTATTCAAGACACTTAGACTGTTTTAGGGAAGGACCCATTTATTCATTCAACAATATTTTATTGATATTTGTATTGTAAGTACACATTCACAATACATTTATTTATATTTTATATTTATACTTGTTAGCTGTGCTATATACATTATATTTACTTGTACTTATTTCTATATTTATCAATATTTATTATGTTAAATACATTTATATTGGTGTGCCTATGAAAATATGATTTGCTTGGGTGAAATTGGGGAAATTCCAAAAAGAACCTGGCCTAACCACCAAATGAAGATAATTTGGAGGATAGGTTAAATGATACCATTCGTGTGTAACAGCAAGCATTTCGCTTTACCTCTGAGCATGATCGATATTTCGGTCACAGATGTGACTCCATGAGCACCCAAAAAGCAACATGGTCTTCGTCTAGTACGGAAGACGCTGACGTTTACGGGGTGGCATCCTGAGTCAGAACCAGAACATCTGAGACTGATTTAGAGAGATGTGGCGAAACACAGTTCTCCCGCTGGGAACTGACTTCAGATACTGGCTTTTCAGGTGGCCAAGACACTGAGCAAGGGAAGCAGTTTATTTATCCTTCTCTTGAATATGAAGACAAATGAAATCAATGGTCTTAGGTAAAAAGCAAAACCATATGCTGTCCTATTTATAGGATCACAAACAACGTTTTATTCCAAGCTGTAAATGCGATCATCAGTGATCTTGGCAGGTTCACGTTCAAGAAAAAAATATTGCTGCCTGAGGGAAGGGTCCAGCCAAGGGAATGTGAGTTCCCATATCATAAAGATTTGGGCAGGGTGAGATTCAAATACCCGAATTCCAGCCTGCTTGAGACAGACAGAGCTGTCTGGCTGATGTGAAAATTTTTTTAATTTGTCCTTAATCCTGCCCAGTTGAAAGACCAACTGAATTATACATCCACATGTCCTGTGGACTCTGGAAGGACCCGTGTTTTCCCCCAAATCACTTGAACCAAAAGTCTTGGGTAAGATACATGACTGAAGATGCTCTCCCACATATGGGTCCTGAACATGATGATTTTTGAGCTGGAAAACTCTCTTCAGAGATAGATGACTAAGGACTCTATCAAGGACACAGGAACGTCAGCAGGGGACAAGCAGACTGTGTGGCTCAGGAAAAAGTCATGCCCATACTGGGGCTACAGAGTTCTACTTAGCTCTGTTGTCCATGTCAATGTTGCAAACGTTTAAAAATACCTAGCTTTTGTTTGCTATAAGGGATTCTAAGCCACTCATAACTATTTACCTGTATGATTTGCTTCTTTTAACTCCAAGTTAAGAATAATAGAACTGAGACCTCAACGCAAGAGAAAATGTTCACCTTCTGGGCACAGCTGTCACCGCTGGCTGCTTCAAGTTGTCAGTCAAAAGTTAGAAAGGAAAGAGAGTTGATCCATGGCCCCGTTTTACATAGCGTTTCAGGTTGCTAATATCACCTTTCTTTGCTGATTTTTAGCAGGTGTGATATAACTCACAGCCAGCCATGCCAGTGAGGCCAACACCTAACAGGACAAAGGAGCTCTGGGAACAGCCTCTCATGTTCTTGACTGGTTTGTTGATGACATTATTTTTATTTTATTTTATTTTATTTTTGCAGTACGCGGGTTTCTCACTGCTGTGGCCTCTCCCGTTGCGGAGCACAGGCTCCGGATGCGCAGGCTCAGCGGCCATGGCTCACGGGCCTAGCCGCTCCGCGGCATGTGGGATCTTCCCAGACCAGGCACGAACCCGTATCCCCTGCATCGGCAGGCGGACTCTCAACCACTGCGCCACCAGGGAAGCCCTGTTGATGACATTAAATAGAGGGTAGAATGAAATCTACCACAGCCACCTACTCTTTACCTTGTGCCAGTGGAGAGACCCCACTCTGCTCTGCAGGTCTTTCATATCGTTCAGGACCCCAATGCTCATCAAAGAAGATATTAGCAACCCTTTCTCTTCTGTGATCAGTCCCTTAACAGCAGAAAATGCCCCAGTCAACATCCTAGGAGCACTGAATTTTAAAACTGCATTGGTGGATTCAACATGCAAGTTCTTTTCTGTCTAACTTCAGAAAGAGATGGCTAATTCTCATTGTTACTCCATGATCTGCCCAAATCAAAACTTTATCCTAAACTTTGATTAAAGGAGGTAGCATAAAAGATGTACAGCAAAGAAGATGGAAACTGCCATGACTGATACTGTGGCCAAAACTCTTCCAACTATGATAGAAAATTCGAGTTGGTTTTTGTTTGGGGATGGGGGCAACAATACATTGGAAATGAGAGACTGGAGGAGCTGGGTGCGGTATTTCCAACTCTTATGCCAGTTTTCACCTTCATGGCTTCAGCAATGCAAAACGGCGTCACTGCAAGTCACCAAACAGCACATATACAGAGAATGCAAGTACCCATCTACTGAGTATGAGGGCACAGAAAGGACAGAGGGTTACATTTCATGCCCACTTTGCTCCTCCGTGGCTGACTACCTGAGCTGCCTTGTTTATCTCTTTGGCCCTTTGCTAAGTCACAGAACAGAGAATGAAGGGAGAAATACCAACATACCGTTTTCCAAATGTCAGTCATCTGACATTTAATTGTGGTTATGCTGATTTTATTGCCCTTGGCAAAATCTTGTCCTTCCCACAGTGCAGCCGAAATACTAGGTTGTATCAATTGCCATTGAAAACACCACCAGTTGTATGTCAGACACAAAGGAAATAAAAATCGCCGATACTCTGTTTTGCAAGGACAAATTAATTTGCCCCAGAAACGGCATGTTTGCTACCAATCTCATTAAAAGTACTGTGAGATTATCAGGAAAAACTAATACAAGCTTTTGGTTATCAGCCACATCATTTCAGCTCACAAAGGCAGGTCCTGGTTGTCAGTTTGCTGCTGGGGGCAAGGACAGGCGTTAACAAAGAAAGTCACATTCAATTAGAAACCGTCACCCGGGCTGGCATTTGCGGTTACTCTGAACGGATCAGCTTAAAGAACAGCCACGCTGCTGCTTTGGGGTTTGAATTTGAAAGCAAGGGCACTTTTGGCAGCAAGGGGAATCCAGTCCTCCCTCCAGTGTGCTGATGAGAAGAAAAAACAGTTTGCCTGGAAATTCGGAAACAGAGGCTCCATGATAGTGAGCATGCTCAGGACATTAGGGATTGAGTAATTTCTTTTTTTTTTTTTTTTTGCAATACGCGAGCCTCTCACTGCTGTGGCCTCTCTCGTTGCGGAGCACAGGCTCCGGACGCGCAGGCTCAGTGGCCATGGCTCACAGGCCCAGCCGCTCCGCGGCATGTGGGATCTTCCCGGACTGGGGCACGAACCCGTATCCCCTGCATCGGCAGGTGGACTCTCAACCACTGCGCCAGCAGGGAAGCCCTGAGTAATTATTTTTAAGGTGACCTGGCAAAACTCTTTTACTGACGATTGGGCTGGTTGAAACTGCAGGGTGCCAGTGTCATCTCTCCCGTGCCCCTGTGCCCAGGGCTTCTCAGAACCTCTCAGGTGACTGGCTCATGGGCCCCCATGCTTGGCTCTTAGACAGTACAGGCCCCATGGGGCACTCACCTAAGGCCCAGGATGCCCACTGACATATGCCACACTGATGGCCCTCATGTGTCTTCTGGAATAGCCACTTAACAAACTCTAATTGAGTCATGGCTACAGGCCTGGCACCACTCAAGGCACTGGGAGTAAGTGACCAAGAACGCCAAAGAAAGAGGAATCATGTTCAGTAACGTTTCATTACTAAACAAATCACGTTTGGTGTCCAGTATTCACAGACTGGTCATTTGCGCTGAAGTTCATGTGAGTTATGTTCATCCAACACTTTTCAGGAAAAGCCCATTTTCCAGATGTCCTGCCCCAGCAGCTGTTGGAAGTGCTCCCCACTGACCAACACAGACTCAGACACGACGCCAGAAGGCCACAGCCTCACCATCAGCGCTGGCCTCAGGGCATTTGCATCTGCTGCTCTCTCTGCCGTGAGCTGGCTTCCTCCTGGGAATCTGAGTACATCATGTTCTCTGTTCCTTTGGGTGTTACCCCAAAGTCACCTTTTCCCGTGAGGCCTTCCCTGGCACCCTTCTCAAATGATACCATTCTCCCAATGTGAGTTCTTCACTCCTTTCCGTTGCTTTGCTCTTCATCCATGACACTCTTCATTGTCTACACTCTACATATTATGCATGTTGTTTATTCCTGTTCCCTCAGTAGACTGTCAGCTCCCTGAGGGCAGGCACCTCAGTCTGCCTGGAAGAGTTGTCTATACATAGTAGGTGGTCAGTTGACATTTGCTGGGTGAATGCATGCATGTGTGAATGAATGAATGAAAGCCCTCAGTATTTCCAGTGATTTTTCAACTTGGCCTTCCCTCTATCTCATGTATACAGTTGAAGCTTCTTATCACAAGCATACAACACTTTCATTCTGTTTCCTGTTCATTTTTATAAAATAATAGAAGCAAAATACAACGGGCCATTCGGAAACTGTACCAACATGGCTTGGAGGACATTCCTGAAACTGACTTCGATGGCCCCAGGGGGAGGGTTGTCATGAAGGGTTTCTCAGCCAGTTCATGAAAGGGCAAATTTAGTCCCTATTATAGGCCCCAATATATTAATGACCAAACTTGTTCAAGGTTATTTATTCTTAAAGTTATATATATTCTGAAGGCATATATAAAAGTCCAGGAGGGTCTCCATCTGATTTAGCCTTGGTTAGAGCTGGCCTGTTGGCTGGTCACTCTTGCTAGAACTTTGTATCCTCGGCGGGGAGGGCAGGTAGGATTTGTCATATCATAACCTCCACAGTATTTTGCATACAACTAAGCTATAGTAAAGGTCCAAAAGAAAGTGTGGGAATGACTTAAGAGTGAAATTTGCTTCTTTATCTTTTCTGGGCTGTGAATCCCAGGCTCCACACCCAGGACTGCTAGCCTCAGAACTGAGCAGCCCTTGCTCTGCCCTGAGAGGCAGGGGGAGGTCCCAGGACTGTGGGTGAAGAGCCAGGAGACAGTCATCTAAATGGCCTGAGATGTGCATCTGAAGGACCTGGACGCAATGCAGCTCCAGCCTCCTGGGCCTCCAGACAAGCCTCCCCTCTCACTCCTGGCACTGACTCACGCATCCAAGAGGGTCCCAAGCCCTCTGCCCTGACAATGTTTCTGTGAGTGGCCGATGACCAAGCTGACAGAGGCTTCACTCCCCAGGTCAGGAGCCTCATCACGGTAACAGATAACAGAGGGGGTGAAGGGGTTCCACCCTGCTTTCTCCTTAACTGAGCTTCTCCCTGAGGCACCTGTATCTCTTCTGGAGGCGGCAACCTCCTCCCAGTTCGTTCTTAGTTCCACCTACCAGAGGGAAAGGGGTCCTCAGTGTTCAGCTCTACCAGCCTTGAGCTCTCAGAGGTGTGAGCCCGTCAGCTAGCAACATGGGGACTGGAGGACCAACCAGAGACACTTCCAAGCCGTCACATTCAGTTTCTCGCAACGGTCCAGGAAAAAGAAAGAACCACTCTCACGGGCTGAAAGAAAGTGAGATGATCCAGTAACACAATCTCGAGATCCTGCCTTCAGTCTGGGGCTCAGGAGACCAAGCCTCCCGTCAGAGACTTGTGCAAAGAACAAACCCACTGAAAACAACTTGATTTACACCCAGAGAGGGTCTGCTCAGGTGGCCTTCATGATCAGAAGTTTCTAGAACCTCTTGGGGGTTCATGGTTATGCAATGAGATACTTGCAGAGGGAGAGGAAGCCCTGTCTGGGGCTTCCATCTCAAAGACATGCACTTTGGAAAACAGATGGACCTCAAATGATGGAGAATCTACATCTGGTGGAAATGGGAGGGGCAGAGTCACAGAACAGTGCCTGAACTTCAGGGTCCTTCAAAAGCAAGTGATTAAAATACATGTGATCACTTGGGACAGAGACCCACTATGGCATCACTTGCTATGGAAGGGGCCGGTGGGCACAGCACAGAGGAGAATGTTTTGGTTGGCTTCTAAGGGGTGAGCTAGACCATTGTTACAATAATGAGATAGAGTGAGGGACCTAGGTACCTCCAGCTGAAAGAAACACATTACTAGTTAGTACCGTTAGTACAGTTCTTTTCTTGTTCATCCTAGAGAAAGTGTCCACCTGGGACAGGGGACCAGGCTGAGCCAGAACTGCTTTCCACTGAATGCAAGTGAGTGGTATTTAATCAGACACCTTCTGATTGTGATGAATAAAGCAACTCTTCACATATTGGTTCCAGTTTTCCATTTCTCTTCACTCGACATCCTCTGACGAGCTCTCTGAACCTCATTTTGGCTCAATATCTGAGGAAGTCATGACGGTGAATATCCATCCATATTATAGAACTTTTCCTCTATCCCTCCCACTTAGTCTTCCCTCCCAAGGCTCCTCCCTGGAGATGGATGATGAAGAATGATGGGCTGGGTGGTCACAACTCCATAGGTGTGCTGTGTTTTTCTCAGCACATCCATTTTAGGCTTGTGTGGTATTAAATTTTTCTGCCAGTAAGTAGAAAAGGCAATTTTTGTAAAAAACTGAGAAACAACATGCAGGCGAGAGCAGATATTTCAGAAATGACTCAGAATCGTGTTTTGCTAGAAGAATACTAATGAAATACAGAGCATATATTCATGAAACTGATAACACGCCCTCGGAAAGAAAATGGCTCTTACTAGACATCTGAACTTGAGCAAAACATTCATGTCATGATGATAATATCATGGATTGACTCCTGCTTTATCAGCAAACTACAGAAGGGAAGGTTATTCTTCAGAGGATGCTAAAAGAGCACATCTTTCCAATCATCTGAAAAGGTTTATTCACCTCTGAAACTGACTGTAAACCTTGGTGAGGAAGAGCTTCTCAGAAATGTCTGACCATTAAGCTTAAGAGACAACTCTCCAGTGCATCCCTCCACATCTAACCCGCACCTGTTGGGTGCTTATTCCCTGCGCTCAAGTCCTCTGTTCCAAAAAAAGTTGTGAAATCCACTTTGTGGAAAGAATTACATCGTGAATGCCTGAATGGAATTTTATTTAAAGGAAGTCCATTACGAGTTATTCTAGAGAAGTTCTGGGGTTATCTGTGTGACCTCAGGCAAGTTACCTAACTTCTGCATGCATCAGTTTCCCACAGATAAAACAAGAATAATAGTAGTGCTTACTTCATTGGGTGGTTGTAAGGATTAAGTGATTAATACATTTGAAGGGCTGAGGACAGCACCTTGGATGTAGTTAGTACTCACAAAGCCTAACTATATTGTCATTTGGAATATCAAATGTTCAATACAGTGAGTTTTCAAAGATGAATAAAATTTGCCATGTTCTGTGTGTTCATTTCCAAGAGTGGAAATGAAATATACAGAAGCCACATGTTATGTAATGTGCAGACGCCATGCTATTCATAATAACCCAATTGCAACATTTGTGGGCATGCTCCCTGTGTGCGCCCAGTGTACATCCAAGCACAGGCTCTCTCTCTCCTCTGGCCCCGACTGCTTCATTACACCTCCTGTGTCATTTTCCTGGCTCCCATTCATGGTTCTACAGCACTGCCAAGTAACTCCTGAAAGACTAGCTCTGTGTCACCTTCTGCTCAAATACTTTCAGTGGCTCCCCTTTGTCTACCAAAACCCCAAGCTCCTCAGTGATATTCGAGGCCTTCCAGGATCTGACCCAAACTCCCTTTACATCTTCTGGAAGCCCCTATCCCAGTGGCCTGAAAATCTAGTGAATCAGCAAGGCTTTCTCTGAATTCTTCACTACCCCTTCTCATTTGAAGCCTCTGCTAAAATCCCACTTAGACCTCTGGATTTAGCTCAAAGGACCTTCTGGAACAGCCTGTCCAGCTCACTCAGCCCAACAGGAGAAGCATCTTTCTCCCCAGTGCCCCCTCCCAGGCAGTGTGTGCTGGCCTAACTAGGGCTCCTGTTCCGTGTGTGTTGGACCACATTGGGGGATACAGTTATTATCTCCCAACTAGGGTTGTTGGTCCCTTGGGGGAAAGGGTCATGTCTCTTTCGTGTTCTCCTCAATGACCTAACAGGATGCTTCGCATGTATTAGATGATCTAAGGACATTCTTGGAATTAAGTAATGAATGAACCAGCAATACACACACAAGATTTCATCCACGGGCACTGTTTGCTGTGGAAGATTTAGCTGTTCCTAGACCTTGGGTCTTTGAGGAAAACAGGTCTGTCCTATTCCATTCTCTTTGAACTCTGACCTCATCAAGGAGAAAAAGTGGCTGCTTTTACTGGTCTGTGTTCTTGCTGATCTATCTTTTCCACAGAGGGAACAAGCCTGAGGTTCAGCCTCCAATGGGCCAGAGAATGGAGAACATTGCTTTGTTTCATTGCGGTCTTTTTCTGTCATTATAAAGTTGATCATAAGGTTCAGTCTGATATTTATTAATGACAAGTGATACTGGCTTTTCATTTCTGATAGCAATGTAAAGTATGCACCCTAAATCCAGTTATTTACGCACGAGTGAGCCATCATAAAGGAAATGGCCAAGTGAACAGTCTGCTGGCAGTGCGTGGATAAGGCAAGCATCACGAGGACGTCATGGGATGCTTGAGAGATATGGGTTTACACACCCTCTTAGCCTTGTCAATCTGACAGGGCAGCCATTTCTTCCCTAAGTGTCTGTGTCCTTCCCCCACCCTGGTACCACCCCACCGGCCCCCAGAGAAGTTACCAATAGTATCAGCACGGGTGCCCAGGGCAGCCCCTCCCTTGCTCTGGGAGCTCTAGTCTGGAGTTTCCACATTCTCAGGACCCAGCATGACATCTGCCTCCTGGAAGTCACTCAACAAGCTTTTGAAGTGAACAAGAAACAAGTGAAGTGAAGCGCCCACTAGAAGACAGCCGGCCAAATGCTAACGGCGAGGGTCAGATTTTACACAAACTAATAAAGGCCATCCCTGCCAATGTTTTATTAAATAGCTACCTTACACAGTACCATATTCAGAGTGGGTGCTCAATAAACATTTCTATTCTATTAATTTTATAGCAATCTATTAATGCTATTTTACTTCTATGTGACAACCCATATTGCCCTAAGATCTTTCCTTTCAATTTCCAGAAAGTTAGCTTACCACAGCTAAGAGTCTCTCTCCTGACTTTGGAGTGGTCCAGTGAACACTCTAGGATTGGTCATTTCCGTTTTCTGCTCACCTGGACCAGGCTATGCCAGCCACAGGGCGTCATCTTTGTGCAAACCAGGAATGCAGCATCCCCGCCTTCTGAAGCAGGAGGCTGCACTGGGGTGCCCGGGTGGGGGGATAACCAAAGGTTGGGTGTGCCCCTGTGCCCCCTCCTGCATGGGCCAGTCTGACCTGAAAAGGACCTCTCCTTATGAAGGCAACATATTTCCCTTCTGGCAGGTCTCACCTGCATCCAAATCAGGGCTTTGTATGGAATCCCACTGGCAGCCAAGGGCCAGAGAGAAACTGTCATCAGCCTAGTGTCCTGTCGCCAGGCCTCAGCCCCAATCTCACGAGCTGTCAGAGCTCACGGAGACGCTTGCTCCCTGACGAGGCCGGGCTGTGTCTACACCGCGTGACCAGTCCTCTGGGAACAGACAGTGCCCTGCACCCTTCCTCTTTCCTTTCTCTTTTTTTATGACTAATTGATTTTTTTCACTCTAGGTGGTTTTTTATTAATAGACTTTTTTGGAGCAGTTTTAGGTTTATAGAAAAATAACCAGAAGTACAAAGAGTTCCCATATACTCCCTCCTCCACCCTCCCCAGTCTTCCCTATTATTAACATCTTGCACTAACGTGGGACACTTGTTACAACGATGAGCCTTATCATTAACTAAAGTCCATAGTTTACATTAGGGCTCACTCTTTGTGTTGTACATTCCATAGGTTTGACAACTGTAAAATGACGTGTATCCATCACTACAGTATCATACAGAGTAGCTCCACTGCCCCCAAATCCTCTGCATTTCTTTCCTTTTCTATAAAATCTGCTTCTGGCAGAGCTGCTTGATCAGGGGCGTCCACTTCGGAGGCCTGGCAGAATCTGTGCCGTCCATCAGCTGTGGGCGCCCTTGCTTACACGTGGGCTGGGGGTGGGGCTCTGGTGAGAGGAGGGGTGTGGAAAGTGGCATCATCGCTGAGAAACAGCAGCAGAGCCAGTGAATTCTGTTCTTAAATCACTGGAGGTGGTGAAGAGCATTCTCCTTCCTGCAGCTATAGCGAGCACCTTGCTTCTGCGGTCATCACTCGTGGGGGTAGGACCCAGAGGATCTGGAGTCTGTGTGGCCCACGTGTCCTGACCACCGGAGTTAGAGGACCCGTGGCCAAGTTCCCATGCATCTGCCCCTGCTGCCTCTGTCGGCAGCTCTGGGCAGACTGGTCGCCCCTCTTCCACACGAGGGGAGGGATGCGAGTAGGGACAAATCGGGGCCAGACTGGGACGGCTGTGACATGCAGTCTCTGTTCCATGGGCTCTGCCAGCACAGAGCCTGGGGCCCACATCTCAGCCTCGGGAGCACAGGAAGAACCCTCCAGGGAGTGCAGGGAGGATGGGCCAAATTGGGGGATGGGTGTCGGGAGGAAGTCTGGCTGGCAAAGTTGAACTCCTCTGCTCAACTTAAGAAGATTCCATAGAGGTAAGTGTTCCCCATGCTAGGTGTTTCTGCAGACACAAGCATCGCCTTCCCCCTTTCCTGGAAACATCATGTCCCGAGGCTGCAGCCAACCTGTTCCTGGAAGTGGGGTGACGGAGACCACTATAAGGCAAGGTCTGTTCTGGTTGCCACTTCCCGGGTGCCCTTGCATGCTCTGCAGGTGTGTCCACACGACTCCAGATACAGACCCACACCAGACGTGGATCAGAGCTACAAGGCTTTCTTTCTTCTTTCCTCTTCAACCTAATGCAAAGGATTTGAAAAGCAGTAAAACAAAGAATCCTGTCAAGAGCCCCAGAGCATAAAAGGTAAAGCATCCCACCGCCACCCCGCCCCCGGACCCACGTGTGGTCTGCCCAAGTGCTGCTGGTACAGCAGCTCCATACTGTCACCCAGGGGGGCAGAGTGGGCCACAGGGAGCTGCGGGCGAGTGCCCACTTAGAAGGCCCCAGAACCACACCCCCATGCCCGCTCTTAGAATTCTAAAGAGAGAACTAGAGAATTTTTCTCCAGCTCTAATCTTGGCAGACTGTGGGGAAATGGATGGACACGGGCCCAAGACAAAATATGACATCAAATGCACCTGCATCTCACATCTTCTGGGAAGGTGGTCGCCAGAAGGGAGTCAGGCCTGGACCACACTGCTGGGGGAGAGTCCCAACGTAGCTGCTTATTAGCTGTGCAGCTCTGGGCAGGCTGGTCTTCCACTCGTGGCTTTATCTGTAGAATGGAGGTGAAAATAATACAACCGTGGACCACAGAAGGCAATTGTGAGAAGACACAAGTGACTTTGTGCATAGCCCTTAGAATTGAGACAGGCAGTCAAAAACATTAGCTGTTCTTATTTGTTCAAAGGACTTGAATGCATTCTTTTACTTATGTATTTATTTATTTTTGGCTGGAAGATGAGATGGATCTTTTCTCTCTGATTCATATATGGTGACCAAAACCACCTGGCTTCTTGGGATTCGTACGAATAAATGAACAAATCTCACTTTCCGATTGACACCATTCCCGTTCTTGCCCTGTGGCTGTCAAACACAGGGACCTTTGTTACCGGACAGACACATGCTCCCTTATTCTCACCAAACTCCAGGAAAGAGGATCAAGTTCTATAAAGCAGGAACATCAGAAAAAGGTAATCATCTCATTAGGACGTTCTTGCCTTGGCCATATTAAGACTCTAAGTTTTACTAAAAAAAATTAATGGTGAAGATGAGGTGGTAAGACACTGTCAGTTCTATTGGTACAACCCAGCAAATATTTTTAATGCCAATATTAAATATTAGTTTAATATTTAATTGCATTTTTAATAACATAAAATGTTTAAAATACAGCATGCATGTTTGGACATAGAAGTGGTAAGACATATTTCAGAATGTGCAGCTTTTCCAACATTCAGCATTGACATCCTTAATAAATACTTCTGTGCATCTTCACCATTGCCCACATCCACACCACCCTTCCGTTGCCCACTGAGGAACATCTCAGAATTTAGAGGAAAGGGTTTTGAGATATCTCTAACACACATTTTAAAACCTAAGAAAAATTAGGCTAAAAGCAGCAGAGGCAACAGCAGCAAAAAAGAAAAAAAAAAAAAAACACACTCTTCTGTGTTGGGGAGAGTGTTTAAGAGATGTGCGAAAAGAATTCCATGTGCACGTTATACACACACACTCATACACACACACACATTCATACACACACACACACTCATACACACACATTCATATACACATACATACACACACTCATTCATACTTATACACTCACACACTCATACACACTTATACACACTCACACACACATTCATATACACACACTCATACATACTTATACACTCAGACACTCATACACACAGTTATACACACATACACACACACACACTCATACACACATTCATATACACACACATACTCATACACACACTCATACATATACACTCACACACTCATACACACAGTTATACACACACACTCATACACACACTCATATACACACACATACTCATACACACACTCATACATACTTATACACTCACACTCATACACACACTCATACACACACACTCATACACACACATTCATATAAACACATACTCATACGTACTTACACACTCACAGAGACACTCATACACACACTTATACACATATACACACACACTCATACACACACATACACACACACACTTGGTGTCGTGCTAAGGCCCTGCTGGTGTGAGGAAAACCATGTCACCTTTCAACACAATTTGGGGAACCCGACTCTCAACGGAAAGCTCATCTTGGCAGCAGTGAACGCTGCCGACGCGGATGCTTCCAAAGGCCAAAGAAAATTGAAACGAGTTTCTCTTAGGCTTCTCCCAGAGGCAACCCCACTTCACATTTCACAATAACGCAGCTCTCAAAGAGCTCCTTTGGGGCCCTATGTAATTTCCTTAACTTCTGTTGGCATTGGAAAGCAGGCCTGCCACATCCGATGGCTTGAGTGGTTTCATCCGAGGCACCTGCCCTCCCTAAAGCACAGCAGGGGGTGGAATAGGACAGCAACCCGCCTTCCTGGTTGGCAGCCAGGCGGCCAGCGCTGGAAACACACCCTGGCCCCAGCCCTGGTGGAACAGTGGTCCCCAGAGGCAAAATCTCAGACTTGTACTGGGCGTAAAGCCCATGGCCCTTAGCAAAGGGTAAATACTGCTCAATCGTCTTCTATGTAGGAGCCGAGAAACTAGACGCCCCAGTCTTGTTTTTCCTTGATTCTTGGGACCTGTTCTTCCTGGTTATGTGGGAATTGCCACTTAAGCACAGTTGCTACTAGTCCTGTCTGCACTTTCTGTGCCCCTTCAAGCAACCTGAAGGCTTTCTTCTGTCTTAGCCTCTGGGTTCTCACAGCCACACCCGTAGCGAGTCCTCAATAAAGGCTGCATGGAGACCCAGTGGGTGAATGAACAAGGATTTGCTGGGTGAGCCCGAGGCCATTCTTGAAGGACATGTTTAGTTACAGCATCCTGGGCGGTGACGAAGGAGGGAAAGGCTGCTGAGAACAGTCAGATCTGGCCTTCTTTAGCTCAGAGATGCGCTAAAGGAGAACAGGGTGCCTCGTCCACAAAGACAGTCACCTGTACACAAGGGGAGAGCAGAAGCGTGACTTGCTCTGCACAACTGCGTCTGACTCACGACCCCAGCGCTGGCTGTGGGTCATCAGGAGACTGCTAGCAAGGTATCTGCAGGTCAAAACTGACATTTTCAGAGGTCACAGGGAAACATCTTTAAAGTCAGGCTTTGGCCAGAGAGGACACACGTTATTTTACATTCCAAAAGCTCCCTGAATCGATCAAGAGCAAGACCTGGCTAACTTGACCCTGGGGTTTGCTGTAAGCCTGAATGAAGAGCAGGTGAGAACTTCCGTTCGGAAGCTTCCTGAAGCCTCGGGAAGCGGGGGACACGCCCTCTGGCAGTGAGGAGAGTGGCTGAGGGACAGATGCAGAGAGAAGAGGGGTGCGTCCCCATCCTGTTACCGAATGAATGGGGTCCTGCTGCTTGCCACCTACAGAGTCAAGTTCATAAACGTTCGTTGGTAGAGGGGAACGTTGTCTTTAATCAGAACGCTGGCGATCTGGGGAGTTGGTGGACTCGGTGTCCCCCGAGGACCACCTCCGAAGATTCTGCTTGGCTGTGAAAGTTTTAAAGGAAGGACCAGAAGTTATCTCAGTTAAGCACGGAGATAGGGGGTCAGAGTCGTCGCCAGCCCCTCCTGCATGCACGCTCGTGGACTCCTTGTGATGTTCCTCCAGACGTTATCTTGTTCACACAGTTTGGTCACACCATCTGTTCGCGAGATTACTGAAGGGGAAGCCGGGGAAGAGATCCAGTCATCTGTTAATTACTTATTCTTCATTCCTACTTCTTTGATCTATGGAAAGAACCAACGAGTTGGGCAAGGTATTGTGTGATTAAAAGATTTGAAAGGTGTGCTCGGCCGGAGATGGGTAGAGCATAGGGTGCCTGGTTAAAAGTTAGTTACAAGATAGCTTTGCTAAAGTGACAAGGAAAGGGGCTTCCTGTTGGGGGCAGTTTCCTGCAAAGAGCTGCTTCCAACCCCTCCTGGCAGAGGTGGGAGGAGAAACCCCCAGAGGGCGAGACGGGAAGGGCTCTGAGAGAAGGAGGGGCTGAGCTAGGGTCTGAGAAGATCCTGTGTGCTGTTCCTCATTCACACCAGAAAGGCTGGGAGGTATCCAGGTAAATGCCCCTGCCTCTCCCACTGCTTCCACGTGGCCTGAAATGGCCCAGTGCTCCTATGTGTCCACAGAGGAGAAACAGGTGTAGCTGGGAGCCGACCTGCCATGAGGTCATCATCACAAAGCCTGGGAACAAGTGACAGACAAGGCTGATATTGAGAGGATCTGAAAGGCCAGGGAGATCAGAGCTGTGGTGGTCCCAAAGGACAGACAGGACCAGGTCAGCCCCAGCCCAACCAACACCCTCTATGGACCAAAGGCTAGATGAGTGCAGTGGCCCCACCACATATGACAAGAAGCCATCAGCTTCTCCCTCTTCAGCTGCCATCCTGGGACAGAAGCAGGGGAAGAGACACCTTTTCAGAAGGAAATATGAATTTGATTTAGCTATGTATTTACCCCAAAGTGAATTAAACCCAAAGACTCCAAGCTGCTTTCAGCAGGCAAGTTTAAGGTTTTCCTCTATCCCGACCGCCGTCAGCAGG
>NW_006798273.1:2516447-2527427 GCF_000442215.2 Lipotes vexillifer
TATCCCGACCGCCGTCGGCAGGAAATGAGATTTCTGCGGAGAATTTTTTAAATGAAATAAATTACCCTTTTCTAAACATCTGAGTTACAGTGTTAATTTTTTCCTCTGCCAGAAGTATGAGTGATATGGGAAGCCCAGCACACAGAAGGAGCTTAATTCACGCTGCTGGTTTAATAAATGTTTGTCATGGAGGTGCAGGGAAGCTCCACTCACCAACACACTCCTCTTAGCAGGTGTTTGTGCTGGACGGAAGTACACACTGGTATGTGGTTGGGGATTAAGAGAGAGGACCCCTGACTGTGTAGTCCAGTGGCTTAGGTCTTCTGGGCTGGTCCTGCCACGGAGCAGCTGTGGGATCCCTGTTGAATCGTTAAGCTGTTCTGGGATTCTGTTTCTTCCTTTAGTGTGAAGGAATTGGTTAAGACAATTTCTAAAATTCTTCCGTCAATTACTAATGACAATAATGTCAGTAAATATTATACAAGCATTTCTTGAGTGCTTACTAGCTGCCAACCACTGAGATTTGCTTTGTCTGCATAACCCCAATTCACCCTTAAAATCATTTTATGAAAGAAGTAAAACTGTTACCATTTGCATAAGGTTTGATTGTCTACAAAGAAATTTCCAAAAATCTATAAATTGTTAGATATAATAAAATTTAGTGAAGAGATAAAATGTATACACATCAGAGAACTAGGAAGTAGAATTAAAGAGGTGTTATAGAACCAAACTTGGGTCAGCTCATCCACACGCAGTAAAGCCAATCTACTGACACCGGGTTGTGGTGAAGGAAAGTGCAGCATTTACTGCAGGGCACCAAGCAAGGAGTCCAGGTAGCTAGTGCTCAAAAGACCCAAACTCCCTGATGGCTTTCAGGGAAATGGTTTTAAAGACAGGGTGAGGGAGGGGGGTTGAGATACCAACCAATCTGGGGTCTATACGCTGTTGGCAGCATGTAATTGACTTCTTCCCTGGTGGGGGTTTCAGTATCTGCAAAACAGCTGAAGGATTTGGCCCAGAGTATTGTCTATAGCCCTGGAGAAGGAACTAAAGGCCCTTGACTTTGTTTAATGGCTAAACTCTTATTATTTTGTCTTGTTTGACTGTTTTCCTTTGTTTCTGCATTTTCTCACTTCTCTGATTATTCTTTGGAACTCGGCCTAGGAGGCTAGAGTTTTTCTACAAACAAGAAGCAGGCAGAGGAGATGAGAGGTCTGTCCCATAAAGGCCCCATAGGGTCCTGTTCAGTTACAGAGAAACCATTTATAATAGTTTCAGAAAATATTAATTCCCTGAGAATGAATCTAGCAATAGATGTGGAAGACCTCTAAAAGGAAAGTATCCAACTTTATTAAGAGGTATTAATAGGGACTTCCCTGGTGGTCCAGTGGTTAAGACTTCACCTTCCAATGCAGGGGGTGCGGGTTCGATCCCTGGTGTGGGAGCTAAGATGCCACATGCCACATGCCTCGCAGCCAAAAAACCAAAACATAAAACAGAAGAAATATTGTAACTAATTCAATAAAGACTTTAAAGATGGTCCACATCAAAAAAAAATCTTTTAAAAAACAGAGATATTAATAAATGGAGAGAGAGATCATGTTCACGGATAATATGATTAATATTATAATGTAATCTATACATTCAGTGAATTCCTATCAAGTTCCCAATAGGTTTTTTGATTGAACCTGAAAAGATGATTCTAAACTTATTTGAAGGAGTAAAGGACCAAAAATAGGCAGACATTTCTATAAAAGAAGTGAGGGAGAGCTTACCTTACCAGACATCTGGACTTTTATGAAGCTGAAATAATTAAAACATTGTGGTATTGGTTCATGGATAGAAAACTTGACTGTGGAATACAAATGAGATCAAAGAAAAAGACTCTCGTGCATATAAAGAATTTTGGTATCTGACAGAGGGGTAAAGAAGGTCAGTGAGGAGAGGAGAGACTCATCATTAAATGGAGTTGGAAAAAATAGTGAAGAAGTGAGAAAAAAGGAACTTGGCTATCTCCCTCCAGCTATAACTGGGAAATAACCCCAGATAAGGGGAAAAATTAAATGTCAAAAATAAGTTTTAAAATTCATAGTAGATAATACAGGTGACGATCTTTTATATCTCCTAAGAGGTAAAGATTTTCTTAAACAAGCACTTAAAATTGATCATAAAATGATCAATTTAGCTATATCAAAATCAAGAACTTTTGTTCACCAAGAGATAATTTTAAACAGTGAAAAGTCAGAGTGGAAACTGGAACAAGATACTGATATGCAGAACTGCTACAAATCAATAAAAAAAAAAAAAAAAGCACAAACAACCCATGATAATAATGGGGGAAAGAAACCAAGAGATATTTTGCAGAAGAGGAAACATATGCCCAATTAATTTATAAAGAGATTCACAAAGAAAAATGCAAATCAAGATCACAATGAAATAGCATTTTATACCCATTCAATTAGCAAAAAGTTTAACAAGTCTAATATGACGGAGTGTTAAAGATGAATCTTGTGGCCTTGTAGACTGGTGCAAACTCTTTAGAAAATGGTTTGGCATGATCGCCTGAAGTTGAACTTTCATATGTTCTCTGTCATGATTCCCTTCCAAGATTCATAGCCAAGAGAAACTCTTATACTTGTAAAACAGCAGATGTGCACAAGTATGATTAAAACAGCACTGTTTTAACTAGCACAAGTCTGGGCCCCTACTTCCCAAGTGCCCCTCAGTGGGAGAGTGGATGAGTACATTATGGTATACCCTGTGATGCACCAGTAAGAACAAATGAACTACAGTGACACACAGTACTATGGATGGATATTAACAGTATAATATTAAGTGAAAAAAGTAAGTCCCCCAAAGTTACATGTAGCATACCATCTTTACAAAGTTAAAAACAATTAAGATAAGAATATCCATACCTTCTAGAAATACATACAGAAGGATAAAACTAAATACAGGGAAACAGGGGTATTAGGAACACCGGACTCAAGATGATAGTGACCTCAGGAATGGAGGGAAGGGGTTAATGAGATATTGGGGACCATAAAGTGAGATGTAGGTTACCATCCTGGTCATAGCTTTCATTTTGGGTGATGGAAATATGGGTGCTCATCACACTGTTGTAAATAACTCATTACAGAGCTAAATAAATGACAAAGCCACACACAGATCAGAGGTGGAAACTGTTATAACCAAGGACTGTGATTAATCTAATTTGTGAGCTCTGAGGGATGGGGAAGGGGTACCCGGTGGGGTAAGTGCTATTATTATCTACATGTTACAGGCAAGGAAACTCAGGCTGGTTGAACAACTTGCCCCAGACCACACAGCTAAGAAGTAGCAGAGCGGGACCCAAAGCCAGAGCACTGATGACACCCACGTAACCAACAGGCAGCCATGAGTCCACGCATTAAGTGGACCGTTGACTAAAAGGAGATGCCCCCATGGTGTCCATGATGGGTGGGCCTCCCACTTTAAACCTGGGTCATTTATCTCCACATCAACTCAAGAGGTTGTTCATTTGCCGTCACAATCTGGAGGTCTTCGAAGAGTACCATGAGCTGATACCCCTCCCCCAGCCCCCCCCCCACACACACACACACACTCAAAGTATTTTCTGGCACCTTTTCAAATCATTTTCATATTCTTTTTGAGGAGTTTCATTTTCTAGGCCTGTTACTTCAGAACTCATTCATAGGGTACATATGAAAGAAGGGCTGCTCAGCATTGACTAAGCATTTGAGTAAGTTTTTATTTTAATCGCACCATGTAGGAGGTTGCTTTACAAATGAATGGGGAGAAAGGAGGCAATGCTTGCAAACTTCCCCCAGACAGAAGCTAAAACCTGTAAAACCATGCTAACAGAAAATTACCCTTTTCAGGTTCAGAGTGAGCTCTCTTCTGTAATATCTTTTGCAAAAAAAAAAAAAAAAAAAAGACAAAAAAAAATTTAAACAAATAGTTACTGAGCACCTATCATGCACCAGGCATTCTTCTAGACAGTGAGGACATGAGTGAATAAAAACAGGCAAAAATTCCCTGCTCTCACAAAGCTTACAATCTTTTCTAGAAAGGCACTGCACTCTTGAAATCTTTGGACGTAATCTTTTTATTGCAGCTCTTAACAATGTCTGCTGACGCAATGAGTGGAAATGGGTGGACCACACATACAGATGGCAAATTTATCAGGATCCCATTCTGGTCTGAAATGTTTGTGCAATGGAAATGCTCATCTCAGAATCGAGCAGGGCTGGCTACTCTGCGTTGTGGCACCGTTACTTTGCATTGCCCTGAGCTGCTCAATTCCATATGCAAAATCATTTTCAAAGAGATTGGGCCGTGACTGGATTTATGATGGGCTGTAGGCAGCATGGTCCTGGGAAGGACTGGGCAGAGTCAGCAAGTGCTGTTAACGTGTGCTCTCAGTCCCCCAGCTTGTAGACTGAGTCCTTCCCAGTCACTGAGGTGGCACCATCTCTAGAGGGCAGTGCCCTACAGAGCTGCAGCTGAGCACATGGTGGTGTATGGACAATGTGGAGGCTCCACTGTGGAGGATGGGGGCAGTCATGCTAGAGTTGAGTTAACTCCTTACTGCTCTCCCCATCTAAGTGAGCTCTTGTTGTGCATTTTGTAGCCTCAGGACATGGCTCCTAGCTCTCTTTTCCATGAGATGGTACCCCTGAGCCTCTCACAATGATGGGGCAGGCTCCGGAGTCTGCTGGCCCCTCCCTGGGCTATGCACAGCAGGGCACTCTGTCTCTCCCAATAGAAGACTTACCCATCACTCTGCAATAACTTCAATATTCATCTTTCTCTCTCCCAGACTTCCCTGGCCACAGGGACACAAGGCTCCCATGTTGCCAGCTAATGGTCATTTCTGTGGCTGTGGTCTGATGGCCGGGGCCATCCTGATACTTCCCAGGCAATTCCTGTACCAAAGGGTCTGGCCAGGCTCCTCCCAGTAGCCTCTTCTTAGAACAAAGGAGGGGTGTCATCCCCACCCTTCTCTCCTCCTTTCTCCTGCAGACCTGGCTGCCCCTTTTCTCTGAGTTTCTACAGGTGGCCAAGCCAGGGACAGCACAGGTGAGGGCCATGCTGTGGAGCTGGGGGCGGCGGGAGGCACTGCTGCCCTGTCCCAGAGCCTTATGGGGAAGTGAGGTGGGGTGGGCCCCCAGCCCAGAGAGAGCAGCCTCTTGTGGAGGAATCCTCCTAAGGAGCATTTACTGCCGTTTGAACATCCTGGGCCCCTCTCCATTATGTGGACTGGACATCTGTGTCCTCACAAAGTTCATATATTAAAACCTTAATCCCCAATGTGGTATTTGGAGGTGGAGCCTTCGGAAGGAATTAGGTTTAGATGAGGTCATGAGGGTGGAGCCCCCATGAATGGATTAGTGCCCTTATAAAGACAGGAAGAGACCAAGAGGTCCTCCTCTCTCTCTGCCATGGGAGAATACAAGAAGGTGGCTGTGTGCAAACCAGGAAAAGAGCTCTCACCAGACACCAAACCTTGCCACCACCTGATCTGGAGCTTCCCGGCCTCCAGAACTGCGAGAAATTAATGCCCTCCATTGTTTAACACAACCAGTCAATGCTTTTTGGTTAGCACAGCCCAAGCAGATTAAGATGTTGAACGCATCCCCACGGCCCCTGGCGGATGGCTGTCACTCAGGCATATGGAGCAGATTGAGGGTGGCTGTGCTGCCCTCTGCCCAGGTAACTGTGCTGCAGAGCAGGACCAGCGGCTGGCAGTGGGCAGATGCTTGACCACCTTGTATTGAGATTTCCCACTGACCTCCTCCTTGCTTTATAGGAAAGCCCAAGTTCCACAGCAGAACTCAGTCCTTCCTCCTTTATTTTTTTTTTAATTCGCTCTTTTTTAAAATTGCAAAAATTGTAGATATTCAGCAGCTACCAAGGTGTATAGGTGAAAGGTCAGAATCCCTTCACCTTCTGCAAATCCCGTGTCCCACGTGGGCCCACGGTCAGTGGGGTACTGGCGCAGCCTCCCAGTCCTTCTCTGTGAGCATCCGGTGGATGAAGCTGAGGCTGGAGGCACGGAAATGGGGTCTGGGAACGGATCCATTGACTCCTCTCTTGAAGAAACTGACAAGGAGAGGCTGCTGCCCCATGGGGTGTTCATCCAGCTGCAGCTGTCAGGAAATGATCCGCCCTGGGAGCTCTGGGAGCTTTGACCCTAAGGATGCAGGGTGAGACATCCTAGATGAGGAATGAGATGCAGAAGCCCTCGTGTCATGCTGGAGTGATTTTCCTTCACATTGACTACAAGGTAAAGTGCTGGGGCTATTTATGGATCTTTAATGCTACTTTTATTTTCAGCATCATCTCAAAAATTTCTTAGGATGCTTGTTCTAAAGGTAGCAGCCCAGAATTTCCTGATGTTTAGGGGTCTTCTTTAGGGCATTTTATCTCATCTAACTTTCATCTCAAAATTACTGACTGTGGGTGCATTTTTATTTAACACTAGCACCAAGATCATCCCTTGAATAATTAGATGATCTTGCTTCAGAATACGCCATTTGTTTTAAAGATTAAAACACAGCCAGAGTTAAAATGACACAATAATTAGCAAAAGCACAAAGGTCACAAAGCACATGAACAGCGTGGTTCACACCAGAAAGCTGAGGCCAGCGGGATCTCTGCCTGCCTGCCCACCACTGAAACAGAAAACAATCCACTCACACCCACACTCCCACGTCTTTCTGTATTGTTTTTCAACTAGAGAAACTCTGTATTATTTCAAACACTTCAAATCTCCACATTCCTGTTCAGGCAAAGTAGACCCCACTGGTTAGGTAGGCGCTGCACCGCTGGATCTCCATCAGCCGGCTGTGTGGCCCCTCACCAACCAAAAGGCCAGCAAGTAAGAGGTGTCCACTGGGGTCCCCCAGTCTCGCTCCAAAAGGCTGCCAGGCTTCGGCATGTCTGGGCAAACCAGGACGCCCGACCCACTCAGGCCAGTGTGGTAGGACTGCCTTGAATGGGATGGGGGGAGTTAGGGAGACAGCTGCGCCCCCCAGAAGTGGAAAAGTGTCCCCAGCATGCTGCTCCCTCAGACCCAGCCTGTTTGGAATATGGCTTGATGGAGAGGCCCTGCTCCAGGGAGCTCTCAGCCGTGAAGCCTTCCTGTCTGGAGGCAGGTGGCCCTGGGGTGCCTGACCCTCACTACAGGGCCCAGCTCCCCACATCCCTGCATCCTTGCCCACCCCAGGCACTCTGCAGGGCGAGCATTGCTCCTTGCTGGCTCTGCACCTGCCACCCGACAAGTTTAGCTCTGGACACGAAAGGCACTTGGTTTAGAGACGATCTGTCACCACCATGCAGGGCAATAAACCAGTGCCCACAGCTCTCCTCATTGCCTCGCAAGCCTAGCCTTATACCCGCTGGGCAAAAGCTTCAGGGTGGGCCCCTCCTTCTCCGTGCACCTTCCCCATCACTTTGCAAAAACATTCCGCTTTGGCCTCTCTCTTGGTTCCTGTGGCACATGGTATGGAGGCTTTAATTCTTTCTCTTTGTTTAATGTTCTCATCTTCATTTGCATCTTTCCACTAAAACTTTCTGCAAACAGCTGCCCACCACGAGGAAGTGTGTGCCGTATGAATGGTACCACGTCAGGGGGCAGCACTCCAGGCCCACCACACCAAGCTGGCTGGGAGCAGGCCCCTGGCCCGGCCACTCCCACTGTGTGGGACACATGTGTGGATCAAATCCCAGGAGGCACGAGAAACTGCCTCAGGCTGAGCCCAGGGGTGCGTCTGCATTACAGAGACCTGTTGACAGCTCTGGGGGGAGCACAGGACCTGCAGGAGCTGGCATTTTGATTTAGGACGCAGGAGCCTGGGGTGGGATGGCAGATGGTTATGCTGGGTGAGGGGCAAGGGAGAGGCCAGCGGAGAGAGGAGAGGGGTAGCCACGGGGACCAGAGAGAAGGGGGTGGGAGTGGGAGGTTTCTGAAGAAAACACTTGGCAACTTGAGCCAGCAGGGTGTCCAGGAAACAGCTGCTGAGGGGGAGACGTGGGCAGCCAAGGGTCACTCCACAGGTGAGGTGATTTATACCGTCCTGGGGAGGTCCTTGGCAGGGTCTGAGTTTGGGCAGTGAACAATCCATCACAACCATCCAGCACAGGGATCTATGTGTCCCTGTGCTGAAAACTGGACGTGGACACCAGAACACGTCCTTTTTCATCATGGCCACTACAACTTAGGCCCTTAACAGCGTACGTTTCACCCTTTAGAATCATTCTGATAAAACCTATTCTAACCATAGCATCAGCGTCATATGGCTCACGTGGTGTATGAAAACCTACTGCAATCCTCCCCCTAAACTTGCACAATGTATCCTTTATCTGGCAGTACCATGTTATCACATATTTTTTATACCATCATGATCTCTCCGCACCAATGAATAAATGAAAAGAAATATTATGCATCAACACTTCCTTTAAAAGTTTTGCTATTGAAATTTATGGTTACCAGGGGATAAGGGGGGGAGGGATAAATTGGGAGATTGGGATTGACATATACACTACTATATATAAAATAGATCTAATAAGAACCTACTGTATAGCACAGGGAACTCTACTCAATACTCTGTAATGGCCTATATGGGAAAAGCATCTAAAACAAGAGTGGTTAGATGTACACGTATAACATTCACTTTGCTGTACAGCAGAAACTGACACAACAGTATAAATCAACTATACTCCAATAAAAAAAATTTTTTTTAACTTTTGTTATTGAACTTTGAAGGAATCATTGCAAATGATGGTGTCTCTTGGGGGGCCCAGGGAATCTTCTGCATCCCAGGCAGGACGTCCCTGGGAAATGTTCCCTAGCGAGCCCAGCCCAGCTAGAGGCGCTGCCTTCAAGAGAACTGTCTCTCCAGGAGCTCAGTGCCTGGGCCTCGCGACCTGGCCAGGACATTTAACTTCCTGCCAGGAAGTTGCAGTGAGCAGTGCTGCGGGAGATGCTCCGGAGAAGGCGGGGTGGGGGGGAGAACTAGGAATGGGACCAGCTGGAGAGGGAGGGAGGGAGGACAGGAGGGGCTGTGGGGAAGGGAGGAGCTCTGGTGACAGCACAGCAGGCGTCAAGGGACCAGTGGACAAGCCCCCCCACCCTTGGGGCTCTGGGCACAGTACAAGGCGACCCACAACACCAGAGGGACCCTCAGAGATGTCTGGCCTGACCACCCCGCCTCTGTCTGCGCCCTTGCGCAGGAAGGCGTAGCTTTTCCTTCTTGCCATCTAATAGTATTTCGTGATTATTCATTTCTTATCTGTTTTCACTACTAGAATCTAAGTTCTGTGGCGACAGAGTTTTATACACTCACACAGACAAACACCCCATTATTCATCACCATGGCCATCATTTAACCGTCCTGGGAAACCTGTGGGTGTATGTGACTGTTCTGGCTTTACAGAGGAGGAAGCTGAGACACACACACAAAAAGCAAAAAGCAAAAAGCAAAAAGCAAAAAGCAAAAAGCAAAAAGCAAAAAGCAAAAAGCAAAAAGCAAAAAGCAAAAAGCAAAAAGCAAAAAGCAAAAAGCAAAAAGCAAAAAGCAAAAAGCAAAAAGCAGAACTGGGGGCTTCCCTGGTGGCGCAGTGGTTGAGAGTCCGCCTGCCGACGCAGGGGACACGGGTTCGTGCCCCGGTCCGGGAAGATCCCACATGCCGCGGAGCGGCTGGGCCCATGGCCGCTGAGGCTGCGAGTCCAGAGCCTGTGCTCCGCGGTGGGAGAGGCCACAACAGTGAGTGGCCCGCGGGCCGCAAAAAAAAAAAAAAAAAGCAGAGCTGGGAGGCACACCCAGGGCCGTCGTGTGGTTTCACAGCCCGGCTGCTTTTCCTCCAGGGAGGACGCTCGCTGTTAGCAGCAACCCAGAGGGAGTGGGGCCTGAGCTGGGCAGGCAGCAGCCAGAGAACACCCCTTGGCTCCGGGATCCACCCAGCTCTGCGGACCGGAATTGGGAAGAGACGGGCAGCCATATACCATCATATAGTAGAGCATCCTCACTGTATGGATACAAGTGATGTAAATAACCTTGAGACAGATAATAGTAAACTATAGTAAAATCATTAGAAGTGGTAAGTTTTGAGTTCATGACCATCTACTACCTTTGCTTTGGGTATAATTTATTTAATGGAAGACATAAATAATTTTTAATAATGGCTGTGGGTAACAACCAGCTCACCAAATTCCTGAAGACCTTCCAGTTGGCTCTGGTGAGCCAGCAGGCGGCTCCACACATCTGTCTGCTGAGGACGGAGGAGGAGCTGGGGCCCAGGGGGGCCGCCGGGGGCTCTGCCGCGCCCACACATCCGGCACGTGGGTCCCACAGGGCTCCGCGCTCAGGGCCTCCCAACAGCAAGCCGGAGCCGAGAGAGTGGCGGAAATCACGTGCGCTGTGCATCCCAGCGGACGGCTGCAGTTCCCACGTACGCTGGGGGAAAGGAAACACACTGGCCAGGCGGGGCTCCTCGAGAGTTTCAGGGATGTTGCTACAACTGGCCACGAAAGAAACCGACTGTGGGAATGTGCTAGAAGGGCAGCAGCCGGAGCACAGGAGCGGGGCCGGGGGGCGGGGGGGGGCGGACCGCAGAACCTCCTGGAAAGAGGCGGTAACCCTGGTCCCACCACCTCCCAGAGCCACCTACTGGATTCCCAGCCCTGAGCGAGGGACTCACGTGGAATTTCTAAAGGCTGGAAATGTTGGGTCGTGGGGAGGAAGGTGCGGAAGAAAGGTGGCCGCAGTGGACCCTGACTCCCCACTTTCGTGGCTCTGAACTGTGCCCCGCAAACCTCTCCACCTTGGTGAAGCAGGAACACTGGGACACCCCAGCTCCGCACTGCCCAGCGGACCGTTCCTCCCTCACCTGCTGGCAAGCCGGGCCGTAAGTTGCCCAGGTCTCAGGCCAATAACAATCAAAAGATGACCCACGACAAGCCTGGGAAGCGTCAGG
>NW_006798273.1:2527437-2553790 GCF_000442215.2 Lipotes vexillifer
GGGAAAGAGGACTCCAGAGAGGTGGGGGCTGATTCTAGCCTGGCCTTGGCCTTGGGCCACTGTGAGACTCATGGACCCAGGAGCGGGGACCCGGTCCAGATTATCTCGGAGAATCAGCGAACCTCAAATGCTCACAGCTGCAACCAGCAGAGAAGGTGAGAGCAGTGGCTGAGACGAGCAAATGCGTGGCCTTGAGAAATGGGAGGGTTGCCAGATGAAATACACAATGCCGTTAAATTTGAATTCCAGATAAACAACAAATGATTCTTAGTATAAGCATATCCCAAATATTGCACAGGACACATTTATACCCAAAATTATTCATTGTTTATCCGGTATTTACATTTCACTGGATGTCCAGTTTGTCTCTTGCTAAATCCGGCAACCCAAGAAACAGGTCTAATGCATCCCCTTACAGGGGCCATAACCATACCCTCCCCTCAAAGGCAAGACAAAGCTTTCACACGCAGTCGGCCTCGTGGGCTGTGTGACAACCCTCACGTCCCTAGACCCACAGTTCATTTCATGGCTCAGGACAGGTGACTGGGACAACCGACGTCAATGTGAAGTCGTGGCACAAGCTTCTGCACCTGTGCCAGAGGCCCATGTTCAACTGTCACTCAGCCTGTGAGTCTGGAATGATTGCCATCATCCCCATTTTACGAACCAGAAAACTGGGCTCCAAGGGCCAAACCAAGAGGAGATTTACAAGCTTTGAAATTCTTTTTTGCATCGCTTTACTCTTGTGTGATCAAAGAATTCCATGCTCATGCTGTCACATGTGGAAAGTACAAGTACCTTAAAAGAAGCCAAAAAATGGCTTTACAGCCGGGCTCCCATGAGCCCTGACTCACTGAGTGGGCTTGTGAGTTCTGCTGGGCTCCACTGCCATGGGGTGGAAACATGCCCTTCTTGACAGTACATAGTGAAAATGTGCAGCTACATAATAGGTATCACGAAGGACAATGTCTAATGATGAATTAGCTAGGACAATGCCTGTCAGTCCGCCAACGGTGAAAAGGAAGATGAAACCCAGGGCTCACATCATGGCCGGGGATCATTTAATGTTACCTCCGTGGATTGTTGCCAGTCAAGGGGGTGGAAATGAAGGACCAAATCCTGCCATTTTGCAGAGCCCAGTTCTGCATCACTGCTGCTTCTCACTGACACCAGGCAGTGGGGAACAGAGTCCTGACTCCCCACTCGCACAGCCTCACTCAGTCTCTCTGCTTCCAAGTGAGGGTGGGGCTCAGGTCCCACTGGTCTCTGCTGACACTATCTCGTGGGAACATCAGAGCACCACTTGCTTCTACGGTGGGAGAGTGAAAGATCTGCTTGGCGTTTGCTTTCCCAGTGGGGGAAGTGGGGAGAAATCCACAATCAATAGAAATTGACTAGAGGCCAAACAAAAAAGGCAAGGCTTTACCGGGGCCCCTGATGCAGCACCGGGCGTGCGGGTGGGGGAGCGAGAACAAACAACAGGTTCCCTTGCTTGTCCGCTGGCTGAGGTGGGGTGAGCTGGTTCCTTATATGGGGTGAGGGTAGGGGTGTGTCCATGGGTTGGGCTGGGGGGTGGCTTAGGTGTTTTGCCCACCCCTTAGGTGGTGTTGAGTGCAGGGGGGCATGCGCTGTACCCTGCTTTAGTTCCCGACACCATGTTTTTGCTCCTGGCTCTTCAGAAGTGGCAGCTGAGGTTTTGTTTGCTGTTGTTGTTTTTGTCTTTTGTATCTTTTGGTCCAGAATTTGCCGCAGTTGTGCAGGCACACAGTTATTTTTGAATCCCATGTAGTTTCTTTGTATTTTGTAGCTCGAGGAGAGGTGTGTCCAGGTGCAAGCTTTGCAGCACTGCAGCAAGAGGTCCCAGGTCCCAGGCCTGTCTCACTACCTGCTTCTACCAGGTGGGGGATTGGGTAGATCAATCCCCCAGCAGGGGAATCAGGGCGTCATCACCTGCTTCCACCTACAGGACGTGGGGATGTGTAGGAGATTATCTCCCCTCTTATCCTGGAATGGGAGACACTTTTTTTGTTGGTGTTTGACTGATACAGAGCTGGTAATATGCAAAGCTTTTCTATTCTGCTAGGCTGCTCTCTTCCCAGTCTTTTGGCTAGAAGAAGCAGGTTTTACTTACAGCTTTTTTTGTTTGTATCTGTTTGTGGTTCTGAGTTACGAACTTTTCCAACGGTTTGTGCTATCTAGGAGGCAAAAGAAATTAAATTCAAAAATCAAACAGACAATTCCCCACCATGTTATTACTCAAGTCATGATGTCGCTAGACAGTTCATCTTCTTTCCCCCTTCAGAGCCTTCCTATGTTTGCTGTGTTATGTCCAGAGGTTTTTTTAGTTGTAAGAGGAAGGACCTAGAAAGAATGGAGCTACTCCATTTTGACCGGAACTAAGAACCCAAATACACATTTGTTCCAAATTCTGAATTCTCATAACGAGTTTGAAATCATTCCATCCAGGAATGCACTGGTGAGCCACTAATCTCTTTTCTTCCTCTGTGGTAATTAGTTCTCTTGTTCGTGACTAATTTCACATTCGGTTACAGACTTTCCTTTTCGTTTCTTTGTAATATGCTTTACTCTTGTAAATATTGTAATATTCGTTTCTTTGTAATATTCCTCCTCCCCGTGCGATCTCATGGAAGTTTCCTTCAGTGCCCATTCACTGGGATTCTCAGGAGGAGTATGGGGCAGGGTCTCTGAATTTTTAGGTGGTCTTCTGTGACCTGGTTTTGCTGTTAGATCAGAACCACAAGCAAGTGTGGAATAATGGCCATTTTTCTTCAGCTCCTTTTCTGGACGAAGCACAGGATCCGCCTTTTGTTTGAGGTGAGATGCACTCTCTCCTGACTGAAATTTGAAACTTGCATCGCTTGTCTGTTGTTTTTCTAAGTCACTTTTGTTTATATTCTGTACTCAAAAACATCAAGAATGGACCCTGTTTATCAGTTTGTGGAGATAACTGTGTGCTCCTCTCCTTTGTACCGTTTATTTCAGCTGGATTCAACATGCAACACTTACTACTCGAAGGTATGCGGTGATTCTGAAATAAATACATGCTTTTGCTCAGTTTCTGGGCTTTTTTATGTTGAAAGACTTGCTCTGTCACCACACTACATGATTTTCCCCGAATGCCTTCTGAGAAGCGTGTCATAATTGTAGCTGTTCTTGTGGTTCAATCTCTTGAAAAAAAAAAAAAGTTCTCCAACAATGGGCGGAAAATACCTTATGCTGCATTTATTCATTTTTCTTATGTGCGTTTCTTTCTTATTCCACAAGGTGGAATGACTTGATTATGATAAGCTGCTCCATTCTAAGTGTCACTGTTGCCATTTGAGGGGGTCGGCTTAATGTGGAATCTTGAAAACATCATAACATGATACAGATGAACTTATATACAAAACAGAAATAAACCCACAGACATAGAAAACAAACTTGTGGTTACCAGAGGGGAAGGGGAGGGGATAAATTAGGAGTTTGGGATTAACAGATACACACTGTTATATATAGAATAAACAACAAGGTCCTAATGTATAGCACAGGGAGCTATATTCAGTATCTTGTGATAAGCCATAAGGGAAAAGAATATGAAGAATGTATATATGTATAACTGAATCCCTTTGCTGTACAGCAGAAATTAACACAACAGAGTAAATGAACTACAGTAAAAAAAAAAAAAACCGTCTTCCTGCAAGCAATAGCAACCATTTCCTTTTGTTCTCGTCTTTCCAACGGAGTTGAATTTATGGTACTACCATCTTTATCACCATTTGTTTGGATTCTTGGTTTAAGCTGAGTTTGCTCTGGATGCTGGATCATTGCTGATGTGGATCAGAAAAAGTACAGAGCGCCAGAAGAGAAGAACTTATAACAAGCACTAACTCAGCGGACGCTGCGGTGCCTCTAAAGCTGGCCCATGCCGGCTCCTTTTCCAAAAGACGTTTTGAGTTTACAGCTTGTTTTCTGTGCACTGACTCTGTTCCCCACAGCTCTTCTCGAACTGTTTGACTTCTTCAGTAAATACAACCCTCTATGGTTGTTGCTATCGTTGTTCGATAGGGTATCTAATCCATGGTCCTTGAGAGCTTTTTCAACTAGAAATGTTGCTCCGTTTGCACACACTGGGTCTGGAGCCTTAAAGGAATGTCCAGCAAGTCTGAGATGAGCTACATTGGCTTCAGTTGTACATGCTGATTCTGGACTTGGTACAAGAGAAATCTGGCCCAAGGTTTATGCCAATTTCGCCTCCTTTTTATTTGAAATAAGATCACTGATATTGGGCTTCCCTGGTGGCGCAGTGGTTACGAATCCGCCTGCCAATGCAGGGGACACAGGTTCGAGCCCTGTTCGATCCCACATGCTGCAGAGCAACTAAGTCATGAGCCACAACTACCGAGCCTGTGCTCTAGTGCCCGTGAGCCACAACTACTGAAGCCCGCGAGCCTAGAGCCTGTGCTCCATAAAAAGGGAAGCCACCGCAATGAGAAGCCTGTGCACCACAACTACTCATAAAAAGAGTAGCCCCCTCTCTCTTCAACTAGAGAAAGCCCACACGCAGCAACGAACACCCAATGCAGCCAAAATAAATAATAAAATAAAATAAATATATTTATTATTAAAAAAAGATCACTGATACCTTTTTTTAAATTGGAGTATAGTTGATTTAGAACACTGTATTTGTTTCAGGTGTGCAACAAAGTGACATGTATGTATGTGTGTGTGTATATATATATATATATATATATATATATATATATATATTCTTTTTCAGATTCTTTTCCCATATAGGTTATTACAAAATATTGAGTATAGTTCCCTGTGCTATACAGTAGGTCCTCACTGGTTATATATTTTATATATAGTAATGTGTATCTGTTACTCCCAAGTTCCTAATTTATCCCTCCCCTTTCCCCTTTGGTAACCATAAATTTGTTCTCTATGTCTGTGAGTCTACTCTTGTCTTGTAAATAAGTTTATTTGTATCATATTTTAGGTTCCACATATAAGCAATATCATAGGATGTTTGTCTTTCTCTGTCTGATTTCATGTAGTATGATCATCTCTAGTCCATCCACGTTGCTGCAAATGGCATTATTTCATACTTTTTTATGGCTGAGTAGTATTCCATTGTGTATATATACCACATCTTCTTTATGTAATAAGGTAACTGATATCATTTTTTAATGATTTTTTTTTAAATTATTTATTTTTGGTTGCATTGGGTCTGTTGCTGTGCGCGGGCTTTCTCTAGTTGTGACGAGCCGGGGCTACTCTTCATTGCAGTGCGTGGGCTTCTCATTGCGGTGGCTTCTCTTGTTGTGGAGCATGGGCTCTAGGTGTGAAGGCTTCAGTAGTTGCAGCACATGGGCTCAGTAGTTGGGGCTCTCCAGCTCTAGAGTGCAGGCTCAGTAGTTGGGGTGCATGGGCTTAGTTGCTCCACGGCATGTGGGATCTTCCCGGACTAGGGCTCGAACCCGTGTCCCCTACATTGGCAGGCAGGTTCTTAACCACTGCGCCACCAGGGAAGCCTGGTAACTGATATCTGAGTTCTTCAGCTCTTCCTCCCAGAGCTTTAATCACCGTTTTTCATCTTTTCAGAGATCACGACAGAAGGCAAATGAAGAAAACATACTTCCTAAAGTGCTCATTTAAAAATTTTTCCAATTTGTTATCCATTTTCACAGATTTTGAACATAACATCTTTTTGTTATTTGGGTTTTTACTTAGATTCCTCTCAGAATGCCCTTTTCTGTGGCTCTAGGATTCATGGCAGCCGTCGGCACCCACATACTGAATCCAAAGAGGGTCCTCTGTACAAGGCCCCTGAGAACACACAGCACTGTTTGCAGTCGAGATGCCTGCATACCTCTTCACCCTGGCCTCCTTCCCTCAGTGCTCTGGCACTCCAGCCTCCTTTCTGTCCTTGAAATACATTGACTCTCTGCTACCCCAGGACCTTTGCACGTCCATTGCTCCGCTATGTGCTCCTCCCTGGGTCTCCACAAGGCACCTGCCCCTCACCACTCAGGCCTCACCCCCACGCACACACATCACCATCAGTCACAGCCCATTATTCCACTCAGCTTCCTTTGTGGTGTTGGTGTTTGTTTTGGTAGCTCTTATCAAAATTAACTTACCCTGTGTGTTTTGGGGTTAGCAACTCAGCATCTTGCTCCCTTATAGAATGTAAATTCTGTCCTGGCAGGAACCTTGACCATCCCCTTTTCAGCCATGCGATGATGATAACAATGCCCAACACCTAATGATCCTTGTGTAAATATTTGTTCGAATGAATTTTACTGAATCCAATTGAAATGACTTGAAAGGAAATTAATGAAACTATTAAAAGGTGGATATATTTTGGCTTGACCTGAGGGGTCATTCAAGAGAAACGAAGATGTTAAAATTAAGTGCTTGACATGAATTACTCTGGATTTGCAGCTAGAAAGGAACTTTCTACTAAAGCTGGATTCGACAAAGGAAGTGGAGTGATCCATCTACCTCCTCTCCTTGCCTTCACTCAGCGCTTCATGCATTTGGCCGAAAAGCATTGGAAGATGCCCTGAGGCCAGCTGCCTCCAGGGGCCAGGAATGGGATGAGGAGGACACCCTATTCCCGTTTCCAAGGCACTTGCCATCTGAACCCGTGGTAAGGGCAAAGGCAAGAATACGCACCTGAGGGCCTTTGGAGCAAAGAGCGGAACAGGTCACCAGAGACCAGGCTCCACAGAGGTATCATGAGGTGGCTGGACGGTACGAGCTACAAGTAGGCATCCAGGGACCAACTTTGAAGGAAAGGCACAAGCAGTGGCAGAGTTCATGTGCAAAGATCCAGGCAAGGAGAAAACAGGCCAGGAAGCAGGGGACCAGGAGCCCAGCATCCAGAGGGGGTGGGTGGCCTGTGCGACCTACACAGTGCCTGTCAGCCCCAGGTGGGGGCCAGCCCTTCCCTGTAGACGTGTTGTCATTGTTCATAAGAAGAACAGTCAGCATTTAGTGAACACTTACTTTTGTCAGTTGCCTTGGTGACACATTACATATGTTTAATCCATCACAGCCATGTGACCATGTGGGGACTATTATTCTCTCTACTGGATCTGTGTGGAACGATGGCTTTGTCAGCGTGGTTGGCTTTCCCGAGGTTACAGGGCTAAGTGGCAGGGCTGGGCCAGAACTCGGGTCTGTCTTCTCGGGATGTGTCAGAGGGCCTGGACCACTCAGCAAGCTCACAGATCCACCAGCACTGCCCTCGGGCTCTCCCACATCAACCCCTCTCTCTGTGCCCAGGCCCGGCCTGGCCTGACATCGACATAACTGCATAGGGAGCTCTGGACTGGTTTCGGATGAGAACAGCACATGAAAGAAAGATGGGGACAAAGAAAGCACACAATCAGAAGAAAAACTGAGCCCTATGCACTGATAGTCGGAGTGCCTGGAAACTCAAAAGCCCAGATTGAGTTTGGTAGAAATGCTAATCACAGGAGAAAAGGGTTTGGTTTGGGGTGTTTGTTGGTTGGGTTTTTTGGTTTTGTGTTTGGGTTTTTTTTTGCTTTTGTTGCTTTTTGTTTGTTTTTGTCTTTGTTTGTTTGGGGTTGTTTTGGCCGTGCCACGCAGCTTGTGGGATCTTAGTTCCCCGATCAGAGATCGAAAGCACCAAGTCTTAACCACTGGACCGCCAGGGAGTTCCCTTATTTTGTTTTTTAAATCATTTATTTGTAGCAATGCTGTGAAACATACACTATCGCCTACTATCTATGAATCTCAGAGGAACATCAAAAATTGTTTAGATGCTTGCGAGTGGCTTCTGGCATCCATAAGATAAGACTTTCACTAGATAAGGCATGTGACCCACCACGACTGGAAACTTCTCTATTGCAGACTCCGGATAGAAGGAGAGGCATAGGGACATAGATTGAAGAGCTGGGAAAATCAATAACAGAGGCAACAAGACGACAGGGGGTGGGAAAGAAAAGGAAAGTTTTCCTCCTGTACCTGTGAACCAGCTCTGTATGCTCTCAAAAGAGCCTGAGTTGTCCCCCTCGCGAACACCAGAGTGTGGAAAGTCAGACCCAAATCCTGGTCTGAAACAAGAGAAATTTGGAAATATAGAGAAGGGCTATAAAAGAATAGCCAACGGATGAAACCAATGACAAAAAGCAAGATAGAAACAAAAGTGAATTCTGGAGAAGGCTGAGAAGGGTTTTCAAGTACATGATGGTGAAAAACAGCTTTTCCGATTTCTAGCAAATAATTTTTGAAACGCGAATTTCATAACTCAGGTGGTAGTGGTTCAGATGACAGGATACGCACTGGACCACAGCAGTTTACGAGGCCACAGAGGACACTGGAGCCTCTCCTTTATGGAGGACCCTCGAGGGAGAGCTGAGCTGACACCTGGCTAGGCTTGGCGGTGGTTTTGCTGAAGCCCCAGAGATAAACGAGGGAGCGAAAGCAGGGACACTCCTGACTCCAAGTGCCCTTGTGCAGAGAGAGATAAATGGGCAGTCCATTTTGAGATCCAAAGGACAATGCAGAGGAAAGCAACCTAAGTAATGGAATTCCACCACAGAAAACCCCCTGAGAGGCACATGGAGGAGTGTATACAGCACATGCTCAAGTAAGAAAAAAAAATGTAAGTAGATGAGTATGTTGTAGGAAAACCATTGAGCCCAAAGGTTTCATAGGTCATTGTCAAAGACCTAGCGTTCATATTGGGTAGAAATGCTCATTATGAAAACAAACAAACAAACAAAATAAAGCATTTTATGATGAGAGGGTGTCATGGATCAGGGGTCACAGTCTGGTTTTGCACACCTGATGTCTGAATTACAAAATAAAATGATTGGTAGGTACATTTTTAAAAAATAGAAGTTAAATCTCTGGGTAGAATGATTACGGGAGATTTTTATTTGTTTTCTTGGATGCGTGTGCAATAGATTCATAACCGTAGAGAGGCAGGAAGAGGGTATTTTAAAAGGAAAGTAAACATCAGAGCTACTCCAGCCCATCTACTTCCCATTCTAACTTTTAATGGTCTCCCAATTCTATCAGTTCTTAGACATTGGGCTCTCTCTTGGGCGATAGGACATTTTCTTGGGCGATAGAACATTTCCTAAGCTGGGCCCGGTTCTCCTGAGAGCCTGCAGCAGCCCAGCAGCAAAGCCAGGCCTCCCAAAGATGCCTGGCCACGTCTCTGGCCTCAGATCCCTGATGTGGACGCCAACGTCTAACACACAGTTTGTTTTCCAAGCCAAGGCGCCTTCTCAGGAGTGGGCTCGTTGCCACTCTGGCTGGAAAGAAGGACTGTCCGGCCTGAGCCATTCAACTCGGACACTGGCCTCCAGCCAATGTCTGTCCCATGAGCCCAGGGGCTGCCTGTCTGCTGGGTCAGGAAGCCGAGGGTCAGCCGGCGGAAGTCTGGAGCACACACAAGCTCACTCCAAGGTCCTCTCATTCTCCCAGTGTTTACAGTTCTCTCTCAAGACAGAGTGCTTTCCTAAATAAAATTAATGATGGCAGCAAAAGTGAAAAACAAACTCCCTCTCTTTCCTTCCCACAGACACCGAGAATTTGAAGGCTCCATTAGAAGTGGGTGGCCCAGCCTGAGAGCAGGGATGGCCGGGAGGGAGGGATCAGAGCCCCCCTCTCAGCCAGTGGTGATTCATGGTCATTGCATTTCCCACAATGTAAAGGAACACGGCCTCCTGTCAAATGAGGACTTCCGTGCCTGAAGATGGGAAAAACAAAAATGTGTTTGGAAATTCCAAGTCCGATGGGTAAAGTGTTGGGGCCGTTACAGACCTATGTCCCCACCTGGCTCAAGGCTTTCCTTTGTCTGGCCTTCACCTCTCTGAGCGCAATTTCCATCTCTATAAAATAAGGGTAATAAATAACACTAACCTTAAGCAGGGTTGGGTGAAAGGGGAGGAGGGGTGGGTGGGACGAATTGGGAGATTGGGATTGACATCTATACACTATTGATACTATGTATAAAATAGCTAACTAATGAGAACCTGTTGTACGGCACAGGGAACTCTCCTCAGTGCTCTGTGATGACCTAAATGGGAAGGAAATCCAAAAATGAGATATAGGTATACGTATAGCTGATTCCCTTTGCTGTATAGCAGAAACTAACACAACATTGTAAAGCAGCTATACTCCAATAAAAATTAATAATTTAAAAAAAGAAAGGGAGAAAAAAGAAGGCTTGGGTGAGAATTAAATACGTAGCACATTAACTGGCATATTGTATGCCCTCAATGTTTGGTGGTTATTATTATTATCATACACTTTTCCAATGGTGAATGTTGGGAGAATGAGGCTTTCTCACCAGGGGGGAATGGGACACAAGGGCAGGGGTTAGCATGAATGATACCTGCCTTCCTGACTGCCCATGTACAGCAGCAGTTCCCAACCTTTTTGGCACCAGGGACCAGTTTCATGGAAGACAATTTTTCCACGGACCACGGAGGGGAGATGGTTTCTGGATGATTCACTCACATTACATTTATTGTGCACTTTATGCCTATTATTATTACATCGTAATATATAATGAAATAATTATACAACTCACCATGATGCAGAATTGGTGGGAGCCCTGAGCTTGTTTTCACTTGCCACTCACTGATAGGGTTTTGATATGAGTCTGCAAGCAGTTGATTTATCATGGTCTCTGTGCAGTCAAACCTCTCTGCTAATGAGAATCTGTATCTGCAGCCGCTCCCCAGCGCTAGCATCACCGCCTCAGCTCCACCGCAGATCACCAGGCATTAGATTCCCCTAGGGAGTGCGCAGCCTAGATCCCTCGCGTGTGCAGTTCAGAGTAGGGCTCGCGCTCCTATGAGAATCCAACGCCACCGCTGATCTGACAGGAGGCGGAGCTCAGGCGGTAATGCGAGCGATGGGGAGCGGCCGTAAATACAGATGACGCTTCACTCACTCGCCCGCTGCTCACCTCCTGCTGTGCAGCCCGGTTCCTAAGAGGCCGCGGACCTCTGATATAGAGGACCTTGGAAGGAAAACCAGCCAGTGACCACCGTCTCAGATCACGCCTGTCATGGGATAGTGACGTGGGCACTGGAATGGGAGTTGGGAAAATCATGTCACCTCGGACGCTCTTCGTTGAGGACACAGCACGTGCCAGATGCACTATATAGAAGCTAGAATAGCAATAGGGTCATCTTGGACAAGTCACTTATTATATATGAGGCTCAGCTTCCTCATTTCCAAAGTCAGGACCGAAAAATGAGATGCTGAAAATAAACGTTCATCGTGAACCGCCAAGTGGCTCTCCAGTACGCTGCAGTAGAACTTTCCACACAACTGCATTCTAAGTTGACACCCTATAAACCACATGTGCAGCTTTTCAAGTGACCCTGGAAACGTACGGATGCTGACTCAACGATAAAATATGTCGTCAGGGATACAGTTGAAAATGCACCTGGAAGGTCCATACCTTTGCAGTTGGAGGTTCAACTAATGTTTCTTAAACACAAAGCATGAGCCAGCACCCTACTTGGAGCTTTGGATCCCCTGGGTCTGATGCAGAGAGGAGGACTGTGCAGTACAAGCCCACATAGGAAGTCAAACGCGAGTGAAGAAACTCCCTATGTGGGAAATCATACTAGTCAGAGAAAAGTGGTGGGGTTAACCGCCACTCAACTAGCGATATAACACTTGATAAATATCTTATGATCTCTCGGTGCACTTCCTCTTAGCTGAAGGGTGCTAGACCCATCTTTAACATATCATGCACATTTGTGATGTCGCTGAATGCAGAGGGTTTTCAAATGATGACCTGACTCAAAAGAAAAGGTCAAAATCCAACCTACTGAATTCCAAGAGGACCTGTACAGATTGCTTAGTGTATAAGAAACTGATTTACATATGTATCTTGTAGAAAAAACTTAATTCTACAATCCTGTTGCTTCTAATTATGATTCAAAATTCAGAAACTATAAAAAAGTTAACAGTTCAACTACATCTAAAAGCAACAACAACAACAACCTTTTCATGGCAAAAAATAATAGTAACACGGACAAACTAGGATATAAATGCAATTAACAACAAATAATGAGGAGGGTGTTTTTAAAGTTATAGTAAGAAAAGAAAAAGTGAGTAGGAAGAAGAGAGGAGAGGGAAAGGGAGAAACTGAGTCCCGTGGGTTATAGACTCGGTCAGGGTGCGATAGCTTTTTACTGAGATGACACGGTGTCATGACGCCCGCTGGGACAGATCCAGAAGGGGACCGTGGCTAGGGCATGAAGTCACAAAGGTCATCTCGTGTCAAAATGCCAAAGACTGACTCCATTGCCCGTGACTTCCAGACTAGGGAACTAGCAGGACAGAGTTCCATCTACTAAGGAAGACTAAGCTAAGCCAGGGTAGGAAAGCAATGATGAAGAACTGCCCCTCTTATAAGCTAGAAATGCAAAGGCAGTTAAGACACTGTTCGGCCCAACTAGGAGTAAACGAGGCGCCAGCCACGGGACCAGGAATTTCAATCCGATACGGTGAGAACAGGGGTCAGTTGTGCAGTGGGACCAAAGGGGCACAGAGAGGTATCCAGCCCTGTGGTGGTGATGGGGAATCAGGAGATGCTCCCTGGAAGAAGCGGCACTGGAGCTCTGAAGGACATAGAAGACAAGGGTGTGTTTGGAGGGCAGGAGCCTCGAAGGAGACAGCTCTTCTCCTGATTCCTCCCATTTGCTGGCTGTAAAGTGAGCTGTCCGGGCCTGGATAGCACTTTTCCAGGTGATTCGGAAAGTGCAGGCAGGTTTGACCTGAAGCAGGTTGGATGGAGCCTGAGAGGGGGCTGTGAGGCTGCTATTCCGTCCAACTCAGCCTACATAGCCTCCATACCACCGACGTGCCCTTCCTGGCATTGCACCAGCCAGACCTAGGATTGATGAGAACCCAGCAAGGACGCAGCAGCTTGTGGGGGATGTGGGCAGAAGACTGTGGAGAGACCCACCAGCTGCCCCGGGGAGCTGGTCGCCATCTGTAAGGTGACACAATGCTAAATCATTTCTGGAACTCTTGCTGTCTGAATGCAAAGTCCTCTTTTTCTATGATTTTAATCTGCAAGCACAACCAACACTGACAACTGCTTTTCCTTTCAACGTGCGTGAAATGATGTGTGTGCGTGACCACAGACCCCATCCAAAGACGTGGGGAAATCAGGAGAGGTTTTTTGTTTGTTTGTTTGTTTGTTTTGTTTTTTTTTTTTTTTGCGGTACGCGGGCCTCTCACTGCTGTGGCCTCTCCCGTTGCGGAGCACAGGCTCCGGACGCGCAGGCTCAGCGGCCATGGCCCACGGGCCCAGCCGCTCTGTGGCATGTGGGATCCTCCCAGACCAGGGCACGAACCCGTGTCCCCTGCATCGGCAGGCGGACCCTCAACCACTGCGCCACCAGGGAAGCCCCGGGAGGTTTTTTTTTTAAACACAATAGTTTGGGGGAAAAAGCATTCCTTGCTTAGGAGAACTATTTTCAAGCACTTGAGAGGTGATGAACAGCTGCTGTTAAGTCACTTTATCTTCTCATAGAATCGGTGAGCAGAGAGAGAGGCAGGAGGTCTCAGAAAGGCTGGGAGCCTGGAGTCAGGCCGCCTCCTTTCAGGGGCAGTGATCTGGGAAATGACACGCAGCTCCCAGGATCCCATGTCCTCCTGTGTCAGTCGGGGATGTCAACATAGGATACTGAAACACACACTATCATGCCAACAAGCTCTGATGAGTTTCCCTAACACATTTATGTTTGTGTACCGTTTAATAACTGTGTATTTCATTATTCAGAAAAGTATTTACACTGATAATATTACTGCTGCTATTAAATAAAATGTACAGTTATTTTAGGACTTCTAATTCTACAACATATTAATTGATTTCCACGGAGGTTTTTTGAGGGTCAAATGAGAAATTGTGTGTCCAGGGCCTGGCACTTTGCCAACACCTAATAAATGTGCTTTGTTATTAGTAGTGGTAGTCATATTATCATTGTTGTTATTATAATTTAATAATTATTTCTGAGATGAGCTGCATATAAAGTAAAGAGCATTACAATTGATTTCTTCAAAAATATTCTAAGTTTCAGAAACCTTTTTGACAATCCAATCAGCCCTTTCCTCAAACACCCCAAATGCTCTCTCTCTACTTACACATTCTGTAAACACGAAGGAAGCCCAGGGCCTCACTCTATTCGCACCTCGGCTCATTCCAAGCTGCTGATAAGGATCCAGGCTTTGTTTCCTCAGCTCCACGTCCATAGCAAAGGCGTCTGCAGACCACCCGAGGGACAAAAGCCGTTGGCAGGAGCGTTGGCAGGAGCATTCAGGTCCACCCTGGGCCGTCTCAGGACGCCTTCTGTCGAAATGTGGGCTGCCTGTGGCTGGGCTGGGCACCGTGCTACCCTACTGGGTACCCGACTTGGGCCTGGTTTCCACATGGGAAAACCAGAGACGACACCCATCATCTAAACCTGCCACGGGCCAGGAACTGCCCTAAAGCACTTCACAGAGGTTAACCAGCTCAGTGAGGTCGACACAGTTATCCTCCCTATTTATAAGTTGGGAAAGAGAGACACAGAGAAGTTAAGTAACTTGCCCAGTATCACACAGCTTTTGAACAGCAGAGCTTGGTCTCGAACTGGTCTAAAGGCTCCAGTTTCAAATCTCTGCCCCATGCTGACCACAGGAACCAGGGGGATCACAGCAGAGGCAGAAAGAGAGACGACAGAACTGGGGAGCCTTGGTGATGAGAGTTAGAAAGATACCGAGTAGGGGACTTCACTGGCCGTCTAGTGGTTAAGACTCCGCGCTTCCACAGCAGGGCGCACGGGTTCCATCCCTGGTCAGGGAACTAAGATCCCGCATGTGTGCGGCCGATAAATAAATAAATAAACAAACAAACAAAGCTACTATAATTTTTTTTTAATTAAAAATAAGAAAGATACCCAGGAAAGCCTGGGACAGTGTTCAGCGGTCACTGTGCTGGTACAGACCAGACCTGGGGTGCCTGGGGTCTCATGAGGAAGCTGAGGTGAGTGAGGAGGAACCCTGGGGGGCTGTCAGCCAAGCCCACACCCCCTGGATGCTGTCTCAGCGGATGGAAGGAAAAGGCTGGCCTTCGACTTCGGAAGAGACCACCTGAGCAAGGCTCCCCTGTCACAGGTGGTGACATATTTTAATTTTAAGAAAAGCGGGGGGAGGGCTTCTCTGGTGGCGCAGTGGTTGAGAGTCCGCCTGCCGATGCAGAGGACACGGGTTCGTGCCCCGGTCCGGGAAGATTCCACGTGCCGCGGAGCGGCTGGGCCCGTGAGCCATGGCCGCCGGGCCTGCGCGTCGGGAGCCTGTGCTCCGCAACAGGAGAGGCCACAACAGTGAGAGGCCCGCGTACCGCCAAAAAAAAGAAAAAAAAAGAAAAAAGAAAAGTGGGGAAATGAAAACCTACAGCCTTGAGCGCTGCAAGGCAGTTGAGTTCAATGATCAGAGAGACGGCACTCAGCTCAACAGATCACTGACAACCGTCAATGTGTCCACGGTTCGAGGGCGGCTTCTTGACTTTCAGACTCACAGCAGGTTTGTAAATGACCATCTGGGGACAGCTGGCCTGTCTGTAGTCGTGTCATTAGCTCCTGGTAGAAATGAGGGGTTGACAAAAAGATGGTCCTCCTGCCATTTCCATTGTCTGAGGGTGACCTGCACGGCCTCCCCACGCTTGCTGGTATCTGTAACACGCCTTCTCAAGTTTATCTACCAAGAGTCCTCACGTGGCTGAAACATAAATAACCCTTGAACTGAATTTTTAACTATGACAGACTAGAACGTCTTTTCTGAAGTCACGTGATCTCTTTTAGACCAAGCAGGCACCACCAAATTGTTATTTGGGAGGTGACTGATGATCAGGGTAAGTTACATAATTTGCAGTGCAAATGAAAACCGGGGCCCCTTCTTTAAAAAGCACAGACACACCTTGGAGATACTGCGGGCTCGCTTCCAGACCACGGCGATAAGTTGAATATTGCGATAAAGCGAGTCACACAATTTTTTTTGGTTTCCTAATGCATATAAAAGTTATGTTTACACTTTACTGTAGTTTATTAACTGTGCAATAGCATTATGTTAAAAATATATATACATTACAATAAAAAGTACTTTTTTGCTAAAAAATGCTAACCATCATCTGTGGCTTCAGCAAATCATAATCTTTTTGCAATAGTAACATCAAAGATCACCGATCACAGTCACCATCACAAATAGTATACTAATGAAAAAGTTTGAAATATTGTGGGAATGACCAAAGTATGACACAGAGACACAAAGCGAGCAAAGCCTGTTGGAAAAATTGAGCCAACAGATTTGCTCAATGCAGGGTTGCCACAAACCTTCAACTGGTTTCAAATGAGATCTGCCTGGACTCAGGAGTTCAAGACAGCGAGAGAAGAGCGTTGAACCAAGCATGGGCTCTTCTGAGCCCAGGACATGAGCAATCATGCAGGCTGCACCCCAGGACTCCGGAGGTGAAGGGTAAAAAGGTTTTGTTGCCTTTCTTAATGTTTGCATCACCTGGACTCATTCTCTCAGGAGGCATTTCTCTGAGTCCTACCCACGGATCTAAGAGGGGCGCTGAAAACAGGTGAAACTGGGCTGCTTACTGTAGCCCCCAGCCAACAGAACAGAGAGAGGGCTCCTGAAAGCGTCATGACCATCGGATGGATGGACAGATGGACGCAGCTAAGGCACCCATCCCTCTTGCTCCGGGTCTCTGGTAGGCCCGAGCATTTGACTGATTCCCAATTTCTTGTCTTTGCTTGTTCTTGCAAATAGAGACCCCTAGGTCCATGGACCTCAGCTGAGACACCACAGCACACGCTGATTGCCAGAAGGGCCTCAAACTACTGCATCGTGTTTTTTGGTTTTTTCTGGTTTTTTATTTCACTGAAGTGTAGTCAATTTACAGTGTTGTGTTAATTTCTACTGTACAGCAAAATGATTCAGTTATACATGCATATATATATATATATATATATACATATATATATATATATATACATTCTTTTTCATATTCTTTTCCATTACAGTTTATCCCAGGATAGTTCCCTGTGCTATAGAGTAGGACCTTTCTGTTTATCCATTCTATATATAATAGTTTGCATCTGCTAATTCCAAACTCCTAATTCTTCCCTCCTCCCCACCTTGGCAACCAGAAATCTGTTCTCTATCTCTGTGAGTCAGTTTCTGCTTCATATGTATGTTCATTTGTGTCATATTTTAGATTCCACATATAAGTGATACCGTATGGTATTTGTCTTTCTCTTTCTGACTTACTTCACTTAGTATGATAATCTCTAGGTCCATCCATGTTGCTGCAAATGGCATTATTTCATTCTTTTTTATGGCTGAGTAGTATTCCATTGTATATATGTACCACATCTTCTTTATGCATTCATCTCTTGATGGACATTTAGGTTGTCTTGGCTATTGTGAATAGCGCTGCAATGAACATTGGGGTCCATGTATCTTTTGGAATTACAGTTTTGTCTGGATATATGCCCAGGAGTGGGACTGCAGGATCATGTGGTAGCTCTATTTTTAGTTTTTTGAGGAACCTCCATACCATTCTCCATGGTGGCTGTACCGATTTACATTCCCACCAACAGTGTCAGAGAGTTCCTTTTTCTCCATTCTGACTGATGTGAGGTGGTACCTCATTGTAGTTTTGATTTGCATTTCTCTAATAATTAGCAGTGTTGAGCACCTTTTTACTCCATTGTTTTGATTGGATCAACTCAGAAAGTCTTGGGCTATTTCCTTCCCCTGTCCTTTAATTTTTACACGTGTGCATTTTAATGAAAATACAATTCTTTCACTATGTGATTCATTTTCCCTCTATTAATCAAAATATTTAAAAGTATGTGATTCATAAGAAGGCTTTTAGTATTGACAGAAGTTTGACATTTCTTTTTCATCTATGACTCAACTTCCACTTAGATTAAATGGATGGGAATGAAAGCTCCCTTTTTCAGTCTAATTCTTATGGTCAGGGAGGGTCAATTCTGGTCTTCCCACTTGTGATGGGAGGACAGACCATGGTTAGAATCAGATCAGATGCACTGTTCAAAACTGCTCTTTGAAAAGACATCTGAATTCATATTATCAGTGACTACTTCCCATCAACGTCCTCTCCATGGGAGGTCACATGCTCACCCAAAGGAAGCTTCCTCACTCAAAACACTTTTCAAACTACACTTTGGGAGGCCCTCAGAACTGTGGCCTCTCTGATGAGAATTCTAAATTGTTGCAAATTGTCCTCTGAGGGCAGATTAGCTTTCTGGAAACAGTCTGAAGTCATTGGAAGTCAAGTGGAGAGTCAAAAGGGCACCAGAAATAAGATGCATCTCTACCCCAGCCAGCTGGTGTTCTTGTGAGCCATCCTGGGGTTCTGGGGGAATTTAGGGAGGAAAGTTCCAGATCAATTCTGAACCAGGCCCTTTGGGGGCTTGGTTAGAATAAGTCTACATCCCCTAGGAAGCTGCTTTGAAAAAAAACAGCATTTGTTTTATTGTTATACAGTTGTGTTGTAACTAATGTTTTAATTCCCTTACTTTATAATAATATCTTACCTGCATCAAGTTATAAAGAAGATTTACCTTTGGCCTACTGGCTGCTGCCTTTTAAGAAAACCTAACACTGACAAACCACAGCTTTCAAATAAGCTACCAATAAGATGGGACCAGAAAAAACAAGAATAAAGGACCTAAATAAATTCACCAGGGGACAGTTCCACGTAGTAGCAACCTAAGACATATATCCTTCAGAATGGTAGCAACTTGCTACCAAGATTCATTGTGCAATTTCCAAAGAACTTATGTTGTCCTGTCATATTCTTTGTTTGCAGAACAAGATGAAACTACTAAAAACGTATTTTTACAATAAAATGAAAACACTTAAACCACGACAGACAAGGAACGCAACATTTTTTAGGGCAAGTGACTTTCTCACAACAAACTTGGTGATTTCTGAAGTCACATGAGTCCTTTCTGTGTCAGATCATATTTCTTCAGACCCACATTGGCCAGCCTATAAAGTCGACAGCAGCTATCTCACAGCTCTGGCACCTTTCCTTCTGGGGCTTTGGCCATTTTCCCCCATTTCCTTCGATCCCCTGTGGGTGGGCAGGCAGAGGTGTGGGAAATTGCTAAAGAGGGAAAGGGGGATTATTCTAAAGCCAGCACTGGAAACCTGGACTGGATATCATTTGAAAAGCACAAAATCAAGTCCTGGGTTTCCTCTGTCTATTGCAGAGATTATATTTATGTAAGCCCCATCTATCTCGTTCACAACAAAAGCAACATGGGGAACGCAGGGAGCTCAGGACTCCCAGAGAGCTCCAAGGTAGGGGGTGATTGCAGGAGCCAACCCTGCACACACAGCCTGCCAAGCAACAGCCTCAGCCTGCCAGGCAGCTTGAAACATGGGCCAGAATGTGAGTAACAGCAGTGCTTCTGCCAATTTACTGGTCCAAGTGATTAGGACAGAAATTAGCTGCTCATGTAAAAAGTCATTAATCAGCAGGGACTTGCTAGAACCTGTCTTCTGCCCCATGCAACACAGTCATGGCCCCTTTCTGCTCCTGGCCCCCTGGCTGGGCTCTTCTAAGGCCTGTGTTAGGTATGGGTGGAAGGCCTAGGAGAAAAAGTGCAAGGTCACATGCTGTCCTGAATATTGACCCCATCGTGGGCAGAAACCACTGGCTCAAGGGGCCTACAAGTGGTGGTACAGGCAGCATCGTGTACAAGGCTACTTTTCATCACAAGCAATGTCAATTTGCATGAAGACATTTTTATTGCAAGTGACAGAGAGGTGTCTTAGGAAAGGGGTACCTGTTTTCTGATTTGCGCAAAGACTCCATATGAATTAGCAGCCATTCCAACGCCGGCCACTGATAACCAGGTAGTTTCTGCCCATAATAACAGAGAAGGAACACACAAACTCTGGGACTAGGAACACACAAACTCTATGAAAACGCTTAAACCATGACAGACAAGGAACGCAACATTCCTTGTTGCGTCCTAGGTGGGACTTTGGGAGGAAGGGAAATGTAGTAAATAGGTCTGCTTTGCTCCTGTGGTCACCTCTGATAGAATAGTTTGGCAGATATGTTCATTAAGAATTAAATTCAGCCTATAGTTAAGAAGGATCACAAAATAATGGCAACTCAAAGAGAGGAGGGTTTATTCTCACACATCAAAGACAGAAAGTGGGTGATCCAGGACCAGTACAGTAGCTCCACAAGGTCATCACGGACTAACCAGCCAAACCGAACCAGCTGGGGAACAGCACCTTAATAACACTTGATACCTACTTCTGTGGGCCTGCCGTTACCCTAAATATTTTATACACATTATCTCATCTTAGAGAAGCCCCTGGGAGATAGGTGTGATACCAATGCTTATTTTGTGCCTAAAATAAATGGAGGCACATGTGGCTCAGGATACCTGGATTCACCTGGAGAAGCACGTGAGTTCCTTCCATCTTTCTGCTCTACCATCCTCAGTGCATGACCTCCTCAGCCAAAGTCACCTGTGTTTCCAGTCATCCTATCCACATTCCAGAAAGGGGAAAGGGGAAAGAGGAAAGGCAAAAGGGAAATTGTACCACCCAGCTAAACTAGCATCCCTTAAGGGACCTACCCAGAATCCCCACACAACACGTCCTCTTACGTCTCATTCGCCACATCCAGCTGCAAAGGCAGCTGGGAAATGTAGTCTTTAAGCCAGCGTATGGCCAGAATCACAGGATTCTCTCACTGCCCTTGTGCCTGCCAAGCGTGAGTCTTTTTACTTTTCCCTCCTGCATTAATTTATTTACCCCTTTCAGTGCTCACCCAGAACACAGCCAAATGATGAGGAACAGATCCAAGATACAAAGCACAGCTAGGTAATCTGTCCCACTTGGAAAGTCTGGGTCTCTTTTTCTCCATGCGTCAGGTAAACTTTTGACCTAGGTAATCAGAGAAGGTGGAAGCAAAGGTAGATAGAGACTTTTTAATTGATCTGAGTGCTTCTGCATGTGTTATTTAATTCCTCAAGACAGATCTGAGAAAGACTCAATCATACCCACTTTGCACACAGAACATCAAAAACTTCAAGAAGAAAGCAAGACCTCCCAAGGTCACACTGTCAAGTCTGGGAGTAAAATTTAAGAACAATCTTGTTTCCAAAACTTATGCTACAAGTAGAGGTTAGACAAAAAATTGTATTACAGTAACTGATAAGAATAAGTTGATAAAATTGTGAATTTTAAAGCCATGGAGAGAATTTTTAAAATAGTGTCTTTGTGCGTGGAGCAATTTGCAAGCAACAGCAGAAGCACCCAGGTGATGATTTAGCTAGTCTACAACAAATACAGGGGTCCCGCCGTGACCTTTGGTCTTTTTCCTTCTAATGTCAGTTACCAAAATACAAGTTGGTATTTAAATGTCTTTATTTTATGGTAAATTCAGTGACTTTCACATGAAGAAAATGTTTACATTACGTCATTAATGAAGGAAATGTTTGTTATTACTCTACTAAGGAAATCAAGTGCTGGCTCAAAAAAATATTCACACAAGAATTTCCATTTTGCGGCACTGACCCACGTTTACAAATTTCAGACTGATTGCTTACCTTCTTACGTCCACCCCCTTACCTCCTTAGTCTGGTGGTATTAGGCCTGTTTCATAAGAAGCCAAGGACATGGAATAAAGGCTCTGAGAGGCCACAAGCTCTTCCCCAGGTCCTAGGACCAGACCAGCCCTGTCCTAGATTTCCGGTCCCCACCCTTCCCCCCATAAAACTAAAGGGGCTCCAACAGCTGCTGCGTCCAGCAGCGCGGACAGCAGCCCGTCTTTCTAGGAGACCCGTCCACACAGTGTGGCCACACCTGCAAACTCTGCCTTCCGAAACCCTCTGTGTATATGCATCCTAGGGATTCAGACAGCGTGTATCAGGGATAAGAGAATGTGTCCTTCCCAAGGTCACCAGGTCCAAGGCAGGGCTCTCGTGCCTCACGTTCCTGGAGTGCTGGCCCTTCAACCCGCTCACACGCTCCTTCCCTCTACACACACCTCCTTTCTACCACTGTCTCCTTTCAGCCTCTTCTCACCCAATCACCTCCTGTCTCAGAGCCTCTGGGTGCTGGCTCAGGCCAGACCCTCCAAATTCCTCATCCCATACCTGCTCTCTAGCCACTTAGATGACACCCCGCACACCATGGATGCTTGCAGAGCCAGGCCGCACTCTGGCTCTGGTGTCCCTCCAGGCATCACAAAGGAAGGGAATTCCCTGGTGGTCCAGTGGTTAAAACTCCGTGCTCTCACGGCCAAGGGCCTGGCTTCAATCCCTGGTCGGGGAACTGAGATCCCACAAGCCGCGCAGTGTGGCCCAAAAAAACCAAAACCAAAGCAAACAAACAAACAAACAAACAAACAAACAAAGGAGGTAGCCCAGTCAGCTCTACAATTCAGACTGTCCATTGGACACAAAGAAAGCGTTCTTTGGAAAAAGCAGCTCTGACTAGCGCTGACCCGCAGTGGAATCCCCATCGGTCCCCCTGTGGTGGATGAGTCATGAACAGTAACCTTAAGGAAGAGGCACGAGAAAGGCTTGGGGCAGCTCTTCTTTCCCAGCTCCTCAAGGCCACCATACATTGCCTGTGGCCCAAGGCAGGACGTGCTGTTCTAAGGGCAAAAAAACAGTGAGGTTGATAAAGTGCTCTGTGCACCTATCATTTTCTATCTATGTATCTTGTACTCTCATAGTGTAAACCACCCTCTGTTAAAGTCTGAGATGATGCTGTTAATGACACAGTGCTGAAGAGGGTCATGACATGAAAGACGAGGACACCAGTCCCTGGAGGCAGTTCAAAGCTTGGGTTGACTGCCAGAGCCGCAGCAGACGCAGGCAGGCAGCCCCTGCTCAGGGTACCCTGTAGCATGCAGCTCCCCTCTCAGCCCGGAAACAGGCCTTTTTCTTCCCTCTGCCCACTGTCGTCAGCCGGTCACTCTCCCCTACTCCACCATCGACGTGGTCCAGGCCAACCTTGCTGCTACTAATGGCTTAAAACTTGAGAGCCTAGTGTGAGTGGTTCAATGCATAGGAGACAGATTCGCGGCAGGTACGGCATCTGTGGATATTCCCGTGCATCAGACATCACCGGAGCAGGTGAAGTCTACAGACAAACAAATTCCTCCCCTTGTACAAGCTTCCCCACAGAGCACCCTGCCATGAGAATGATCATCTACCCAACAGCACACTTCATAGGCTGTGAAGACAATTAGGCTTCTTCCTAAGTATTTCAAACACATGCTCAGTTTTAATAGCCTGGACCAAACCCAGGAAGAATTTAGCCTATGCACACATGGCTGTCTTGGACCTTATTTTGCCCGTGGACGCTTTTCTGATGGGTGCTTTCTGTTCTCCGGCTGACGCTGCCGTCCTCAACTCCCACCTGCTGCCTGCTTGGTGCTGCCTTCCTGCCCTCTGTTGCAGGCATGCACCAGAAAGCGACGGCCTGCAGCATCCCTTAGCAAGAAGCACCGAGATGTCCCATGTCTGCTGGTCTGTTCTCCACACTTACTCAGATACACGGAGTTGGAAAGGGCCCTAAAGGAAGCAGTGAGCTAGGATGACCTAGGCTTTCGTCCCAGATAGATATAAAAACAAACAGAAATACTAAAGACTTCCTCTGAGCTAGTTTTATTTCAGACTTCCCTGACTTAACAATCCACAAGATTCACCCCTTGTCTGCAGTTACATAGATTTAATCCCAAACTGAAATCAAGCTTCTAATCTAGAATTTGGAAAAACTATTCTGCCAGGCAGGAGAGTCCTTTTTATTTCTCAGACAGTCTAACCTTGCCCATTTGTCTTTTCCTGTCATTCCCTGACTTACTGTGCTTACTACTCTCCCTCTAATAAATCTTTTTTGCCCTAGTCCCTTAAGCCCTTGGCCTGCCTGACATGTTTTTATTCCCTTCCAAGAAACACTGTCCAAACTGGATGGAAGAGCAAGATAAGAGCAGGGGTTTGGAGCTCGACCACTGGGGTTCGCAATCCTGATTCTGCTACTTACACGCTGTGCAACCCTGGGCATGTTACTTAACCTCTCTGTGCCTCGGTTTCCTCAGGTATAAAACTGAGGCTAACAACAGTGCTTCTATCATAAGGTTATGTGAGGAAGAAACGTGTTGACATATGTAAAGCTCTTAAAACCATGTCACTTGAAGTAAAAGCTACATATGTGTGTGCTACCACTGTCGTGTGTGTATGCTGTTATATGCCACAGATCCTGAGGGTTCCAAGGGTGAGGCAGACCAAATCGTTGGCCTCAAGGAGCTTATCCTCAAGTGAAAAGGGATGGCAAGGAAAAGACAACTTTAATACAGTTAAGAACTCAAGGTAAAAGCCTTGAACTATGGGAACACAATGGCTGGAGCAGTTCACCCTGCTGGTGAATCTGGGAGTGCCCTGCGGCAGAAGGGCACAGGGGGCTACAGAGAGGTCTAATGAATTCTCCGTCTATTAGCTATCTACTGCTGCATCATAACTTACCACAAAACTTGAGATTTCCACACAATAAACATTTACTATCTCACATGGCTTCGGTGAGTGAGGAATGCAGGAGCAGCTCAGCTGCATGTTTATGGCTCAGGGTCTCTCTTCAGATCGCAGGTGGATGTCAACAGGGGCTGCAGTCATGTGAAGGCTTGACTAGGGTGACGGGTCCACTTCCAATATGCTTCCTGCATGTGACTGGCAAGTTAGTGCTGGCTGTGGGCAGAGGCCTCAGTTCTCCACGTGTGGACGTCTCCATGGGGGGCTGCCCGAGTGCCCAAGTGTCACAAGACTGAGGTCAGCTTCCCCAGAGCAAGTCACCCATGAGAGAATGTGGCGGAAGGGACTATGTCTTGTGAGTCACACTCTGTCTGTTCCACAAGATTAGTTACACAGGTCAGTCCTAAGAGGGAATAAAACAGAGTCAAGAATCACTGGAGGTCATCTGAAGGCTGATGATCACAATGGTGAAGGGCAAAGGGCAGGGCTATACCAGGCTGTGCCATGCTTGGGAAAGGGTGGGCAGTGGTCCAGGGGAGACCCTGGGCTGCAGAGACGTGCTGTGGCCCCATCAGACATGGCTTTGGTGTGGGGAAAAATCACATACTGCCTTAAGCAGATTAAACTATTACTAAGTACTGTGAGTTGATTTAAAAAAAAAAAAGGAGGAAAACAAGAAGGAAAAAGAAGGAGGAAGGGAAGGGGGGTGGGAGAAATACGAGCGGAGAAATAGCTTTGGGGTCTTTACTTGAGTGCTGGGCGTCTTTCTCCAGGCTGCGGGAAACTAGCCCCCCTGTAATAGAACAACCTTTCCTGTGATGTGTAAAGCTGTGAGTCTTTTCACCAGCTCTCTCGATTCCCACTGGTTGGGTCTCGTCCGCCTTGAATCTGGGCTTGTGACAGAAACAGAAATACCCCCGAATGTCTCATTTCATCATCAACTAGTTCAGTTGGCTTTCCTGCATTTCCTGGCTTCCTTGCTGTAAGACAGGGCCATGATGACTAGTTCAGGCCCATGAAATGTGAGTGGCAGTGACACGTGTGGGAGAAGCTCATAAGCGAGCCTCCAGTCTCCCTCCTTTGCTGCAGAGGCTAAGGAGGCTGCATGTTCCAGGTTTTTCAGCCTGAAGACAGAGGCACTCTTACCAGCCTTGGTCCCTGAGTGATTGTGTGGATCAAAACCCTCCACCTGCTGGACAGACAGCATTCACAGTCAACCAGCCTTGGTTCTGTTAAGCTACTGAGATTATGGGGAAGTTGCTTACTGCTGCGACACTTAGTCTATCGTGACTAATACAGGAACCCAAGAGGGAATAAACCTTCATTGGCAACCTCAGGTGTCACAAGTATGTGCTATGGGGTCATCACGCAGGTCTATGTGAGAAGGTGAAAGGGCACGCACCCTTGGGGATGTGTAACCATTTCCCTTGTTAAAATCAGAAGCTGAACGAATTAGAAGGGGTGGTCAGGGGGCAAAGAAGATACGAGGAGGCAATGAATAGAGATACTGCCCAATCAAGAACTAACCACATCTGTCACCCAAAGTCACCTTGAACTGGTCCCCTCCTCTCCGTCTGCAAGGCTGACTTCTGAATCCGGGCCCCTGTGGCCGCCCCCATCTGGTCTACCGCAGTAGCCCCAACTGGTCTCACTACTGCCACCCCACTCTGCATCCCCCCACCCCAGTCTCTTCCCCATCCAGAAGCCAGAGCAACCGTTTTAAAACACAAGTCTATTCACATCACCATCGTCCT
>NW_006798273.1:2554028-2588337 GCF_000442215.2 Lipotes vexillifer
GTCTATTCACATCACCATCGGCCTGCTGAAACACTTTGCTGGCTGCCTGGCGTTCCTGGGCCTGGCTGCTGCTTTCCTCGGCAGCCTCATACCACAGCCCTCGGCTGCCACAGCACGCCCATCCCCACCTGCCTCAGCTTCCCCCACGTGCCAAACCCTTCCTTCCCCTGGCCCCTCAGGGCGCTGTTAACTCTGCCTGAAATTCCTTCTTCTCCTCAGTTTCCCGCAGCTTCCCCCAGACATCAAACGTCATTCCCTCCAGAAGGTCCTCGCTGACTGTCACCCCCAACCCCGTCTAACCAGGTGGGTCTCTCCGTTGTCGACTCTCAAAGCTCCCAAGATCCACTTTCATCGTTGGAATTAAATACCACTTAAAGTTGCATAATTAATTGGATAGCTGACTTCTCAAGGAAGTGAGCTCCCTCAGGGGGCGGGCTTGCTCCCTGCAGTACCCCCAGCTCCTGGCACCCAGCCTGGCACGCAGGAAGTGCTGGATGAGCCTCTGGTGAGTGAGGCTGCGGAAGCCTGCAGGCCCCTCTCCCTGTCACGTGCTGCATGCAGCAGCCTCCAGGCTCACCCAGCCCCTGAGAACCAGGTGGGTAGCAAACCCAGAGTGTTTGGGTCTGATCACTGGCCCTCCCTCCCGTTCAGCAAGAGAGTGAGCTTCCTGCACGAACAGGACACACCGTCCTCCATATGAAGCAGAATTTGGCTGTGAAGCGCAAATCTCCATTGCCCTCCGTGGTCTTCTCAAACCAAGCATCAGAGAGCAAGGCTTCAGGCTGGGGCAGAAGTTGGGGACAGAGCGCACCCACTGGAACAGTGGCAGCACATGGTCCACCACCCTTTTCTCAGGCAAGGGCCTCTTCCCTGCCCCAGCCCGGCCCCGTCTGTCCTGGCATCTTCAAGCAGCCGAAGTCCTGGGAGAGCCCTGAATTTCGGAGCACTGAGCTGGGGTCCAGGACTCAGCTTTCACGGGCACACTTTATTACTCCCTGTCGGGAGCCAGGTTTCCATCCCCGTCATTCCTGAGGGAGGAGAGACGTGCCCAGATCCTGACTACATGATGCGCGTTCATCTTTTTCCTATAAAACAACTCTGAGTCCCTGAGTTATGCGTCTTATCAGAAACCATGTGCTGGGTGATTTTGAAATACTACCCCTCAAATGCATATAGAAAATGCCAAGAAACCATCCACCGTAAATTATCTCTGCCTCTAAGGGCCACAACACGGTTACTGTCACCAGGCAAGCCGTTCACATAAAATCCAAAATGTTTCACCCTTTACCTTTAAATTTTACAAAATTTATTGATCTTTAGAGCCATGAAAGGCAAGAGAAAATATACTTCAAGTTCACGTCTTTTATTACTGACCCAACCGATCTTGTGAAATGGCTCAGATCTATCATCCTGTCCAGTCGCCAGCCTTTATGGCAACTTTTAAACATGTCACTTTACCTTAGACTGACTTCTCTCGTGTTTTAGGACTCTTTGGGAGTTCACTGAGTAACTCTGATTTCAGGACCAGAACAAATAAATGCTTTAAGTTCTTTTGCAGCTCACTGGAAAGAGAATTTGAAATCCTCTCGAGGAGACTGTTAACCGTGGACCACAGAAACCTAGAAAGAAGCAAAGGCTCCCCCCAGTTTACATCTCTTTCCATATGGGAATAAAAAGAGAGGCTCCCTCTGCCAAACAGAGATTCTCCCTGATGTGAGCGTCTGTTCCATCCCGAGGTTTAAGAAAATAGTATTCAATTGCATCTCCACTTGCCAAAGAAAAATTTATTACTGATAAATGCAAAAGGAAGTGTCGGTTTCTTTTACAATGCCATTTAATGCTGTTAACCATGAAGGGAGTATGAACAAAACAGTCAGCACTGTGCATGGAATTCAGGCTTTGTTCTTTAGAAAAGCAAGAAATGGTTTTAAAGATACCAACCTTTATAGAAAAAGGGCAAGCATTCGCAGGCATCAAACGTTGTGTTCTAAGCTGATCCATGTTGAATTGGACTAAGAATGCAGAGGCTCAGGCTGCGTGTCCAGCCAGCCCCTGAGTCCTGGGTCCTGCTTCGTTCATTTCTCTGTTCTCTCTCTCATCCTTTAGCTCTGTGTGCTTTGCCATGCCATCGACGTCCGTTAGACTTGGTTTTGTGATGTCACCTGTAGGCTCAGATACGTTGTAGGTATTCGTTGCCTGGACCCAGATGACAAATTTTGAACAGAACTAAATACATCAGCAGAAATAAAATATTCAGGCTCTAAGCTAGAACAAAATTGATGCAAACCCACTTTGTGGGTGTCCACCTTCACTGAAGGTCTGGGGATGAGCTACCAATGAGGAAACATCTGGTAACATCTGCAGAAGAGCTGTCACGTCTAGAAGTGACAGCTCCCTCGCTTGTGCCTTGGGCCAATACCTTTTGTGTTCCTCTTTCCTGTAACACACGCTCACATACAAGACGGCCGGCTTCTTGTTGGCTGCGTCTCGGTGATTATACACCTTTGAGGTCCCAGGACTCCCTGGCGCATAACAAGAGCTTAGAAAGTGCTTGCGTAGGGCAGGCAGCAGACTGGCTCTCTCCAAATGAGTGAAGCTAGCTTAATTCTCTGGGCTAATGAGAATTCACGTGTATTGGGGTTTCTAAATGCATTTAACAAGACTGGAAAACACCCTCTTTTAGGCACAGTTGGTTTGTTCCCGCTCTGGGGCAGGGAGCCTATCCTGAGTGACCAGATTCAAAACCTGGCCTTCACAGCTCTCTCTGCTCCATCTTGGGAGGATTTCATCTCCTTTGCATTGTCACCCCATCATGGGTTCAGGCCTGCACCTCCCCTTACAAACACCACAAGCACACCTCAATGGCTCCTGCCACCAACCTCCCTCTACCCCTGAGTGATATGTAAGAAAGCATTGCTTCAGGGCCCCTGCGGGATTCTTCCCTCATCTTGTCCACTGTGCGACACCATCCCTGTACCCGCAAAAGCACCAGGAGCCTGACACTCTGTGAGCCACTTTCTCCAAAGCCCCCAGGTCTCAGCAGGCACTCTGCATTGCAAGCATGCTACAGTGCAATTGTTCAGAGTGTGAATTAGTTTCCTGCTGCTGTTGGAACAAATTACTATAAATGTAAGGACTTAAAACAGCACAGATTTATTCTCTTACAGTTCTAGAGGTCAGAAATCCAAAACTGGTCTTTCAGGGCTACAATCAAGGTGTTGGAAGGGCTGGTTCTGTTACCAGAAGGGGGACCCCTTCGAGGGCCTGAGAGTGGGCTCCTGTCTAATACTCAGAAATGAATTGTCTGAGGAGACACACATACTAACAAAGCAAAAGACTTTATTGGGAAGGGAGACCCGGGCGGAGAGCACCCGGAACTGCTCTGCCACGTGGATCACAGCCTCAGGGCTTATGGTGGTGGCGTTAGCTTTCCAGCTTGTCTCTGGCCAATCATCTTGCTTGTGCCCATATCTGGTCCCATTCAAGGATCTTCCTGGTGGTGTGCACATCTCTCAGTCAAGATGGTTTCCGGAGCAATGGTTTCTGGGAGGTTGGCAGGACATATTATGGGCTGGCATCTCCTCCCTCCTTTCGGCCCCTCCCAAGTTCTCCCAGGTAGTTTTCAGCAGCTGCACCATGTTCCTTATCAGGACGTCCTGTTGTGAGACAACTCATGCAAGTGGTCATTATCATGCCTGGCCAAAGCGGCAGTTTCGGTCAACTGTTCCCTAACAGTTCTTTCTGGAGGCTCCAGAGGAGAATCCACTTCTTGCCTCTTCCTCCTTCTAGAGGCTGCCAGCATTCCTTGGCTTGCAGCTGCATCCATCTAATCTCTACTTCTTTGCCTTTTCCTATCCTGATCACCTACCTCCTTTTTATAAGGACCCCTGTGATACTTCAGGCCCATTCAGATAATCCAGAATAATCTCTCCATCTCAAAAATTTTAATCACATGCCGAGTCCCTTTTGACCTATATGGCAAAAGTCACATATTCCAGGAGTTGAGGAAATGGACAATTTTGGGGGGCCATTACTCAACCTGTCCTCACTGTGTCTTTCCCACTAAGATTTGCATGATGGGGGTCATGTGCAGCTGGCTGAGCTTGTACTCCTGCCAGTGAAGGATGAGGACATGAGTGTTGGAGTGAATGAGCAAACAGAGCTCCCCTCCCACCTCTCTTAGGCTTTCTTTTAACTCTTTTTTGTTTGTTTTTGTTGGTTTGTTCATTCCATTTCCCTCTCTCCTTCCCAGCTTCTGCTTCTTCCTCACATGCACATATCAGGCAGGGAGTCTAGTACCTTGATTTGTCATCATTTGTCTGAAGCCCATCTCCTGCCTCAGTTGCCTTGTTTTGGTGAAATAAACGTCCAAGTCTCCTGCTGCTATCCATGCCCAGATCTGTGAAGGCTTTAAAATTGGGTGGAAAAAATTACTGCATGTTCCATCTAGAGTACCCTTCCTGGCTCTCTCTGCTTGTCCTCATCTTGGACTTATTTTACAGCTCTGCAAATTGTAGGAAGGCACACCATTCTTGTTTATATACACGTAAATGAACTCTGTCCAGTGGTGGTTATTATCAATTTTGCATCTATTTGTGAATTCATTTCAGTATTCTCACTTGCCTATCGATGGATGGTATTTTCATTTCTCCTTTGGATTGGTTGTAACATCTTACCGGTTCCCTCACCAATTAATGAATTAAATTAACCTTTGAGGTGTGTTTTTCCATTTGTATAAGAGTCACGATCTTTCCTTTAAACAAAATAATAATCCTTTTACAGAGCTCAGGAAAGAGGCAGCTGAATCCACAAACACGAGGATTATGTATCCTTTAGAAAATCCACAATTGCTGGGTGGATTAAATGCACCTGTTCTTTCCTCACTTCCATTCCCTTGACCATATGGAGCAGTTGGATGAGACACAGTTCAGGAGGAACAGTGCAGAAACCAGCCTAGTCCAGTGGGGGGAGACACATGTCTCCAAAGGGCTGGGGTGCACAGGCTTCGGCTTCTGCCCAGCCACTCCCAGCTCCCCTCCTTGACCCTCCACCCCTGCTATCTTGTGAATCTCATACAAAGTCTTTGCCAGCAGAGCTTCCCAGACCTGCCATTCCTCCTCCCAACACCCATCAGGTGGAGGAATTCTGGAGTTGTCGCTGCTGGCCTTAATCCATAAGGAGCTGCCTACCTGTCCTTAGAAAGAAGGGGAAAGTCCACTTCCAGGCAGGAGAAGGGGTTAGGCCAGGACCTACCTCCTGGTCAGGTGACCCCAGAGAGCAAAGCCAGCTTTCTGATGACCAGAGCAAAGGCAGGCCTGCCAGCAGCCTGCGGGGCAGGGGTTTTGCCCCAGGATGCTGGGAGCTGCAATGCTCCTCCAGCCTTTTCAAAGTGTGCAGGTGTTAGTCTCCCCAGGGGCAAGGATTATAAAGAGCCACCACAAGGGAACCGGCTGCTGCCCCCAGACCTCATTCCTGTGCAGTTTTCACTACTGTCAGCTCCAAACTAGGGTTCAGGGTGCATTTGGTGCGCACACTTCAGATCGCGACCCTAGTGACCTCCTCTAACCATTTGGGTTGGGGTGACCCTCAATAGCCCTTCCAGCCCTAAAACTCTCGCAAGTCAGAAGAACAAAGCACTAGCATCTATTCCCTATGGGGCAGTGGCCCAGAATGAACTAGAAGCCTTGGTCTTTCCTGTGGAGTTTATATGTGTACGAATGTGCTCCTGTGAGAAACCTCCCCCCTCACCAGACCTGAAGAGCTGTGCAAGCAGACGGCCCATCCCTCACCGTGTGGTTCATTCAGCCCCGCGTCGACACGGGGCAGCACACAGCAGAAGGCTTTCACACACAGAGCTTAGTGCCTCGATCAGGAAACGGACACGGACCTCACTGGGGCACAAACATTTTCAATTGCAATTGTGATCACTGCTTTGGAGGAGGGGGTGGCCCGGATGGAACTGGCATTCGACCTAGTCGGGAGTCAGGAAAGGTTTCTCAGAGGAGAAGTGGGTCTAGGAAATAATTCAGGTTTTCACCTCCAAGTGTGATGCTGCCTGTAGGAATTTTGTAAATGCTTTTTACCATTTTGAAGAAATTCCCTACCGTTCCTGGTTTGCTGAGAATTTTTATCATGAATGGGTATCAGATTTTGTTAAATGCTTTTTGCATCTGTTGAAATGATCTGGTTAATTGAACCTTTCATTCTATTAGTACAGTGAATTACATTGATTTTTTTCCTAATGAATAACCAAGCTTGCGCTCCTATTTATATTATAAACCCAACTTGTTCATAATATATATCCTTTCTCTAACATCCATGGAAACAGGAGACAGGGGCCCATGAGTAATTTAATTCTGCCCGTAATTCTCAATCCTCCCTTTTAAAAAGGTATTCTCATCTAAGGTTGGTGGAAAACAATATATGTTAGAGGGACCATGGTAAGTGCTAGGGACACAGGTAGGTTTATTTATGCCCTGCCCTTGTGTGGCCGGCAGGCTGCATGGTGAAACAGCTCTAGGTATGATCTAGGCCTAGAATGACTTTTAGGCGAAAGCACTTTTAGGGAGGGTGGGGTTGGCAAGAGCAGAGGAGACGGAGCAAGTTTGGGAAATAGCCAGCAAGTCACGTGGCTAGGCAGGAGGGCCATCTGCACACTATCTCGAATGCCCAGATCCAAGGATGGAACCTTATCTTCCTGGGAACAGGGAGCGGCGGACACTGGAAAACGCCCACAATGCGAGGTTAAGTGCATGGTCTAAAACTGTATGTGCAGAATGGCTCCAATTTTATTAAACTGTGTGTGAGATGGAGAGGGATGTTGTGGCCACCATAACAAAATGCCACGGACAGGGTGGCTTAAACAGCAGACAGCTATTCCTCACAGTTTCTGGAGGCTGGACTACGGAGATCAGGGAGTAAGCACGACTGGTTTCTTCCGAGGCTTCTCTCCTTGGCTTGCAGATGGCCATCTTCTTGCTGTGTCCTCACCTGGCCATCCCTCTGTGCGTGCACCCTGGTGCCTCTTGGTGTGTCCAAATTTCCTCTTCTTAGAAGGACAGCAGTCGGATTGGATTAGGGCCCACCCTAAGGGGTCTCATTTTAACTTAATCACCTCTTTAAAGACTTTATCTCCAACTAGGGTTACATTCTGAACTACTAGAGGTCAGGACTTCAGCATATGAATTTGTGGGGGACATGATTCAACCTATAACAGATGTCAATGGTGTTGTTCTGATTGAAGAGATTATGATCTTTTCATTCTCATTTACTCTTTTCTATTGCTATTTCTCTTATTATATTATATTACAGTTGTATATTATAGTATTGTACTAATAATACTATAACATAAGATATTATATTTTATGTATATTATATAGCATAATATACTTATATATATATTATACTATATAATATATTACATTATGTATAGTATAAGTATTATATATTATATATACTTATATATAAGTATTATATACTATAATATATGAGTATAATAAATATAGTATAATATATAATTATATAATATATACTATATATTATAGGATATAATGTTGTATATTATAGTATAGTAGTAATATATTTCTATTACTATAAAATTGATTTTAAAAGGAAAAACAGGACACCATGAAAGTTCTCTGTGCACAGGTCACATGTTAGATAGAGTGCGGGCCCAAGCACCGGGAGGGGCTTGCCACTGGCCCCCTGTCTCAGGACCACTCCTCCCGAGTCGACTCCTGGCATCACCATTCCCAGTAACCGAGGAGACAAGAAGTAAGTGGAAGATGGTAGACGCCCTCCCCTTGTAATGGCATAAATGCAGCGCAGAATCTGAAGGTGATCAGGTGGAGTCCATTGCCTCCTGTCCCTAGGGCTTTGAGTAACAGGACCTCACTGGTCATCCTTCATCTTTCCATTCAAAGACACCGCCGCTGTTTCCCACATCTAGTCAGCAGGGTCAGCCAGAGCTTGATCACTCGTGCTCCTCGGGGAGCCCACCTGAGCAGCCCGCAAGCCCTGCTCTTTCTCGGGTAAATCCCAGGTCGGCTCCAGAGGGCCGGCTCCAGGCCACGTCACTCTGCGGCATGACAGCTGAGAGGCACCTGCTCAAGGCAGAGGGCTAGAGCACATAAATCACACTCCGCCTGTGCCAGAGCACAGACAGACCAGGTTTGGACTTTGGATTCCAAGTGGGACAAAGGGCGTTCCTTCCACATTTTCCAACTAAAAAGTTTATCGACGGGCATAGTCTATCCTGATATGCCTAACGTCTAAGAGAGCTGGGTTCACATTCTGGTTAGGGATGAGATTCCTCTCTCCTCCCATTTTTATTATAAAAACATTTAGACTGAAAAAGAAAACCTCCCATAACCCACCATCCTAGACAAGATTCTTTTTTTTTTTTTTTTTTTTTTAATTTCCTTATATTCTCTGTGCATTGCCTGTATACTAAGGGATTTAAGCAACAGGTCAGGAAGACAGAAGGGGCGACTTTGAGGACTTACTTTTTTAACAGACAATGATTTTGCAGCCCTTCCTCCCCCAAACACACACACACACACACGCACATGCGCACGCGCACACGCACGCATACATGCACGCACACACGCGTGCGCACACACACACACACACACACACACACACACACACACACACACACACACACTGGGTATTTTGGGTATTAACGAAATATCAAAACACCAGCCTTGACCTTAACTCAGAAAGAGCCTCCAGTAACAAGGAAAATGTCTATGAGTGAGTGGAGTATAAACCACCAAAACCCTTATTGAGAGCAATTTGACATCAGGTACTAAAGCCTGAAGTTTTTCATACCCTGTGACCTAGTAATTCAGCTTTTAGGTATGTCTCATAAGGAAATACAGACGTAGAAAAGACTTATGACCCCCAAATGTTTCTCACAGTCTCATTTATGATAGTAAAACTTGGGAGCAATCTTGGTATCTAACTGTAAAAGAAGGGTGAAATAAACATGCCACACGGTGAACAGAAGGAGTACGCATGCTCCTCTGGGCGGGAAGGGTTCCTCAGCCCCCCTCACCCTCACCCACAAGAAGAGTTATGAGACCTATGGGAACGCCAGTGGCCCAGATGCATTCCCAGCCTGTGGCAGGGAGTGTGGAGTAGGGGACAGAGGGTGACCCTGTGGCCAGACCAGCCCAGGTTCAAATCCTGCTCTGTCTCACCTTGGCCAGATGGTCTTGGCAGTCCTTCCTGAACCTGCAGGGCTCTTGAAGAAATTATACCAGGCCTGATCCAGGGAAGCTAGCATTTGCCCAGGTCACCCAACCAGCACATTGCAGAGCCCAGATTTAAAATTAGATCCAGCTCGTTCCAGGGAGCGAAATCCCCAGGGAAGCAGCAGTGGCATGAACGACAAACAGACGGCCAAGAAGCGGGGCTCCAGCTGGGGACCTGAACATGGTCTTTGCTCTTGAGACACAAGGAGCCGCTTTCATTGGGAGGCCCCAAGTCCTGGAATTGGGGTGCTGGAGGGAGATCCAAAGACAACAGTTCTGGGTTTGGAAGGAGATGCGGTCCTCCATCACGGCCAGCTGTCAGAGGGATGCGGGTTGAACTCCCAGGCAGGAAGGGGCATTTTGTTTCACTTGGCCGCAACCGGTGTGTTTTTCCAGTTGATGAGGGAGCCGGGAGATGACTTTCCTGCCTGCTTCAGACAGAAAGGACGCTGGTGCCAACTGCCTGGAAGAGGTTCCTTCCCCAGGACCTCGGGGCAGTGGACCTGGCCCTGGTGGGCAGCGAGCTCAGAGTCAGCGGCTCTCCTGGCGCTGCAGAGACCCCCCAGGCACTTGACCTTGGAAAAGGCCCAGCTTCCCCTCCACAGTCAAGTCTTCACTTCCCCTTGACCCAGAAAAATATGCATATTCACAGATTGTCACTCTGTGACCTTCATTTGTTACATTTGTGTCACTCTTTTGACTGCCTTTCCCAGGGTTTCCTTTTCATGTTCCCCTGCAGATGGTATCTCTCTGGAGGATGCTTGGGTTGTGATGATCTATTTAGAGGCAAGAAGGCAGCACTGAACAAAGCAAACATCACTTTCATGTGTGAACAGGTTTCCTGGGCCCGTCACAGCAGCTGGAGCAAGTGGTCTATTGGTAACAGAAAAGTCTTCTTTCAGGCCAGGCCCGCAGACAAGTCTGACAGCTGCTTTCTCTCCTTCCCTCTTTCTTTCCCTTTCTTCCTTCCTACTTTCCCTCCTCCCTCCTTTTCTTTCCTTCCCTCCCTCCTTCCTTCTTTTCCTTCTCTTCAAAGAGACCACATGGAAATCTAAAAAATGATACAGATGAACTTACTTACAAAACAGAAACAGACTCACAGATTAAGAGAACAGATTTATGGCTACCAAAGGGGAAAGGTGAGGGGGAGAGATAAATTGGGAGTTTGGCATTAACGTGTGCACACTACTATATATAAAATAGATAACCAACAAGGACCCACTGTATAGCACAGGGAACTCTACTCAATATTCTGTAATAACCTAAATGAGAAAAGAATTTGAAAAAGATTAGATATATGTATATGTATACATTCGCTTTGCTGTACATCTGAAGCCATCACAACATAAATCAACTATACTATAATATAGATTTTTTTAATTAAAAAAAAACACAAAGATACCACATGGAAATAAAGATGAGAAATTCTGCAGGTGCTCTGGGTGGCAGAGCAAAACACCCGAGAGATCCATGCAGGGGTGTCGAGCCCTACATCTCCACATGGCTTCACCTGAGGTGCAGTCACCCTCCCTGGGATGAAAAATAGATAGAAAGGGATGGAGGGAAGAATTATTGAGCACCTACTGAGTGCCAAGAGTGCTGACAAGCCTGTGGGGCAGGTACGGTGCTTCCCGTCTGGAGATCTGAGGCCGAAGCCAGTGGCCAGGAAAGGTGCGCCGGCACGGTGGAGACAGGACCGGATTCATCCGGCAGCAATGAATCCACCAAAGAGGCTCTTTCTGAAAACCAGTGACTTTTGCCAAAAAGCCATAATGAAAAGGCCCCACGTGTGTTCACACAGTAATACTAAACAGCAATGAGAAAGAATGATAAACTATACACCACAATGTGAATGACTCCTATAACATGGTGGGTTTGACTTGTACCAGCTTGTAAGAGCTGACTGTGGAATATTCTGGAATCTTGCAAACTGATTGTTAAATCATTGGTGGCTTGAAATCCACCAAGGCGGGAGTATTCACAGCATTGAAATAGGCAAACGCTACAAACAGGAACTTTTTCTTTCTTTCTTTCTTTTTATTGTATTGCTTTTTTAAAAATTTTTTTATTCTTTTTTCTTTTATTCCTTTCCTTCTTTTTTCTTTTATTTATTTATAACAATAAATAAATTATTTTTTGAAAGACAATTTACCAGCACACCACTGGGTTTTACAGATTCTGAGCAGAAGTAACCAGACAAAAAGAGGGCACACTGATCCCATTTATAAGGAGTTCTACAACAGGCAAAGCTAATCTATGTTGATGGCAGTCAGAGCAGTGGTCACCCTGCATCGGGAGAGCTGGTCACGTTCCGTGTCTTGACCTTGGTGGTGGTCACATGGGCGTATTCAGCGTGTGAAAATTCATCGACTCTAACACTTATGATGGAGCGTTTTTCACAGACGTGGTCCCATAACAGTCCCATATATCTGGGTGGGGGGGGGGAAGAAGACGGAGACCCTCCACTCCATTTTGCAAAAGCAAATGATCTTGGAACCTTTAAGGCTTCACAAGAGAGACGCTCCATAATTCAGGCTCAGGAGTCAGAGGCTCCCGTGCTGCAAGCTTGGGCAAGTTCCCTAGGCACTTTGGGCCTCAGTTTCCCCAACTGTTAAATGAAAATACTAAAACCTACTTCTAGGGTTGTTGAGAATATTAAATATGCATTACATTGCTTCAAACACTGTAAATATCCAATACACTGGTTATTGTTTATTTTCATTTTTATTATTAATCAGTCCCAGGAATGGATAGGAGATAAGGGAAAAAGAAGAGGGAGAATTAATATTTGAGAAAATAGTCAGTGGAGGAAAGCACGTCACTCCCTGCAAAGCATGTGTTTTGCCTCTGTCTTCTCCCCATGGCTGGCTAAGCTCCCTCCTAACCCTGAAAATACTGAATCTGAAATGGGTTAGAAGGGCCCTGGGTCAAAATAACCCCAACTTGGAACAAGTTTGATTCTGGGGCTGGCATGCCTGGGGACATGGTCTAACCTAGATTCACATGGAGGAGTTCACCTAGCTAAATGCATAGTAAGTTCCCAATGTATAGCTAAAGGAGTCAGACCAATCGTGCAAGGGCGGAAAATTCCGGTGAAGGTTTTAAAACGGAAGATATGTGGAGGAATCATAAATACTGAAAACTGTGAAGTGTCCATTTCCCTCTGAATGGACAGTGATAGAGTGTTTCATGCTTTGATCCCAGTGTGATTTTTACCTGGCCTATCAGTAAACATTTACCCATAATCCACTTTGTTCTACACGAAACTCTACTTGGAGTTCAGAGAGAATCATAGATCCTCAAGAAAAGGTACAAATGAACTTATTTACAAAACAGAAGTAGAGTCACAGATGTATAAAATAAACTTATGGTTACCGGCGGGGGGAAGGGGAGGGGATAAATTGGGAGGCTGGGATTAACACATACACACTACTATATATAAAATAGATAACTAATAAGGAACTACTGTATAGCACAGGGAACTCTACTCAATACTCTATAATGACCTATGTAGGAAAAGAATCTAAAAAAGAGTGGATATATGTATACGTATAACTGATTCACCTTGTTGTACAGCAGAAACTAACACAACATTGTAAATCAACTATACTCAAATAAATATTTTTTTTTAAAGGGCACAGGAGATCATCTCATCCAATTACCCCACTGGATACTGATATTTTCAAATAACTTAACTAACCCAATGGGTGCCTGGTCAACCTTTCCAACATTTGCATGCTTCCAGTCACAGGGAACCCACCCCATGATGAGATAGCCCGTGGCATCTATGCATCACCCTATGAAAACATTACTGCACCAGAGAGAAAGCAGCCTGACTGTGGCTCCCCACTGAGCCCGGCTCTGTGCCTTAGGGCCACCCACCATTAGAAAGATGCCTCGTCCACTGAACGTTTCCCATCACGTGTGCAGACGCGTTCCACCCTGCCCTACCCTTCTATTCTCTTGACCCAACAATGCCTTTGGAGGGTCTCACCTCCATTTCTTCCACATCTAACAGGGTTTCCCATTTTCTGCATCTTCCCAGTCTTGCTTCCATATTCTTAACTATTACAAATCTACAAATCAAAACTTAAAAAGCATTAACTCCTCAAAACCATTTGTTCTTTAAAGAAACTACTTAAAAGGAATTTTCACTAATCCAGGGCATCCAGATTGTTTGTAATCTGTCCCTGTCTGTATTTCCAGTCATGTCTTCTGACATGGCTCCACATCCACTTTGTCCTTCAGCAGTAATGGGTTCTCCCCCACGACTGTTCCCTCCACACCATCATTTTCCCTAGAATCTCAGCCCACATGCTGCTTCTTGCCTCTCCATTATACCTTCCAGCATCTGTACCAATCATCCTCTCTGACAGTTAGCTTCTCCATCATGGTACCTCTAGGACTTTTCTTCCCTCTATTTTAGCACCTATCCCACTGCACTGAAATCATCTCTTTGCACTATCTCTCTCCCACTAGACAGTGAACTGCTGGATCAGGGACCACTTCTCCTTTTCCATCTTCCAGGACCTACCATCCTTCTCACACATGGCAGATCTACTGTTTTTACTGAATGACTTCCTTTCCCCCTGTTAATCCGGCTCTGCTAAGTATGCGCTTGTTATGAATTACCTGGATGTGTTCCTTTAAGAGATGCCAAGGACTTCCCTGGTGGTGCAGTGGTTAAGAATCCGCCTGCCAATGCAGGGGACATGGGTTCAAGCCTTGGGCCAGGAAGATTCTGCATGCTGCAGAGCAACTAAGCCCGTGTACCACAACTGCTGAGCCTGCACTGTAAAGCCCATGAGCCACAACCGCTGAGCCCACATGCCACAACTACTGAAGCCCGCGTGCCTAGAGCTTGTGCTCCGCAACAAGAGAAGTGACCGTGATGAGAAGCCCACTCATTGCAACGAAGGGTAGCCCCCACTTGCGGCAACTAGAGAAAGCCCACACGCAGCAACAAAGACCCAACACAGCCAAAAATTAATTAATTAATTAAAAAATGTTTTAAAAGAGATGTCAAAAGTAGATTTCCCCGTTATAAATCACTTTGCACAGAAAGTGTAGCTTTGTTAAGCAACATGTTTAGATGCTAATCCTACTTAAGCCCAGTGGAGTAAAGCATTTCTCAACACAGATTTCTAAGAAGAAAGCTACAGTGAGGGTTCCGATGATAAGATTTGCTCACAGAAGCTAGTCACTGTTCAAAAAATCAGTATAATTGGCAGGTGGTATATTCAAAACAGCCCCTTTAGTGATGCTTTTATTTTATTTGGATTTTGATCACATTTAAAAATTAATAATCCACCAGGCTGAAACCAATCACAAGTTAGTTAAAATGAGAAAATTTCTTACAGTTAAAAATGTAATGCCAGGGCTCCCCTGGTGGCGCAGTGGTTGAGAGTCCGCCTGCCGATGCAGGGGAGACGGGTTCGCGCCCCGGTCCGGGAAGATCCCACATGCCGCGGAGAGGCTGGGCCCGTGAGCCATGGCCGCTGAGCCTGCGCGTCCGGAGCCTGTGCTCCGCAACGGGAGAGGCCACAACAGCGAGAGGCCCGCGTACCACAAAAAAAAGAAAAAAAAAAAAAATGTAATGCCAGAATTTCAGCTTACAGGAAGGTGGAGTCCATGTACTTCTTCCTGTTCCTTCTGCTAAGTCCAACTAAAAACCCTGGACATTTAGTATAATATATACAGAGAGAAAGAGAGACTCTGAAAGGTGGGGGGAAGGCAAACAAACTAGGGAACTCAGAACCCAAGTAACAAAAGAGTAATGCATTCTCCGAATCAACTTTTTGCCTCATATATCCTAGACTTGGAGCTGAAGAAACCAAGCAAACTGAAAACACAACGACTACAGACAAAAATAGCCCCAGCAAAATCCTGCTCTCTCTAACCAAAGGACAGGAGAAGGAAAGGACATTCTAGCAAGACAGAAAACTTTTAGATGGTAAACATCCTACTCCAATCAAACACCATAGAAAAAACTACGGCTGCACTCGTACCAGGCAAAAGCCAAATGGAGAGCCTAGACTTCCATCCTCAGCAAGTTTAAGGAGGTGCCCCAACTCCCTGTCAGTATGGTGTCAGATAAGGTTGAGTATAGAGCTGAGGCATTCACCCACACCAAGCAATAAGGAGCACCCTCTACCACCACGTGGTGTTGATGGAAACCACCTGGGAAGTTTCTATTTCTTCCCTGCTGGAGTAGTCTCAGTGGAGAGTGGAAGGTCACGATTTTCACCAGAGCCCAGCAGTAACGAGGCCAATGCCTCCCCTCCCCCGCTGATGATGTCCTTTGAGGCCACATGACGAGTAGTAATGAGCCACTCCTACCCCTCTCTGCCAGGGACGTATCTGTAGATACCAACATTGAAGTAACAGAGATGTTAGAATTACCAGACAAAGGTCTTACAGTAGCCATCATAAAAAAATGCTTCAGCAAGCAATTATAAACACACTTTAAACTAATGAAAAAATGAAAACACTCAGCAAATAAGTTGAAAGTGTCAGCAAAGAAAGAGAAGATATAAAAAAAATCAAATAGAAATTTTAGAACTGAAAAATATAGTAACTGAAATTAAAAGCTCAGTGGATGAGCTCAACAGCAGAATGAAGGAGACAGAAGAAAACAATCAGGGAGCTGTAAAGTAGAACAATAGAAATTACTCAGTCTGACTAATGGAGAAAAATTAGAATAAAAATAAAAAGATAAGCAGAGCCATGGGGATCTGTGGGATTGTAACAAAAGGTATGTCTTTCATGTCATCAGAGTTCTGAAAAGAGAGAAGAAAAGGGACAGGGATCACAAGCTGTCCAAAGAAATAACTGAAAACTTCCTAAATTTGGCAAAAGTCATAAACTACAGATTCAGGAAACTGAGCAAACCCCAAACAGAATAAAACCAAAGAAACCATGCAAATATCTATCAAACTTCTGAAAATATTCAAACTTCTGAAAATTGAAACAAAATTTTAAAACCTTGAAGCAGTAAAGGGAAAATTGACCCCTTACCTATAGATGAAAACCAATTCAGATGACAGCAGATTTCTCATCAGAGTCCACGGAGGCCAGGGGGAAGAGGAATATTCTTCAAGTGCTGAAAGAAAAGAACTGCCAACTTAGAATCCAGAAAACTCCTATATGTAGCAAAAATATCAGAAATGAAGGGGAAATCAAGACATTCTCAAATGAAAGAAAACTAAGAATTTGTAGCCAGAAGACCTACCACAAAAGAAAGGCTAAAGGAAGTTCTATAAATAAAAAAAGAAATAATAATAGGAATCTTAGAAAATCAGGAAGAAAGTTTGCAAACAAAAATATGGGTAAATATAATAGATTTTCCTTCTCTTCATGAGTTTTCTAAATTATGTTTGACATCTGAAGCAAAAAATATGGCACTGTTTAATGTGCTTCTAAATATTTAGCAGAAATATTTAAGACAAATACTTAATATTTAATACAGGTGGGAAGAGTGAATAGACATAAAGGCAGATAAGATTTCTACACTTCACTTGAACTGGTAAAATGATGACTGTAATAAGTTATGTACATATAATGTATTATTAGAGCAATCATTAAAATGTCACACAGATACACTCAAAAACTCTAAAGTTAAAACTCTAGGGCTTCCCTGGTGGCGCAGTGGTTGAGAGTCCACCTGCCGATGCAGGGGACACGGGTTCGTGCCCCGGTCCAGGAGGATCCCACATGCCGCGGAGCGGCTGGGCCCATGAGCCATGGCCACTGAGCCTGCGCGTCCGGAGCCTGTGCTCCGCAGCGGGAGAGGCCACAACAGTGAGAGGCCCGCGTACCGCAAAAAAAGAGAAAAAAAAAACTCTATAGTTATAAAATTCTAAAATATGTTCAAATAACCCACAGAAAAGCAGGGGAAGAGAGAGAAATGCAGAAAGAACAAACAGAAAACCTAAAAAGAAAGCCAGATTTCAGCCATAACAAATCAATAATTACATTGAATGTACAGTTGACCCTTGAACAATGCAGGAGCTAGGGCCGCTGACCCTCGTGCAGTCAAAAATCAGTGTATAACTCTACAGTCAGTCCTCCATATCTATCGTTCCACATCTGTGGATTCAACCAACCTTGAATCATTTAGCATTATAGTATTTATTTATTGGGGGAAAAAATCCATATATAAGTGGCCCCACACAGTTCAAACCCATTTTGTTCAAGGGTCAACTGTAAATGGTTATACCAATTAAAATGCAAAGACTGACAGAGTGGATCAGAAAACATGACCTAATTATATGATGTCCATAAGAAACTCACTTAAAATATAATGATATAGGCAGGGTTGAAAAAAAAAGCAGTGGAGATATATATTTATATTACAAACTTACTTCAATTGAAAGAGAGAAGGAATAGCTATATTAATATCAGAATATAGAATTCAAAGCAAAGAAAATTACCAGAAGCAGAGAGACACATTATATAATAACAAAAGGATCAATCTACCAAGAAGATTTAGCAATCATAAATGTGTATACAACAACAGAGCTATAAAATATGTGAAACAAAAATTGATAGAAATGAAAGGAGAAATAGACCAATCTACAATTATTTTTGGAGACTTCCACATCCCCCTCTTAACAGTTGATAGAACAACTCTTCAGAAAATCAGCAAAGATAACAGGAAAACTGGAAAACGCTATCAACAAATAAGATATAATTGACATTTATAGAACACTCCACCCAACAAAAACAGAATACACATTCTTTACCATTGCCCACATACGCCAAGACAAACCATATCCTGAGCCATAAAACAAATTCACTTCAATAAATGAGCCACTTCAATAAATTTGAAAGAATGGTAATCATACAATGTGTTCTCCAGCCACAATGGAATGAAACTATAAATCAATAAAGAAAATCTCAAAACACTTGGAAATTAAACAACACAATTCTCAATAATCGTACAGATCAAAGAGGAAGTCCCAAAGGACTTTTTAAAAACTCATTCAACTGAATGAAAATGAAAATACAACGTATGAAAATTTGTGAGCCACAGCTAAAGCAGTGCAAAGGGGGAAATTTATAATACTAAATACATATATTAGGAAGAAAAATGTCTCAAATCAATCCAGGCTTTCACCTCAAGAACCTAAGAAATAAAAGAGCAAAATACATTCAAAGCAAGCAGAAAGAAATAGTAAATATAAGAGCAGAAATCAATGAAATTAAAAGAGACAAACAACTGAGAAAATCAGTGAAAACTGAGCTGATTGTTTAAAAGATCAATAAAATTGGCAACCTTTAGCAATTCTAGCAAAGAAAAAAGAGAATAAATACAAATTACCAATTTTACAAATGAAAGAAGAGTCATCACTAGATATGCTAACTTCAAAAGTCTATAAGGTTAAAACTACAAACAACTCTGCATGCATAAATTTGGCAACAAAATGGACCAATTCATTAAAAAGCACAAACCACCACAATCTACCCTAAATGAAACAGACAATTTGAATAGTCCTACAACTATTAAGGAGATTGAAGTCAAATTTAGGAGCTCCCCCAAAAGATATTTCTAAGCCTACATGGCTTTATATAAATGGAGAAAAGCTACTTTAAAGAAGTTTTAATAGCAATTTCATATACTCTCTCCCAGAACATAAGAGAGAACATTTCTCAATTTATTTTATAATGCAAGCATTGCCCTGATACCAAAACAAGGAGAGTATTCTTAAAAAAGAAAGGTACAAGCTCACATCACTCATGAAAATAGATGTAAAAATCCTTTATAAATATTTGCAATCAGAATACACAATGGAGAAACGACAGCCTCTTCAATAAGTGGTGCTGGGAAAACTGGACAGCTACATTGAAAAGAATGAAATTAGAACACTCCCTAACACCATACACAAAAATAAACTCAAAATGGATTAAAGACCTAAATGTAAGGCCAGACACTATCAAACTCCTAGAGGAAAACATAGGCAGAACACACTATGACATAAATCACAGCAAGATCCTTTTTGACCCACCTCCTAGAGAAATGGAAATAAAAACAAAAATTGAAAAATGGGATCTAATGAAACTTCAAAGCTTTTGCCCAGCAAAGGAAGACATAAACAAGACGAAAAGACAGCCCTCAGAATGGGAGAAAATATTTGCAAATGAAGCAACTGACAAAGGATTACTCTCCAAAATTTACAAGCAGCTCATGCAGCTCAATATCAAAAAAACAAACAACCCAATCCAAAAATGGGCAGAAGACCTAAATAGACATTTCTCCAAAGAAGATATATAGATTGCCAACAAACACGTGAAAGGATGCTCAACATCACTAATCACTAGATAAATGCAAGTCAAAACTACAATGAGGTATCACCTCACACCAGTCAGAATGGGCATCATCAAAAAATCTACAAACCATAAATGCTGAAGGGGGTATGGAGAAAAGGGAACCCCCCTGCACTGTTGGTGGGAATGTAAATTGATACAGCCACTATGGAGAACAGTATGGACGTTCCTGAAAAAACTAAAAATAGAACTACCATATGACCCAGCAATCCCACTACTGGGCATATACCCTGAGAAAACCATAATTCAAAAAGAGCCCTGTACCACAATGTTCACTGCAGCTCTATTTACAATAGCCAGGACATGGAAGCAACCTAAGTGTCCATCGACAGATGAATGGATAAGGAAGATATGGTACATATATACAATGGAATATTACTCAGCCATAAAAAGAAACGAAATTGAGCTATTTGTAGTGAGATGGATGGACCTAGAGTCTGTCATACAGAGTGAAGTAAGTCAGAAAGAGAAAAACAAATACCATATGCTAAAACACATATATGGAGTCTAAAAAAAAAAAGAAAAAAATGGTTCTGAAGAACCTAGGGGCAGGACAGGAATAAAGACGCAGACGTAGAGAATGGACTTGAGGACACGGGGAGGGGGAAGTGTAAGCTGGGACAAAGTGAGAGAGTGGCATGGACATACATACACTACCAAATGTAAAATAGATAGCTAGCGGGAAACAGCTGCATAGCACAGGGAGATCAGCTCGGTGCTTTGTGACCACCTAGAGGGGTGGGATAGGGAGGGTGGGAGGGAGACACAAGAGGGAGGAGATATGGGGATTTATGTATATGTATAGCTGATTCACTTTGTTATAAAGCAGAAACTAACATACCATTGTAAAGCAATTATACTCCAATAAAGATGTCAAAAAAATAATAAATAAATAAATATTTGCAATCATAATGCAGAATATGTAAAAACAGTTATACACCATAACCAAGTGGGGTTATTCCAGGAATTTGAGGCTTTTCAATATTTGAAGATTAATCAGTGTAATCCATCATGTCAACATATCAAGTAAAAAATCATATGATTATATCAATACATGGATAAAAAGCAGTTGACAAAATTGAGCACCATTCGTGATGAAAACTGAGAAAACTAGAAATAGAGACGTACTTCCTCAATTTAATAAAAAGCATCTACAAAAAACTTACAGCTAATGTTTAACAGCAACAATAAAAAAAAGCTACATTTAACACTATATTTAAAGATGAAAGACTGCTTTCAGATGTTAAGACCAGGAACAAGACAAGGATATCTGCTCTCATCACTCTTACTCAACATGGTACTGAAGTTTCAGCCAGTACAATAATGCAAGAAAAGGAAGTAAAAGGCATACAGATCAGAAAGTGAGAAATAAAACTGTCCCTATTTGAGATGACATGATAGTCTATGTAGAAAATCCAAGAAATCTGTTATTTGTTTTCTGTTTTGTTCCCTCTATTTCTTGTTCCTGTTTTTTTCTTTTTTCTTTTTTTTTTTTTTTTTTTGCAGTACGCGGGCCTCTCACTGTTGTGTCCTCTCCCCTTGCGGAGCACAGGCTCCGGACGCGCAGGCTCAGCGGCCATGGCTCACGGGCCCAGCCGCTCCGCGGCAGGTGGGATCTTCCTGGACCGGGGCGCAAACCTGCATCCCCTGCATCGGCAGGCGGGCTCTCAACCACTGCGCCACCACGGAAGCCCCCTGTTTGTTTTTTCTTGGCTTCTTCTGCATTACTTGAACATTTTTGATGCTTCATTTTTTTTAAATTATAACGTTTTTGAGAGTATTTCTTTATATAGATTCCTTAGTGGTAGCTCTAGGTATTATTATACATGCATATAACTTATCACTGCCTACTGATGTTGATTCTTTACCATTTCAAGAGAAGTATAGAAATCTCACTTTCATTTAGGTCTCTTTATTACCTCAATTTAATAAATATAATCACCTTTAAAGTATTCCCTCTACAAATATTGAACACATCAAACAGTGTGATAACTTTTTCTTCGACTATGAAACCATAAAATGTGATTAAAGGAACTCATGAGATGAAGGATAGCCTATTATGTTTATTTCTTTTTATCCATTCCATTGCTATTTCCTTTCTGATGGTTCTAGCCTTTTTTCTATTAACATTATCATTTTCCTTCTGTTTGGAAAGCTTTCTTAGGCATTCTTTTTTGTTGTTGTTGTTGTTTTTGATTATATAGACACTGGAATTTATTGTTGTGGTTTTTAAAAAATAGTTAGCCTAACTTTTCACTTTGAAAAAAATACTGATGTCTGGGTTCTACCCACAGAGGTCATGATCTAACTGATCTGGGATATATCCTGGATAGGATGACTTTTTTTTTTTAAACATCTTTATTGGAGTATAATTGCTTTACAATGGTGTGTTAGTTTCTGCTTTATAACAAAGTGAGTCAGCTATACATATACATATATCCCCATATCTCCTCCCTCTTGCGTCTCCCTCCCACCCTCCCTATCCCACCCCTCTAGGTGGTCACAAAGCTGATCACAGATCACAGAGCTGATCTCCCCGTGCTATGTGGCTGCTCCCCACTAGCTATCTATTTTACATTTCGTAGTGTATATACATCCATGTCTTAGGCGTTCTTTAAGGATAGGTGTGCTAGCAACAAATTACCTTCATCTGAGAATGTTTTTCTCCTTCAACCCTGAAGGAAAGCTTTACTGACTATGTGATTTGGAGCTAATGGTTCTTTCCTTTCAGAAGAGAAATCCACCATCATTCAAGTCAGTGTTCCTTTATAGGCAATGTGTCATTTTTCTCTGGCTATTTTTAAGAATACTTCTTTGTCTTTAGTTTTTACAAGTTTGACTATGATGTGTCTTGGTGTGGATTTCCTTGAGCTTTTCCTATTTGGGATTTGCTCCTCTTCATGAATCTTTAGATTTATATCTTTTGCAATTTAGGGAGTTTTCGGCTATTATCTCTTCTGATACATTTTCAGCCTTTACTCTCTAGAACTTTAATGACAGAACTGTTCAATCTTATTTATTATCGTCCCAAAGATCCCTGAGGCTCTCCAATGTTTTTCCAGCCTATTATCTCTCTGTTGTTCCGACTAAGTAAATTCTATTGATCTCTCTTCAAGTTCGCTGTCCTCTGTCATCTCCACTCTACTATTAAGTCCCCCCGGTAAGTTTTTTATTTTGGTTGTTGTACTTTTCAATTCTATCGTTTTCATTTACTTCTTTTTTATAATTTATTTCTTTGCTGAAATTTTCTGTTCTTTCTTTTGTTTCAGGAGAATTCGATTTGTCATTGATTGTCGAAGCATTTCTATGACGGCTGCTTTAAAATCCTTCTCCAATAATTCCAACATTTGAGTCATCTTGGAATTGCACCAGTTAATTATCTTTTATCATTCAGATTGTGGTTTTCCTGGTATGATGAAGGGTTTTTTTCCCCCTGTATCCTGGACATTTTAATCATTTGATACTGACCTATTTCAGTCTTGTATTTTAGTAGGCAGTTGCTCTGTTTAGTTTTAGAGTATAGGTTTGGTGCCACTTTTTTGGGCTTTCGTTCCAATGACAATTTAGTTTTTTGAGCACTTACAGTGCTATCTGGTCAATTTTGTTCTTCTGGTGCTGCTAATTCTCCTGCTCAACCTATGGTGATGTTTTCTGCAGGGGCAGAAGGTGCCTCTCTGGGTTGTTTACTGTCTGTGGGTGACCATCTAGGGAGGAAGGGGCAGAAGCCATCGGGCCTAGGTCTCCTTACGTTTCTGGGTAGAGCACAGGCAGACACAGGGCTTCATTGTTGCAGCTGTGAGTGTATGAGATCACCCACTTGGTCAGCGTGTGATCAGGGGTTGGAATGGCCAAGGCTTTGCTGCTTCTGCTGTAAACAGATCACACCTCCTGCAGGGGCTGTGGTTGTAGAGTTGAGGCTGGGGGTCCCCACTAGATCTCTGTTGGACTTCCTTCCTTAGACCTTTGGCCAGAGACAGCAGGCTTTTCTTGTTTGTCTGTTTGTTGCCTATTCGTGTTGGCAGTTCCAGGTTGCAGACCCCTCCTGCACACAGTCTAGGAGATAAAATGAAAACCCAAGGAACTCACCGCATAGTTGTTTCTGAAGTTCTGAGGTCCCTATCCCGTCCTCCTCCTCCTTTGCAGCTCTGAGTCCTTTTATAATTGTCTTTTCAATAATTTCCAGGGTATTTGGTTATACTCTGGGGGAGAGGGGAACAGAGGAGAGTGAGTATACTCCATCTTGTTTGGGAACCAGAAGAGGTATGTTTGCCGTCCACTCTGTGCAGGGCCTTGCACTCAGCTTCCACAGCTACCCAGACAGAAGGAAACCCTCAGGGACTTGCTGACTGCCTGGACCATGGTGATGGGGTACCTCTGCTACAAGGCTGCAGGTTTCTCAGTGGTAGCCAGAGATAAGGTCTCACAAGAGCAAATCTTCCTTTAATCCAAAGTTTCAAAATTGCTTTTATTTTATTTTTATTATTTATTTATTTAGGCCACACCATGCCACAGGCAGGATCCTAGTTCCCCCACCAGGGATCGAACCCATGCCCCCTGCTGTGAGAGCGTGGAGTCTTAACCACTAGACTTACCAGGGAAGTCCCAAAGTTGCTTTTATTTTAATCATATGGGATGAACGGTTTTCTCAATGTGTCGTACAGTCCCGAAATGGATCAAAATCTAAATTCTTCCTGGTGCCCTCCACCCTTTGCTGTACTATATCCCCTGCCCGTGGTCCAGCTCAGCAAGTGGACCTACCTGCCATCTGCTTCTACCTGCTTTTGTAGCTCCCCTCTCTCCTGCCTTACTGTCAGCCTGTCAGTTGTCACTCTGACTTCCGGGTACCTACTTTTGGAAGGCTCCTCATTTCAATCCTTAGTTCTAATTTGCTGAAGGTCAAGGAAGTCATCTAGCCAAGATTGTTTCTATTGCTTCTAAATGAAGAGTAAAACTGACTGGGCAGGGGCACCTAACATATGTGTGTGTTATGAGCCAGAGCTTGGGTACTTGGTGTTTTGATAATATTTTGGCAGTTCGGTGGCTGTTTTTACTACATTCTTGTTATTGGCTGTGTTCCAGATAATCAAGGCTGCTAGAAAAGTGGCCTCTAGAAAAACGAAGCATTTTGGCATGTATTTTGTGAACAGACCCCATCCCACACGACACCTAACAGTTTTAAGCTCTGTGACATGGACTCAATAAGTCCTTGTTGGGTAAAATAGACAAAAGTGAAGATACTTTTTTTCTACTTTTCTATTACAAGAGAAGAGCTGAAAGGATATTTTATGACCCCCTCCAAAAGAAATTGTTTCTGTGCCAAAGTCAAACATGAGACATTTCAACCCAAAATAAAATCTGACAATGCTGTGGGTCACTTAATTGTAACTCTTCTGCAAGAAACTAGCATGAAAATGAAAGGGGGTTTCAGTTGAGTTTTGTTGGAAATTAAATCCAATTATAGTTAGCATTAACTAGATACTGGATAAAACCATTTCCAAAATGTAGAACACTCCTATCCTAGACCCAGATTTTAACGATGAGGGTCCATGCCAGGGACCTCCAGTCACTGAGAAGGACACCTGGACGCCCAAAACCAGGCCCTGGAATTAGGTCTCACTGGTAAATGGACATGTGTGACTTCACTGAACAAAAATAACAGACTGCCAAATACTTCTAAACTCACTTATTTGGATTCAAATGGGTCCCTGAAATAATCATATGCCCTGATTTCCTAGTAAACTTTTGCCAAGACTATAAAAACTTTACTAATAGCACACATGTTAGGACTAGACAAAACACATTCCTTCTCTTTCTCGCCTCCTCTGACGCACAATAGAAAGTGTTATCTGGATGTATATTTCCCCCCACCCTCCCCCAAACACACTGATCACTTCATCTTGAACTGTCAGATGATTATTTAACTGTGCTAAAGCCTACTTTGCCCACTTTGCAGCCGAATGACATAGGCAATTATATCCCCTCGAGGGTCTACTCCCCTTCTCAGGCTCAGCCCTGTTCCTGTCCCCAAGGGCTCCGAGAAGAGATGGTTTTTTAAGGAAACTGGCTCTCAGGAGCTGTTGTTTCCGTGGACTCTCCTTCCATGGTAAATGCGACCTGGCACCAGCTTGAGCAGTGACTTTGGTCCAGCAGCTTCTGCATCTGGCAGTGTGTGAGTGTACGTGAGTGTGCGCGAGTGTCTGTGTGTATGCATGTACATGAGTGCGTACAGAGGTTCCAACTCAGGAAGACCCTCATGGGCACTAGTTTCTTGACCAACTTCCAGGACTCCAGACAGCCTCTTGACACTGCTCCTCATCTGACCTGCCCCATCCAATCCCTCCTCCTCACAGCTACCAGATGGGTCTTTCTGAAACCCCAAACCACATGGAGCTGCATATCTCCCCTGTTCAGCACTTTCTGGAGACTCACTGCCTCACTGCTGGAATGGGGTCTAGAGCCACCGTCTCCTTCACAGCCTCCCTTTCCACTGCTCAGGAAAAGCCTACTCACTTTTCAAGATTCAGATAAGACTCATAGCCACTATAAACTCTCTCCCAACCAGTCCATCCATCTCCCCACCTCAGTAAGCAGAAATGACATCATATTGTATATTTCGTAAGTACCATAACCCTACACAAAGGTCTCACTCTACTGGATGAAAAGTTCCTGCCAGGCAGGACCTCTGCAAATGATCTTTGGATGCCCAGGTTCTCAACTGAGCACCTGGCACATAGCACTCAACCAATGTTCAACGAGTACACGAATGCATCTTTCAGCTGACAAAGAATTCCAGGCCCTCCCTGGGATGAAGGATACATTAAAAAGAAAAGTGAGCCCGAGGGGACTTCCTACATCAGGAAAGTGTGCAGTGCAAGAGCCTGCTGTGCACTTACAAGTAAAATCTTCTAGGTATAAGAGAGGATAGGTTTTATGAAGAAGAAAAAGAGGACAGAGGGAGGGGAAGGGGGGAAATGAGGAGAAGGAGAAGGAGGAGGAACGGCAAGAGGAGAGCGGAATAGAAAATTCTATACCCAACCAAACTATCATTCAAGTATCAGGGGGAAAAATTCCAGTTATGTCATGGTAAGTTGGATTGTTGTTCTCAGTCCTTTACTCCCTCCCTTGGCTATGGTACCTTGAAGTGCATCTCAGCAGAGAAGGTGAGGTTTATACCCCCACCCTATTGGCTTTGGATTTGACCATATGACTTGCTTTGGCCAATCATATGTGAGCAAAACCTCGGAATGTGGTTTGGCTTAGCCTCTCAGACTCCTTTCATTTGCCATGAGAAGAATATGCCTCCAGGAGCTGCTCTCCCATAATGAGATACACGGAGCAGATGCAAATCTGACTTACAGTTGGAACCAAGCCCAGCCAAGCCTATCCAGAAGCAGCCAAACTCCAGCTGACCCACAAGTAAGCAAAATACATGTTTGTCATTATAAGTCACAGGACCATGGGCTAATTGCTATATAACATTAATGCAGCAACACCTGATTAATAGACAGACACAGAAAGCTTACTATTCAGGTCCCTTCTGTGAAAGAATTACTAGAAAATATCCTTCAGCAAAATGCAGTATAATCTAAGAGATGGTCAGGGAACAAAAAAAAGTGATAGCAGAAGAATAAAATGTAGAGTTATATCTAAATAGGTATTGACTGTAGGAAAAAATTAACAATAATCTTGAAGTTTATCTCAGACGGTCTCAAAATGAGAAGTGGTGATAGCAGGGAAAGTAAAAAGGTTCTTGTCTTGTTCAGATGGGACAGTAGGGAATGAGGAATATAGATGTAATTAAGTCAACATCAATAGGGGGAAATAACTGTCAATGTGTAAATCAAAGTTTTTTATTATTTATTTATTTACTTGGTTGCGTCAGGTCTTAGTTGTGGAAGGCGGGCTCCTTAGTTGTGGCTTGCCAGCTTCTTAGTTGTGGCACGTGGGTTCCTTAGTTGTGGCAGGCAGGCTCCTTATAGTTGCGGCATGCATGTGGGATCTAGTTCCTGGACCAGGGATCGAACCTGGGCCCCCTGCATTGGGAGCGTGGAGTCTCAACCACTGTATCACCAGGGAAGTCCCTAAATCAAAGTTTTAATGGTAATCTCCAGAAAAATATAGAATTGAGAGGTATTACTTTCAATCTATTAGAATAAAAAAGAACGGATTAAAATGAAGAAAACAATCAATCCACAGAAGGCAAGAAAGATTTTTTTTTTTTTTAATTAAAAAAGAGACGAACAGGCAGCTTTTTAGAGACAAAACATAGACCAACATTGCAGGAATGAATTCAAACACATCAGTAAAAAGTCAAGGTTAAATTCTTCTATAAAGGCAGAAATTCTGGGATTAGGGGACACTCCTGAAACAAAATGATGCAAAAAGGATACAAAGAAAAGATTAAAAAGAGAACAACATAGCAGGAAAATACTAACAAATAGACACTGGAACAATATTACTTCCAGACAATAGAATTCAAATACAAAAGCATCAAAAAGGACAAAGAAAAATATATCTAATACAAAAGTAAATTTTATATAACAGTCAGCAACCTTGGTGCTCCTGACAACTAATTTTGAAATATTTCATTAAAAAACTGATAGAAAGGCAAGAAGCGGTCAACCTACCTCACAACAGATGCTTTAATGCACCTCTTCTGAAACTCAACAATAGATCCCCAAAAAGTGAGGATCTAGAAGATTTCAATAATATAATTAACAGGAATAACTGAATAGAGAAATGCATACCCAACAAGCAGAAAATACACATTAATTTCAAACACACAAAACCCTCACAAAAATTGGCCACTATCAGACTTCAAAGAAAACTTCAACAGGTTTCTCAAAGCAGAAGTCTCACGGGGCGCCTTCACTGAACTCAATTCCATAAATTATAAATTAATAGCAAAAAAAGAACCAAAAACCCAATTCATCTGAGAACTTTAAAATAACCTTCTAAGAAAACAGACGTAGCCAAGTCATTTACTCATGCCCCCCAGATTGTTGCTCTTGAAATTTTCCACTGCTGTATGTTGTTTTTTTCGGCGTATCTTTTTCCCTCCTAGAACACCCACCTCTTAATCAAGAACTGCAGTTAGAGGGTATTTAGATATAAACACCCTTTGCTTTTCTTCTTTATATCGCTGAAAATTTGTGGAAGTCACTGGCTGTACAGAACATAATAAAAGATTTTCATAGTCTTTTATTCTTAAAATAAGTGTCTTTTACATTATTCTTTCTACATGATCCTTTTTTGTACCTTTAAGAATATTTGGATTACATCAAAGAAGACTGCTGATTTTGCTACTTTTATAAAGAAGTTTTCAAGCGAGTAAAAGATGTACATTTTAGGTAGACAAAAAAATGTACCTTGAATTTGCATCTCCTCTCTCACACCCAATCTGTAAACAATTGACATATTTTGTCCTAAAACACTTGGTTCAAGTTAAGCTTATTTGTTTTAAAGCCTGTATCATCAAACTCTCTTTAGATTTAAAATGCTATTGAATATGATACTTTTGAGGAGAGAGTGTGCCCAGAACTTAGGATACAATATGCCAAGTAAGCTAAGTGTACAATAAAATTTCTAATTTTACACCTAAAACAAGGAGATGTGGTCACTGAAATATAAAATATATATATATGTGTATATGTAAGACTTAATTTAGTCTTGCTTTGTCAAGCTGTTTGCTAGCGGTCAAGATCACAATATTACTCTAACTCTTAGAAGTGATGTAATCTGGTAGCAAAGTGTTAGTTCAAACACATGCACTTACATGATAAAAATTAATAAATGGGGCTTCCCTGGTGGCGCAGTGGTTGAGAGTCTGCCTGCCGATGCAGGGGACACGGGTTTGTGCCCCGGTCTGGGAAGATCCCACATGCCGCGGAGCGGCTGGGCCCGTGAGCCATGGCCGCTGAGCCTGCGCATCCAGAGCCTATGCTCCGCAACGGGAGAGGCCACAACAGTGAGAGGCCCGCGTAATGAACATAAAAAACAAAAACAGACAGAATTGTGATCTATTTTAAAACAAATACAGAGCACTGCATATCAAAACCTGTAAATTGGGCTTCCCTGGTGGCGCAGTGGTTGAGACTCCGCCTGCCAATGCTGGGGACATGGGTTCGTGCCCCGGTCCAGGAAGATCCCACGTGCCGCGGAGCGGCTGGGCCTGTGAGCCATGGCCACTGGGCCTGCACATCCGGAGCCTGTGCTCCACAATGGGAGAGGCCACAGCAGTGGGAGGCCCGCGTATCGCAAAAAAAAAAGCAAAACCTGTAAATTGCAGCCAGAGAGATATTCTGAAAAAGATTTACAGTCTTTAATGCAAATATTAGAAAAAATGTAATGAAAATGAATGCACTAAGCGTTCAACTCAAGAAGCAAAAACCACAAAATATCAAAAAAGTGCAGAACTAATAAATATAAAAGCATAAATAAATGAGATGCTAAATGAAACCAAAGATTCGTTGTTTCTTGAAAACTAGATCAATAGCTAAATAACTGACTCCTTTAAAATGAGTCAAGAAATTAGAATTTAGTTGGTGTGTGTGTGTGTGTGTGTGTGTGTGTGTGTGTGTGTGTGTAAGCAAGTGAATACAAAAGTAATAGGATCTCAAGTTAGTGGAGATTAAATAAATTCAATTGGAACAATCAATAAAGTTTTCTGCAACAGAATTAAGGTAGATCCCTACCTCACACCATACACACAAAGTTGACCTCCAAATGAATCAAAGAACAAACATAAAACACTATAAAAGCATTACGAAAAATATAAGATAAACGTTTTTGTAAATTTAGGGTAGAGTAGAAATAAATTGCAAAGACTATAAAGAAAAGGACTACATACATTTTTCTATTGTGTACAGCAAGAACAAAAATAAGGTTTAAAAGCACAGAATGGATCAAAATATTTGCAACATGCATTACAGATAAAGAATTAGCATCCAGAATTATAAATAATTTAATCAGATAAAAGTAAGAACCCCTCCCCTTTCTTTCTACCCTAAGAAAGTCGATAAAGAGGTCCGTGATTTCAGCATTCATTCTCCTCAGTTTTCTGCCCAGACTTGGTATACACCAGTGAAATACAACCTTCCAAAACCCACAGCATAAGTAACCTGACTGTATTATGTTGATAGAAAGCCACATGAGTAGCCGTCTAGATAGAGATGTGGAACTCACCATGCATAACCTCTTCTTTTTTTTTTTTTTAACATCTTTATTGGAGTATAATTGCTTTACAATTGTGTGTTAGTTTCTGCTTTATAACAAAGTGAATCAGTTATACATATACATATGTTCCCATATCTCTTCCCTCTTGCGTCTCCCTCCCTCCCACCCTCCCTATCCCACCCCTCCAGGAATAACCTCTTCTAAAATGATGTTGTCATGGTGTTCCAGGTCCCGACTGCTTGATCAGAGCACAGCTTCTGGAGACTGTTTTTACTCTGCAGCTACATGAAATTAGCATCCCATATAAGAAACCATACTGGATGCTCAACATGACTAATTATTAGAGAAATGAAAATCAAAACTACAATGAGGTATCACCTCACACGGGTCAGAATGCCCATCATCAAAAAGTCTACAAATAATAAATGCTGGAGAGGGTATGGAGAAAAGGGAACCCTCCTACACTGTTGGTGGGAATGTAAGTTGGTGCAGCCACTATGGAGAACAGTATGGAGGTTCCTTAAAAAACTAAAAATAAAGTTACCATAGGAACATGCAATCCCACTCCTGGGCATATATCTGGAGAAAGCCATAATTTGAAAAGATACATGCACCTCTGTGTTCATAGCAACATTATTTACAATGGCCAAGACATGGAAGCAACCTAAATGTCCATTGACAGATGAAAGGATAAAGATGTGGTACATATATTCAACAGAATACTACTCAGCCATCAAAAAGAATGAAATAAAGACATTTGCAGCAACACGGATGGACCTAGAGATTATCATACTAAGTTAAGTAAGCCAGACAAAGACAAATATCAAATATCGCTTATATGTGGAATTAAAAAAAAAATTGATACAAGGGACTTCCCTAGTGGCACAGTGGTTAAGAATCCACCTGCCAATGTAGGGGACACGGGTTCGAGCCCTGGTCCGGGAAGATCCCACATGCTGCAGAGCAACTAAGCCTGTGCACCACAACTACTGAGCCTGTGCTCTAGAGCCTGCAAGCCACAACTACTGAACCTGCATGCCACAACTGCTGAAGCCCGAGCACCTAGAGCCAGTGCTCCACAACAAGAGAAGCCACTGCAATGAGAAGCCTGTGCACCGCAATGATAAGTAGCCCCCGCTCGCCGCAACTAGAGGAAGTCTGCGCGCAGCAACGAAGACCCAATACAGCCAAAAATAAATAAAAATAAAATAAATAAATTATTTAAAAATTGATACAAATGAACTTATTACAAAACAGAAACGGATCCACAGACATAGAACACAAATTTATGATCACCAAAGGGGAAAGTGGGGAAGAGGGATAAATTAGGAGTTTGGGATTAACAGATAACACACTATTGTATATAAAATAGATAATCAACAAGGACCTACTGTATAGCACAGGGAACTAGACTCAATATTTTGTAATAACCTATAAGGGAAAAGAATCCGATAAAGAATGTGTGTGTGTGTGTGTGTGTGTGTGTGTATATTAACACAGCCTCCTGTCCATATGACATAGATCCAGAAATGTTATAGTGCTCTGTTTTTACTTATAGAAACAGTTTCTACATAAAATTGATCATCCATATTCAAGCAGAGCAGGTAAAGTTTAGCCAGAACACCTTATTGCTGTTTTGCTATTACTATTGTAAAAAGAAAATCTGTCCTAAATTGCTTTCTATCACTCTTAGTAAAGCATAATAATCATTCTATTTTAACAAACTCTTTAAAATTTTTTTCTCTTTTCTTTTTTTCCCAGTTTTATTGAGATATAATTGACAGATAGCACCGTATATGTTTAAGATGTACAGCATACTGGTTTGACCTACACATACTGTGAAATGATTACCACAGTGAGTTTAATTAACATCTAGCTTCTCATATAGATACAAAAAGAACAAAAGAACCTGTAATGGAAAAGAATCTGAAAAAGAATACACACACACACATATCCATAACTGAATCACTTTATCGTACACCTAAAACTAACACAGCATTGTAAATCAACTATAAAAACAAATATCGTATATTAACACATATATGTGGAATCTAGAAAAATGGTACAGATGAACATATTTGTAGGGCAGGAATAGAGATGTAGACATAGAGGACAGACATGTGGACACAGGGGCGAAGGGGAGAGTGGGACGAATTGGGAGATTAGGTTTGACATAAATACACTACCATATATAAAATAGATAGAAGTGGGAACTTGCTATATAGCGCAGGGAGCTCAGCTCACAGGGAGCTCAGCTCGGTGCTCTGTGGTGACCTAGATGGGTGGGATGGGGGGGTGGGAGGGAGGTCCAAGAGGAAGGGGATATATGTATACACATAGCAATTATACTCCAATAAAAAAATTATGCTCCAATTATACTCCAATTTAAAAATTATACTCCAATAAAAAAATTTTTTTAGATTCCATATGTATATGAATAGCTGATTCACTTTGTTATAAAGCAGAAACTAACACACCATTGTAAAGCAATTATACTCCAATAAAAATGTTAAAAATTTTTTTAATTAAAAAAAATTTAAAAAGAAAGAAGGATGTGATGAGAATGCTCTGGATCTATACTCTCTTAACAACTCTATATTACAGCAGATATATATCACAAACCTTTTTTTTTTAACAGGACAGTGTGGATAGGCAATTTACACAAAGAGAAATACCAACAGGCACTGTGTATATAAAAAGACACCAGCCTCACTAGTGTCTGCACTAAGGGCCGTGGAAAAGAGGGAAGGCAGAGAAAAGCACAAACCCTGGCACTTGAACCCTTGCAGATTTGCAAAGTAACAATGGAGGAAAAGTTCAGTGTGCCAGCAGGAGGCATTCACCGAGGATGTCTCCCACCTAAGCTTGAATCCTGACCTAAAGGGTCTCTTCGATTCATCACAAGTTGTGCCTCAAAATTTCTGGAACTTTGACAGAAGTACAAGCTCTTTGATGCTTCCATCTGCCTCATAACTACCATCACACTTTGTTTTCCTTTTTGGAGCACACATTCCGCAGTGAGTCTAGTGTGTAATTATTCTCGAAAACTTACCCACATGTAAATCAGGCCACAACGTTTTTTTCATGCAAAAAGCACCTACTCCTTCTTCCCAGGGTTGCAACACGAAACCTAGTCAACGTCTTAGAAACCACAGAGCCAGGCTTGCCCACAAAAACACCACTCCCAGGGGCACAAGCTTGATGAGCCCTGGTGGAGGATGCTTAGCCATGTGAGACATTAAGAGCAAAGCATATGAGGCAGAATTAACAGTTAACAATTAAGAGAACATCGGGGGACATGGGCCAGGCCCAGGGAAGACAGGACAGTTACATCAGTTCTCCCGGCACATGTGACACGGCATCTGAGGGCACGACAACCTGTCCTAGAGACCAGTCCTCACCCTCAGAAAGTACTGCGTTTAGCCATCCTATTTGGGGTTTTTTCTTTTTTTTTTTTTTTTTTGCGGTACGCGGGCCTCTCACTGTTGTTGCCCCTCCCGTTGCGGAGCACAGGCTCCGGCCGCTCAGGCTCAGCGGCCATGGCTCACGGG
>NW_006798273.1:2589386-2615688 GCF_000442215.2 Lipotes vexillifer
CCGGACGCGCAGGCTCAGCGGCCATGGCTCACGGGCCCAGCCGCTCCGCGGCATGTGGGATCCTCCCGGACCGGGGCATGAACCTGTGTCCCCTGCGTTGGCAGGCGGACTGTCAATCACTGCGCCACCAGGGAAGCCCAGCCATCCTATTTGTTTTTAATTGTAGTCATCACGTAACGTAAAATTTACCATCTTAACCATTTCACGTGTACTGTTCAGTAGCATTAAGTACATTCGCCATGTTGTGCGAACATCTCACTATCCCTCCACGGAACTCTTGTCATCATCCCAACCGAAACTCCATGCCCATTAAGCAATAACCCCCATATCCCCTCTTCCCAGCCCCTGTCAGCCACCATTCTACTTTCTGTCTCTATGAAATTGACTGCTCTAAGTATCACTTATATAAGCTGAATCATACAGTGTTTGTCCTTTCATGACTGGCTTGTTTCACTTAGCATAATGTCCTCAAGGTTCATCCATGTTACAGCGTGTGTCAGAATTTCCTTGCTTTTCAAGACTGAATAATATTCCATTCTATGTACAGACCACATTTTGTTTATCCATTCATCCGTCCATGGACCCTTGGGTTGCTTCCATCTTTTGACTTTTGCAAAAATCATCCTATGCCTTTTTTAAAGGCATCCAAAAGACTGCACAATAACTCACTGCAAAGCCTTGCAGTGAGCTTTATTTTCCCCAAATGAGTCTCGTGTCTAACCTAAATCCTTTGTGCTACATCTTAAGGTCATCTCTCCCTCGTGCTCACTGAAGACTCCGCCTCTGCTCCACCACTTACAAGTTTTAGGACTTTAACAATGCCCTTCACCCTTCACCTTTCTACACCTCATTTTCTCATTGGTAAAGGGGGGAATCTCTGCAGGGCTCTGGGGAATACTAAAGGAGTTGATGCACAGAGAGCAGCGGGCCCTGAGCCTGACACATGGTAAGAGTGCAGCGCTGGTATCACTCTGAAATAAGCATGCTTTGTAGATTTAAGAATTGTCAATTTTCTCAGTTTTTTTTAACTCCTTGAGATGACTCATGTTTCCTAATCAAGTCCCCTTGTGTCCACTCAGTCAGCTCACACGTACAGAGATGCCCACTGAGCTATCCACACGTCCTTCTGCAGAATGGCTCAGGGCTGAGAATCAGGGCCGTGATATGAGACCCGGTCTGGGGAAGGATCACTTAAGCCCCCTGGGAGCTAGGTTCTAGACTCCTATCCCTGGGGAAAAAGGGCCTCCAAATTCAGCAGCTGCTCCTCCAATAGGAAAAGGTTGCTACTTAAGAAAGGGTTAGAACCAAAGTCCACACCCCCAGGCACTCCCTGCCATGGGAAATCAAACCCATTGGCTTCAACAAAACTAATCATCTTAAGAAGACGTTTTTTGAAAAGAAAGTCAAGCATGCCATATATAAAACTACAATAAAAAGTCTTTGGTTAACAGAGGGGGTAAAAAAGAATCCCTAATGAGTGGTGTGGTTTCTTTTACTATCTGAGGAAGATTAAGATGACAAACATCACAAATTGACACGAAGGAGTCACAGTCTCTGACTTTTCTGTCACTAATTCTCAGAATTCTAAAATGAAATAACAATCATCAAAATACACCATGGTTTTGCAGACTGCGATCTACTGAATTGCAAAAGGGGTTTCACCCAACGTTAATCCCTCAATGACTTTTCGTTTTTCATAATTGATGGTATTTCCTCCTTTTGCAAAGAACGGCCGTGACACAGCAACTGTGACCCACGGAGGAACCTTGATTTTCTATGAAGACGGAGTGTTAGCCCCACCAGATCGCTGTCTTCCCACAGGACTTTAAAAGCTAAAGTCTCCAAAGAAAATTCCTCATTTTATTTTAAAGAAGGAAATCTGCAATTTCGTGAAATGTAGGCAGTCCTTGGAACGAAGAAATTTCAGTTCAGCAAATAACAAATAAGGAAAGAGTTCCTAAAAGGGTACTTCCCCTCCCAAACTGCTCCCCCCTCCCCGCTATCCAAAAGCGGAGCGTCCCTAGGAAATCTTTCTTAAGCAGAAGTGGCATAAAGCAAATAATCAATTACCTTAGGACCCATCTTGCTAACAGACGCTTAAAATAAATCGACATCAAGCACAGAGGCTGGCAGACACAGTTCAAAGCTGTGGCGGCTTGATGCTGAGATGCTGAGTGTAGTTCCAGGCGAAGACACTTGGTGGTGCTACTTTAGCTGCCGGGGCGCGCGCTGCCTCTAATGACTCAAAGCAAAACACAGGCTGATCGCTGTTTTAACTTTCTGCCTTTTTCCAAAAAAGTAAAAATCCTCTTGGGATTTCTTTCGATGAGCAAAAACAGGTACTAATGTAGGTCTTTTGTAAAAGTGGAATGGCATAAGTCGAACTTTTGAAAGTAGGGGATGCTTGTAATGGTTTTTCCATGAGCCCCATGCTGGCAACTTCTGCTGGGAACCACGGGGGCGTCAGAAGAGATGACTTTTGGGCTTAGATTCTTCCTGTGATTGCTGAAGTAAAGAGAGAAATCACAATCCAAACTCCTCTAGGCCAAGAAGAGAGGAAGAAATGGGTATTAAATATTTACCAAGTCTCAGTGGCTGCAGCAATACCAACCATTAACACGTATCAAGTTGGGTACTCTGCTGTGCCTGTTACGTGTACCATCTCATTTATTATTCACAGCATTAAGTCCCCAATATGTAGATGGAGAAACAGAGCCTGAGACAGGATTCTGTCCCAAGATGCCTCAGTTAGTGGACCATGAGGTCCAGATTTGGAGCCAGGGGCCAGAGATTTCATTCACGTCCACTGCTGTCATTGGTACAGGTGAGGAATCTTTGTCATTGACTTTCTGAGGAGTCCATCAGAGGTCGCCCATCTGGAGCAGATGGAGACAAGGTTGAAAACCACAACATCTTTTCCTCAAATAAAACAGGTTTAAGGAAGGTTAAGTTCCCACAGTGTAGGTATAGGCTGCCACAGAAAGGACTTTGTACTTGAAAAGTAAGTAAATGAAGATCTAAATAGACATTTCTCCAAAGAAGAGATACAGATGTCCCAAAAGCACATGAAAAGATGCTCACCATCGCTAATTAGAGAAATGCAAATCAAAACTACAATGAGGTATCACCTCACTTTGGTCAGAATGGCCATCATTGGGCTTCCCTGGTGGCGCAGTGGTTGAGAATCTGCCTGCCAATGCAGACGACACAGGTTCGAGCCCTGGTCTGGGAAAATCCCACATGCCATGGAGCAACTGGGCCCGTGAGCCACAATTACTGAGCCTGCGCGTCTGGAGCCTGTGCTCCGCAACAACAGAGGCCGCGATAGTGAGAGGCCTGCGCACCGCGATGAAGAGTGACCCCCACTTGCCACAACTAGAGAAAGCCCATGCACAGAAATGAAGACCCAACACAGCCATAAATAAATAAATAAATACATTGTGTATTATTGTATAAAAAAAAAAAATTGTACATATTTAAGATATACAACAAAAAAAAAAGAATGGCCATCATTAAAAGGTCTACAAATAATAAATGCTGGAGAGGGTGTAGAGAAAAGGGAACCATCCTACACTGCTGGTGGGAATGTAAGTTGGTGCAGCTACTATGGAGAACAGTATGGGGGTTCCTTAAGAAACTAAAAATAGAGCTACCATATGATCCAGCAATCCCACTCCTGGGCATATATCTGTAGAAAATCATACTTTGAAAAGATACATGCACCCCATTGTTCATTGCAGCACTATTTATGATACCCAAAACATGGAATCAACAGATGAATGGATAAAGAAGATGTGGTATATATATACACAATGGGATATTAGTCAGCCATAAAAAGGATGAAATAATGCCATTTGAAGCAACATGGATGGACCTAGAAATTATCATACTAAGTTAAGTAAGCCAGGCAGAGAAAGACAAATATCATAAGATATCATTTATACATGGAATCTAAAAAAGAGGATACAAATGAACTTATTTACAAAACAGAAAGAGACCCACAGACTTAGAAAACAAACTTATGGTTACCAAAGGGGAAAGGTGGGGGGAGGGATAAATTGGCAGGTTGGGATTAATACAGACACATTACTATATATCAAATAAACAACAAGGACATACTATATAGCATAGGGAACTCTATTCAATATTCTGTAATAACCTATACAGGAAAAGTAAGCAATGGACAGTGACGGGTTCCCCTCATGGTAGGCTGAACATATGAGGCAGTCAGGGTCTCACAGGCTTTCAGTGGACTGGAACAAAGAAAATACAAGAAGCCAAAAGTAGAACTGCTGCTGCTGAGAGCTATGGATAAGGGGCTGAGTGAGCTCTGCTGGGTGAGATTTCAAGAACTCAAGCAAGCACCAAATCACACCTGCACACAACACTCTCCCAAGCAAAGAGATCTTCCTCTTGCACGGGAACTTATTTGCCTTCTGAGTCTGAGAGATGTGGTATCCAGACCAGGAATGCAGAGCACAGGGACATGGGGAGGGGTGTAATTGAAAGAGGAAGCTGAGCCCATGTCCTTCCTCCCTTTCCCCATAAGTTAGTAGCTAACATGCAAGGAAGAGCTTTGAAGGAGTCTGGTTCCCTTCCTTCTAAAAAACAATCTCTTGGGATTCCCTGGTGGTGCAGTGGTTAAGAATCCGCCTGCCAATGCAGGGGACACAAGTTTGAGCCCTGGTCCAGGAAGATCCCACATGCCGCAGAGCAACTAAGCCTGTGCACCACAGCTGCTGAGCTTGCGCTCTAGAGCCTGCAAGCCACAACTACTGAGCCCATGTGCCACGATTACTGAAGTCCGCATGCCCAGAGCCCGCGCACTGCAACAAAGAGCAGCTCCCACTCACCGCAACTAGAGAAAGCCCATGCACAGCAACGAAGACCCAATGCAGCCAAAAATTAATTAATTAATTTTTAAAAAACGATCTTTTTCCCACCACTACATATAAACCACATCTTGAGGAGAGAAAGAAGTTTCCACCTGATAAGAAGATTATGCCACGGAGCTCCTTCTGTCCCAGGAAAAAAAATATAGGAACATAATTCTTTTATTCATGACTCACTGAGTTCCCACCATGTGTCAGATGTTATACCAGGCACTTGGGAGTTGAGCACAGGTGAAAGAGGCAGCACACAGGAAGCTGCATGACTGGACAGCTGGGCAGGAAGGCAAAGACGTTGACCCGGAGCTGTGGGAGCACAGGAAACGTCTGACCTGGGGTGGAGCAGGACAACAAGTGTCAATGCTATACTCCCAGATGTGAGGAAATTGGGCAGAAAAACTTACAAATTAGTCAAGTCTGTTCTGTCTGGAATCCCTGAGGTGAGCCGAGAAGCCACCAAGACAGTTGACTTCAGAGCTCTGTGCACGGAGATAATTTGTTGCCAGGCATTTCATAGACCAGTAGAGTTAGAAGAGGACCCTAAGATGTTCCACGCCAATGCCCTCCTGCTACAAGTGAAGAAAGTGACCTGAAGAAAGTGGCCCCTCGACTCTTTCCAAGATGGCGGAGGAGTAAGACGCAGAGATCACCTTCCTCCCCACAGATACACCAGAAATACATCTACACGTGGAGCAACTCCTACAGAACACCTACTGAACGCTGGCAGGAGACCTCAGACCTCCCAAAAGGCAAGAAACTCCCCACGTACCTGGGTAGGGCAAGAGAAAAAAGAATAAACAGAGACAAAAGGATAAGGACGGTACCTGCACCAGTGGGAGGGAGCCGTGAAGGAGGAAAGGTCTCCACACACTAGGAGCCCCTTCGCGGGCAGAGATTGCGGGAGGCGGAGCGGGGAGCTTCGGAGCCGCGGAGGACAGCACAGCAACAGGGGCGCGGAGGGCAAAGCGGAGAGATTCCCGCACAGAGGATCGGCGCCGACCGGCGCTCACCAGCCCGAGAGGCTCGTGTGCTCACCCGCCGGGGGCGGGCGGGGCTGCGAGCTGAGGCTCGGTTTCGGTTTCGGTCGGAGCTCAGGGAGAGGACTGGGGTTGGCGGCTTGAACATAGCCCGAAGGGGTTAGTGCGCCACGGCTAGCCGGGAGGGAGTCCGGGGAAAAGTCTGGACCTACCCAAGAGGCAAGAGACCTTTTCTTGCCTCTGTGTTTCCTGGTGCGCGAGGAGAGGGGTTTTAAGAGCGCTGCCTAAAGGAGCTCCAGAGACGGGCGCGAGCTGCGGCTAAAAGCTCGGAAACCAGAGACGGGCAGGAGACGCTAAGGCTGCTGCTGCTTTCCTATTTCCTCCTACTTATACTAATTCTCTCTACTTTCTCTCCCTTTTATTCTGAGCCGAGTGGATGAAAGGCTCTTGCTGCTCCAGCCAGGAGTCAGGACTCTGCCTCTGAGGTGGGAGAGCCAACTTCAGAACACTCGTCAAGAAGAGACCTCCCAGCCCCACATAATATCAAACGGCGAAAATCTCCCAGAGATCTCCATCTCAACACCAGCACCCAGCTTCGCTCAACGACCAGCAAGCTACAGTGCTGGACAACCTATGCCAACCATATAGCAAAACAGGAACACAACCCCACCCACTAGCAGAGAGGCTGCCTAAAATCATAATAAGTCCACAGACACCCCAAAACACACCACCAGACGTGGACCTGCCCACTAGAGAGACAAGATCTAGCCTCATACACCACAACACAGCCACTAGTCCCCTCCACCAGGAAGCCTACACAACGCACTGAACCAACCTTAGCCACTGGAGACAGACATCAAAAACAACGGGAGCTACGAACTTGCAGCCTGCAAAAAGGTGAACCCAATCACAGTAAGATAAGCAAAATGAGAAGACAGAAAAACACACAGCAGATGAAGGAGCAGGATAAAAACCCACCAGACCTAACAAATGAAGAGGAAATAGGCAGTCTACCTGAAAAAGAGTTCAGAATAATGATAGTAAAGATGATCCAAAATCTTGGAAATAGAATGGACAAAATGCAAGAAGCAGTTAACAAGGACCTAGAAGAAATAAAGATGAAACAGACAATGATGAACAACACAATAAATGAAATGAAAAATACTCTAGATGGGATCAATAGCAGAATAAATGAGGCAGAAGAACGGATAAGTGACCTGGAAGATAAAATAGTGGAAATAACTACTGCAGAGCAGAATAAAGAAAAAAGAATGAAAAGAACTGAGGACAGTCTCAGAGACCTCTGGGACAACATTAAACGCACCAACATTCGAATTATAGGGGTTCCAGAAGAAGAAGAGAAAAAGAAAGGGACTGAGAAAATATTTGAAGAGATTATAGTTGAAAACTTCCCTAATATGGGAAAGGAAATCGTTAATCAAGTCCAGGAAGCACAGAGAGTCCCATACAGGATAAATTCAAGGAGAAATACGCCAAGACACATATTAATCAAACTGTCAAAAACTAAATACAAAGAAAGCATATTAAAAGCAGCAAGGGAAAAACAACAAATAACACACAAGGGAATCCCCATAAGGTTAACAGCTGATCTCTCAGCAGAAACTCTACAAGCCAGAAGGGAGTGGCAGGACATACTGAAAGTGATGAAGGAGAAAAACCTGCAACCAAGATTACTCTACCCAGCAAGGATCTCATTCAGATTTGATGGAGAAATTAAAACCTTTACAGACAAGCAAAAGCTGAGAGAGTTCAGCACCACCAAACCAGCTTTACAACAAATGCTAAAGGAACTTCTCTAGACAAAAACACAAGAGAAGGAAAAGTCCTATAATAACGAACCCAAAACAATTTAGAAAATGGGAATAGGAACATACATATCGATAATTACCTTAAATGTAAATGGACTAAATGCTCCCACCAAAAGACACAGATTGGCTGAATGGATACAAAAACAAGACCCATATATATGCTGTCTACAAGAGACCCACTTCAGACCTAGAGACACATACAGACTGAAAGTAAGGGGATGGAAAAAGATATTCCATGCAAATGGAAACCAAAAGAAAGCTGGAGTAGCAATTCTCATATCAGACAAAATAGACTTTAAAATAAGGACTATCAGAAGAGACAAAGAAGGACACTACATAATGATTAAGGGATCGATCCAAGAAGAAGATATAACAATTGTAAATATTTATGCACCCAACATAGGAGCACCTCAATACATAAGGCAAAAACTAGCAGCCATAAAAGGGGAAATCGACAGTAACACATTCATAGTAGGGGACTTCAACACCCCACTTTCACCAATGGACAGATCATCCAAAATGAAAATAAATAAGGAAACACAAGCTTTAAATGATACATTAAACAGGATGGACTTAATTGATATTTATAGGACACTCCATCCAAAAACAACAGAATACACATTTTTCTCAAGTGCTCATGGAACATTCTCCAGGATAGATCATATCTTGGGTCACAAATCAAGCCTTGGTAAATTTAAGAAAATTGAAATTATATCAAGTATCTTTTCCGACCACAACGCCATGAGATTAGATATCAATTATAGGAAAAGAGCAGTAAAAAATACAAACACATGGAGGCTAAACAATACACTACTTAGTAACGAAGTGATCACTGAAGAAATCAAAGAGGAAATTAAAAAATACCTAGAAACAAATGACAATGGAGATACAACGACCCAAAACCTATGGGATGCAGCAAAAGCAGTTCTAAGAGGGAAGTTTATAGCAATACAAGCCCACCTTAAGAAGCAGGAAACATCTCGAATAAACAACCTAACCTTGCACCTCAAGCAATTAGAGAAAGAAGAACAAAAAAACCCCAGAGTTAGCAGAAGGAAAGAAATCATAAAAATCAGATCAGAAATAAATGAAAAAGAAATGAAGGAAACAATAGCAAAGATCAATAAAACTAAAAGCTGGTTCTTTGAGAAGATTAACAAAATTGATAAACCATTAGCCAGACTCATCAAGAAAATAAGGGAGAAGACTCAAATCAATAGAATCAGAAATGAAAAAGGAGAAGTAACAACTGACACTGCAGAAATACAAAAAATCATGAGGGATTACTACAAGCAACTCTATGCCAATAAAATGGACAATCTGGAAGAAATGGACAAATTCTTAGAAATGCACAAACTGCCAAGACTGAATCAGGAAGAAATAGAAAATATGAACAGACCAATCACAAACACTGAAATTGAAACTGTGATTAAAAATCTTCCAACAAACAAAAGCCCAGGACCAGATGGCTTCACAGGCGAATTCTATCAAACATTTAGAGAAGAGCTAACACCTATTCTTCTCAAACTCTTCCAAAATATAGCAGAGGGAGGAACACTCCCAAACTCATTCTACGAGGCCACCATCACCTTGATACCAAAACCAGACAAGGATGTCACAAAGAAAGAAAACTACAGGCCAATATCACTGATGAACATAGATGCAAAAATCCTCAACAAAATACTAGCAAACAGAATCCAACAGCACATTAAAAGGATCATACACCATGATCAAGTGGGGTTTATTCCAGGAATGCAAGGATTCTTCAATATACGCAAATCTATCAATGTGATTAACCATATTAACAAATTGAAGGAGAAAAACCATATGATCATCTCAATAGATGCAGAGAAAGCTTTTGACAAAATTCAACACCCATTTATGATAAAAACCCTGCAGAAAGTAGGTGTAGAGGGAACTTTCCTCAATATAATAAAGGCCGTATATGACAAGCCCACAGCCAACATCATCCTCAATGGCGAAAAACTGAAAGCATTTCCACTAAGGTCAGGAACAAGACAAGGTTGCCCACTCTCACCACTCTTATTCAACATAGTTTTGGAAGTTTTAGCCACAGCAATCAGAGAAGAAAAGGAAATAAAAGGAATCCAAATCGGAAAAGAAGAAGTAAAGCTGTCACTGTTTGCAGATGACATGATACTATACATAGAGAATCCTAAAGATGCTACCAGAAAACTACTAGAGCTAATCAATGAATTTGGTAAAGTAGCAGGATACAAAATTAATGCACAGAAATCTCTGGCATTCCTATATACTAATGATGAAAAATCTGAAAGTGAAATCAAGAAAACACTCCCATTTACCATTGCAACAAAAAGAATAAAATATCTAGGAATAAACCTACCTAAGGAGACAAAAGACCTGTATGCAGAAAATTATAAGACACTGATGAAAGAAATTAAAGATGATACAAACAGATGGAGAGATATACCATGTTCTTGGATTGGAAGAATCAACATTGTGAAAATGACTCTACTTCCCAAAGCAATCTATAGATTCAATGCAATCCCTATCAAACTACCACTGGCATTTTTCACAGAACTAGAACAAAAAATTTCACAATTTGTATGGAAACACAAAAGACCCCGAATAGCCAAAGCAATCTTGAGAACAAAAAATGGAGCTGGAGGAATCAGGCTGCCTGACTTCAGACTATACTACAAAGCTACAGTAATCAAGACAGTATGGTACTGGCACAAAAACAGAAAGATAGATCAATGGAATAGGATAGAAAGCCCAGAGATAAACCCATGCACATATGGTCACCTTATCTTTGATAAAGGTGGCAGGAATATACAGTGGAGAAAGGACAGCCTCTTCAATAAGTGGTGCTGGGAAAATTGGATAGGTACATGTAAAAGTATGAGATTAGATCACTCCCTAACACCATACACAAAAATAAGCTCAAAATGGATTAAAGACCTAAATGTAAGGCCAGAAACTATCAAACTCTTAGAGGAAAACATAGGCAGAACACTCTATGACATAAATCACAGCAAGATCCTTCTTGACCCATCTCCTAGAGTAATGGAGATAAAAACAAAAATAAACAAATGGGACCTAATGAAACTTCAAAGCTTTTGCACAGCAAAGGAAACCATAAACAAGACCAAAAGACAGCCCTCAGAATGGGAGAAAATATTTGCAAATGAATCAACTGACAAAGGATTAATCTCTAAAATTTACAGGCAGCTCATGCAGCTCAATAACAAAAAAATAAACAACCCAATCCAAAAATGGGCAGAAGACCTAAATAGACATTTCTCCAAAGAAGATATACAGACTGCCAACAAACACATGAAAGAATGCTCAACATCATTAATCATTAGAGAAATGCAAATCAAAACTACAATGAGATATCATCTCACACCAGTCAGAATGGCCATCATCAAAAAATCTAGAAACAATAAATGCTGGAGAGGGTGTGGAGAAAAGGGAACACTCTTGCACTGCTGGTGGGAATGTGAATTGGTTCAGCCACTATGGAGAACAGTATGGAGGTTCCTTAAAAAACTACAAATAGAACTACCATATGACCCAGCAATCCCACTACTAGGTATATACCCTGAGGAAACCAGAATTCAGAAAGAGTCATGTACCAAAATGTTCATTGCAGCTCTATTTACAATAGCCCGGAGATGGAAACAACCTAAGTGCCCGCCGTCGGATGAATGGATAAAGAAGATGTGGCACATATATACAATGGAATATTACTCAGCCATAAAAAGAAACGAAATTGAGCTATTTGTAATGAGGTGGATAGATCTAGAGTCTGTCATACGGAGTGAAGTAAGTCAGAAAGAGAAGGACAAATACCGTATGCTAACACATATATATGGAATTTAAGAAAAAAAAATGTTATGAAGAACCTAGGGGTAAAACAGGAATAAAGACAGAGACCTACTGGAGAACAGACTTGAGGATATGGGGAGGGGGAAGGGTGAGGTGTGTTAGGGCGAGAGAGAGACATGGACATATATATACTAACAAACGTAAGGTAGATAGCCAGTGGGAAGCAGCCGCATGGCACAGGGAAACCGGCTCGGTTCTTTGTGGCTGTCTGGAGGGGTGGGATAGGGAGGGTGGGAGGGAGGGAGACAAAGAGGGAAGAGATATGGGAACATATATATATGTATAACTGACTCACTCTGTTATAAAGCAGAAACTAACACACCATTGTAAAGCAATTATACCCCAATAAAGATGTTAAAAAAAAAAAAAAAGAAAGTGGCCCCAAGAGAGTTTCAGGGACCTGTTCAAGAAAACTAGATAACTGTCTGATCAAAAGCTGAAGCCCACTTTTCTTCAATTTGGCCTGATCATCAATTTGCTCTTATTCATCCATCCATCCACCATCTGCCCATTCATTCATTCATTCATTCCAAGATTTACTAAAACATTTCACTGAAATATTTACAGAGTGCTAATTATATGCCAAGAACTGGCCTTGGCCCATCATCTCTCTAGAACAAAAGAATCTTTCACATGAAAATAAACTTCATTATGGCTATTTCAAATTTATTAATATTAGAAGTGTTGTAATTACTGTGTCATTCAGTATGTCCCTGCTTCAATGTCAATCTAACCACCTACTGGTGAAAGACTTCCAGGCATGTGGAGCATTGACAGCATCTTCTGTGGTATACTCTAGTAAAACTACAGAAAACCAAAAACTCAAAAAAAGAATCCTGAAAGCAGCCAGAGTGGGGAAGACATAGGACCTTCAAAGGAGCAACAGTGAGACTTACAGTTAACAAAAACAGCTTACAGTTAATCAAAAACAAAAAACTTACTGTTAACAGAAACAGTTTACAGTTGATCAACAACAATGCTGAAAGAAAAAAAAATAAACTTACAACCAAGAATTCTACACCCAGTGAAATATCTTTCAAAATTGAAGGCACAATAAATGCACTTTCAGACCTCAAGTCCCTCCAACAGTAACCTGAGAGTATTCATCAGAAGAAAACCCACACTGAATGAAATACTCTTAGCAAAAGGAAAATGTTCCCCCCCCCCACCAGAAAAGAAAAGAAAACCACAAAGAAAAGCAAGGAAAAAGGCATACATGTGGGTAAATGTAAACAAATACTAATTGTACAAAACAATAATGATGTCTTACGGAAACTAAAATATATGTAGGATTAAAATTCATGATTACTATAATGGCACAAAAGGCCTGAGAGGAGTAAACAAAGTTAAACTGTTTCAAGGAAATAATATTGTCTGAGAAATGATGAAAAAAATATTTATTTATATTCAATTATAAAAGGCCAAGAATATAAAAATAACTATCTAATGGAAAAGGGGAAATTGGACAATACAAATATTTTATGAATACAAAAATAAGCAATTAGGGAGAGAAAAAGAAACATAAAACAAGTTACAAATAGAAAACAAATTATAAGATGGACATAATTTTATAAAATGGAAATAAAACAAATGTTCCAGTTAGAAGACTGATGTGACAGCAGCAAAAGTGGAGGAGTAAAGACCTCCAAAAGTTTGCATCTCCAGAAAAGCAATATAAAAACTGGCAAAATTTCTCAAAATCAACTTTTTCAGAACTCTGGAAATTAATCAAAGGCTTGCAGCAGTCCAGGGAAAGAAAAATCAACTAAATCTCAGGAAGAAAAGAAATAGAATGTATCTAATTGGAAAAGAAGTAAAACTATATCTATTTGCAGGTGACATAGTCGTGTATATATATATATATACACATATATGTATATATATCTATATACATATATGTATATAGATATATATGATTATATATACAATCCGAAAGAATCCACAAAAACAAAATCTATTAAAACTTATAAACAAGCTCAGCAAGGTTATGGGATACACAATCCATATTCAAAAATCAGTGGTATTTCAGGGGAGTGGCCAAGATCGTAGAGTAGGAAGACCCTGAGCTCACCTCCTCCCGTGGGCACACCAAAATTACAACTATTTACAGAGCAACTATTGATGAGAACGACTTGAAGAATAGCAGAAAATATTTTCCACAACTAAAGGTATAAGGAAGGAAGCACAATGAGTTGGGTAGGAGGGGTGAACACACAGTATAGTCAAGACTCAAACCCTTGGATAGCACACCCTTGGGTAAGGGACCCACAAATGGGAGGATATCATAATTGCAGAGTTTCTTCCCAAAGAACAAGGGGTCTGAGCCCCATATCAGGCTCATCAGCCTCAGGGTCCTGCACCAGGAAGATGAGCCCCCAGATCATCTGGTTTGAAGGCCAGTGAGGCTTGCATATGGAGAGCCTGAGGGATGTAGGAAACAGAACCTCTTCTCATAAAGGGCACACAAAAAATTCACACGTTCCAAGACACAGTGCGGAGGCAGTCATTTGAAAGGAGCCTGGGTCAGACCTACTTGCTGATCTTGGAGAGCCTCCCAGAGACGCAGAAGGCAACTGGGACTCACCTTGGGGACCTAGATGCTGGTGGCAGCCATTTGGGGAGCTCGTTGTACCACAAAGACACTGGTGCTGGCAAGTGCCACTTTGGATTCCTTCCTCTAGTCTATTAAGGTCATGGGCTTACCTGCCCACCAGCCAGTTGGCACAAGTCCCAGAACCCTCAGGCCAAGCAGCCAGCTGAACAGGGACCCAGCCTCTCCCACAAGCAGATCCAGGACCCAGCCCACCCACCAGTGGACTGACACAAGCCCCGAGATCCCACAGGCCCTGGCCCTACCTACCAGAAGCCCAGTACCAGCCCCAGAACCCCTGGTCCCACATACAGCAGCCCTGGGATCTGGCTGCCCCCACCAAAAAGCTGGCACCATCTCCAGGGCCCTGAGCCCCACAGCAGCCACACGAGTGAGTTGATACCCACCCACAAGTGGGATGATACCAGCCCCAGACACCCCAGCATCTGCAGCCAGCCACTGCAGGACGAGCCCCACCCACAAACTGGTCGGCACCAGCTCTGGGACCCCCAGGACCTGCAGCCAGCTGCACTGGGACCCAGCCATGACCACCAGTGGCTGGCAGCCTTCATACGAGGCAGCTCCTGGCAGGCAGTTAGGCCAGGGGCCAGCCCCACCTACCAGCACACCCACAGTAGTCAGACATGCATCAGCAGAATTGCCCACTCAGCCCACATATAGGGCACCCCTAGATTATATAGCTCTGATGAACAGAGGGGAGTGTGCTGCTGAGCCCCATAGGACATCTCCTATGACTTCTTCTCCAAGATCAGGAAACATAACTGACCAACCTAATACATACAAATGAACACAGAGAATTAGGAAAAATGAGGCAACAAAAGAATATGTTCCAAACAAAGGAACAAGATAAAACCCCAGAAGAAGAACTAATCAAAGTGGAGATAAGCAATCTATCTAATAAAAAGGTAATGATTATAAATATGCTCAATGAATTTGGCAGAATGATGAACACAATGAGAAGTTTAAAAAAGAGTTAGAAAATGTAAAAAAAAAATAGAGCTGAAGAATACAATAACTAAATAAAAATACACTGGTAAGACTCAACAGTGGATTAGATGACACAGAGAAACAGATCAGTGAACTGGAAGACAGAGTAGTGGAAATCACCCAAGCTGAACAGAAAAAAGAAAAAAAGAATTTAAAAAAATGGTGACAGTTTAAGAGACCTCTGGGACCACATCAAGCATACTAACTTTAGGGATCCCAGAAAGAGAAGAGAAAGAGAAAGGGGTAGAGAACTTATTTGAAGTAATAGTAATTCACCTTCACAGGTGAATTCTACTAAACATTTAAAGAGTTAATGCCTATTATTCTCAAGCTAGTCGTCCAAAAAATTTTAGAGGAAGGAACACTTCCAAATTCATTCTACAAGGCCAGCATCACTCTGATACCAAAAGCAGACAAAGACACCACAGAAAAAGAAAATTACAGGCCAATATAACTGATGAACATAGATTCAAAAATCCTCAACAAAATATTAGCAAATTGAATTCAACAATACATTAAAAGTATCATACATCATGATCAAGTGGGATTTATCCCAAGGATGCAAGGATGATTCGATATCCACAAATTAATCAATGTGATACACCACATTAACAACCTGAAGAATAAAAATCATATGATCATCTCAATAGATGCAGAAAAAGCTTTTGACAAACCTCAACATTGACTTATGATAAAAACTCTCAACAACACGGGTATAGAGGGAACATACCCCCTATCAAAACACCAATGGCATTTTTCACAGAACTATAACAAATTACTGTAAAATTTGTATGGAAACGTAAAAGACCCCAAATAGCCAAAACAATCTTGAGAAGGAAGAACAAAGCTAGAGGCATCACATGCCCTGATTTCAAACTATACTACAAAGCTACAGTAATCAAAACAGTGTGGTACTGGCCCCCAAACAGACATACAGATCAATGGAACAGAATAGAGAGCCAAGAAATGAATCCACACTTACATGGCCAATTAACCTTTGACAAAGAAGACAAGAATATACAATGGAAAAATACAGTCTCTTCAATAAGTTGTGTTGGGGAAACTGAACAGCTACACGCAAAAGAACCAAACTGGACCACTTTCTCACACGATATACAAAAATAAACTCAAAACGGATTAAAGACTTAAATGTAAGACCTGAAACCATAAACTTCCTAGAAGAAAACATAGACAGTACAGTCTTTGACATCACTTTTAGCAATATTTTTTGGATATGTCAGGCAAGAGAAACAAAAGCAAAAATAAACAAATGGGACTACACCAAACTAAAAAGCTTCTGCACAGCAAAGGAAACTACCAACAAAACAAAAAGGCTGCCTACTGAATGGGAGAAGATATTTGCTAATGGTATAGCTGATAAGGGGTTAATATCCAAAATATACAAAGAACTCATACAAATCAACATTTAAAAAAAAAGGTTAAAAAATGGGCAGAGGACTGGAACAGACATTTTTCCAAAAGAGACATACAGAGGGACACAAGCCCATGCAAAGATGCTCATCTTCACTAATCGTCAGGGAAATGCAAATCAAAGCCACAATGAGACACTACTACACACACTCCAGAAAATAAATTAATAGTATCAAGTATCTGTAAAGATATTCAGCAAAGGAACACACATACACTGCTAGTGAGGCTATCAATTGGTTCAACCATTTTGGGCAATTGTTAGGCAATGTTCACTGAAGCTGAACATAAATACATCTATGACCCATCATCCTGTTCCTAGATGCAGATTCAACAGGTATGCCAACATATATTTGTCAAAAGACATGTTCATGGCACCATTATTCATAATGGTCCAAAACTGAAAACAACTCAAACGTCCATAAAGGGAGAAGGGATGAATAAATAGAATTCATGAATACATTTATACAATAGAGCTCTATACAGCAGTGGAAAAGAAAGAACTACAACCCAGAGGGTTCTCACAGGTGGAATATTAAGTAAAAGAAGCCAAGCTCAAAAGACCACATACTGTGTGGTTCCACTTATCCAAAGTGTAATAAAACCAGCAAAATCAATCTATTGTGAGGGAAGTGAGACTAGTTACCTTTGGAGGAGGTGATGCTTGGAGGGAGACAGGAAGGGAGCATATTGGGTGCTGTTAATGCTCAAAGTCTTTGTCTAGGTGGCGTATGCTGACTCTGTAATAATTCAGCATGATGCACACATTGTTCTCCATGTATGTGACACTTAAATTAAATGGTTCACTAAAAAAAAAAAAAAAGCATTGGAAAGGCCATCCAGAGTGCACCAGGAGGAGTATGAGGGGACAGCAGGGTAGGTGAGAGTGAGGCTGAGCAGAACCTGCGAGCAAAGGCGGAAAGCACCACCAGGATTCCCCCCTCTCGTCAACTGTGCCAGGCGGGATCAAGGGCTGGTCCTGCTGAGATGGAGCAGCTGCTTCTCTGAGTATCCGAGACAGACAATTTAGAAGAGCTGACTCGGTCCACATAGAACAGTTTATCTCATTGGGCTCCTCCCCATAGTTTTGAACCATATCCAACTCCTTTCTTTCTGACAGCACAAAAGGAAGGAACGTGCATACATGCAATTGACTTTAAAAGTGTCTCTGAAGATGACCGGGGGAAATGTTAGGCAGCTTTTGGAAGGTGACTGTGTGACACCGAAACTCCAATACACAATTCTACTGCTACTTGGAACTGCCACAGCCACTTCGATGGCATCACTAACTAGCCCAGTTGAGCGTACACCATGTGTCAAGCAGTGTTCGTCACACTTTATATGTATTATGAACTTTTTTAATCCTCCCAATAAACCTATGAAGCATATCTTATCATCATCATCCCCAATTCACAGATGAGAACACTGAGGTACAAAAAAGTAGGCATCTTGCCAAGTTGCCACTCCTAGTTAATAGTGAAGCTGGGATTTGCCCCACATGCTTCACCTCTCCACTCCACCACCTCCTGATGATCCAAGTCCAAGTCACCCCTACAGATTCCCAAGGTCAGCTTCTGCAAGACTGGGTTCATTTCTGGAGAAATACTCTTAAGGACTTCAAATCCAAAGCACGGAATACACGCACAGAGGGTAAAATGTATGTTCCAGAGAAAGAGGCTGCAGTTCTAAGTCTGATTCCCCCTAAAGACATCACATTGCTAACAGAAAGACTAATCTCAAGCTTCTTATGGAAATGACTATAAACAACAAAAGTTCATCACCTATAAATGATGCTCTTTTCAAGAGGTTCACATGTACTTTAAAAGTTTTACTCAATCTCAGCATCAAATCCTGCTCTTTGTTCCATAAAACTGAATTACTGGGCTTCCCGGGTGGCTCAATTGTTAAGATTCTGCCTGCCAATCAATGCAGGGGACACAGGTTCGAGCCCTGGTCTGGGAAGATCCCACATGCTGCAGAGTACCTAAGCCCTTGAGCCACAACTACTGAGCCCACGTGCCACAACTACTAAAGCTCACGCGCCTAGAGCCCGTGCTCTGCAACAAGAGAAGCCACCGCAATGAGAAGCCCGTGCACTGCAACGAGGAGTAGCCCCTGCTTGCCGCAACTAGAGAAAGCCAGCGCACAGCAATAAAGACCCAACACAGCCAACAATAAATAAATAAATAACTTAAAAAAAAAAAAAACCTGAATTACTACCACCTCTAGAAAAGGGTCTTCCCCCAGGGAGAACTTTTTCAAGAACAGACTATGCTCGGTAGGTAATGAGAAGAGCTTGCTTTTGTGTTTCTAACCACTACCCTATGGGACGGTGGCTCCATAAGCTTTGATGCCACACCACTTGAAGGAGCTCTGCGTTGGCCTCAGAAGCTGCTCATCAGTGTTCTGGCAGAACTGGCCCCCTAGCTGATACTGTTGAGACCCCTTCCTCCCTCCTCTCTTTCTGGAGCATTCCAAAGCATATAGATGGGGGGGGGGGGTGTTCACATGAGTATTCCTTGCACCTTCTAAGGGCTAGAAGGTGGGATGTAACACAGATGTAAACTAGCCCAGAGATGTAAATTGGCTTAAATCAATGGAGCCTGAACTATTCTAAACTGGGAAGGTCCGCATTGAGGTATACCAGCTTCTTTTCCAAAAGGGACCTTGTCTTTATCATTTATGGGGATTTCTAAGATATCAGCTTTCAATCGTGGTAAAGAAGTGAATGCACATTTGGAGTGTGTCACAGATCAGTTGTGCCGAGGTTAATAAGCCCGTTGTTTTCTAGCGTACAGGCTGTGAAAGCCACTCAAGTCACTCACATCACCCTTTTTTGTTTACAGCTGATGGAATCAACTCCTTCAAAGAAGCATGGCCACAGAGGGAATTGCTCCTTTTATGATAAAGCCTGAAGTCCTTGATTCACGGGGACAAAAAGGAAATAAAAGGGGGTAATATTGTAGCTAAATTGTGACATTGTGCCTTAAGTGGAAGGACACTGTTGCCTCAGGGATCACCTTCCCAGGGAAGGGAACATGCGTCTTCATTGTTGGTGAACATCCATATTCTTTTCCAGATGGCATCTACAAAATGTCACATCTCAAACCGTTACAATACAAAGTCCTGCGTAAATGGAAAATGTTGCCCCAAGCAGTGCAAGACGTAAAATGATTGTTCTGATTTCTAACAATTCCATCAATCGCAGTATTTCATCCTGATGGACACATACTCTACTGAAGGTTCCATGCTCATCATCTAGTTAAAACCAGACGCCTGCCTCTCACATGGGGAAAACTCTACCAACCCTGAGTCCTAAACCATGAAAAGGAAGGCAAATCATATTCCCATCTTTGGTCTTTCCTCCCCAAACTCCCTGCTCTCGTACTGATGACCCAGACATGCATCAAGCATCAAGTTCTTGGGTCAGATTTGGAAATATGGCCCCAACATCTGCATAGCTGCCCAAACTCGGACAGCTTGGCATCGAAGGCCCTGCCTTAAAAGCAGGGAAGCGGGGGTTAGGGGGCTCTGTGCAGGGTACCCAGAAGCACAGGGAGCAGAGATAGCCTTGAACCTATTCCCAGCTCCACTGCTCACAGCTGGGTGACCTCAAAGAGGTGACTCAGCCTTTCTGAACCTCACTTTCCTCATCCGTAAACCCAGCCAGTTAAACCTACTGACTGGCTTGCTGTGAGATTTAAATAAATTAGCATACTGAGCCCTGCTCAGTGACCAACACAGACACCACTCTTTCGTGTTAGGCGGTTACAGCCAGAAACAGCATCTGATGGTTCTGCCCTGGGAGGGGGGAACTTGCCCAGGGATGCTTCTAACTGTTGACAACCCGACACCAAATCATCCCTTACCCCCTCCCACGCACCACGCCCACAGTCTTTCAAAAGGGAAACCAGAGCTCTGTTATTTATTTTTGTTCAAAAAATGATGTTTTAGGGCTTCCCTGGTGGCGCAGTGGTTGAGAGTCCGCCTGCCGATGCAGGGGACACGGGTTCGTGCCCCAGTCCGGGAAGATCCCACGTGCCGTGGAGCAGCTGGGCCCGTGAGCCGTGGCCGCTGAGCCTGCACATCCGGAGCCTGTGCTCTGCAATGGGAGAGGCCACGACAGTGAGAGGTCCATGTACAGCAAAAAAAAAAAGATGTTTCAGTGATTCTTTGTCAATACAGGCACAGCTAATTCTTAAGCTTCGTGAATAATAATAATAGTCGTAATAATAACACAAGAGGGAGGAGATATGGGGATATGTGTATACGTACAGCTGATTCAATTTGTTATAAAGCAGAAACTAACACACCACTGTAAAGCAATTATACTCCAATAAAGATGTTAAAAAAAAATAATGCTCAGCTCTCACATCAATGTGCTCTCTGCTGACACTTGGTAATAACCTCAGACTCTGCTGGATTTCTAGAGCAGCCGTCATCCTGAAGTGTCACTTCATAGTGTTTCGCTCTCTTTCTTCCTAAGCAGTCATTGGTTCTGTCAATCTTGGGCTTTTCCTTTGTCGCTGGGTTTCTCTCTGAACCATCATCGTTCGTCTTAGATTCTGTTTTGCCCCAACTTTAGATAAGCAAAAGTTCCTTTTTTTTTTTAGAAAGAAAAGAGAAGTCAGCCAACCTCAGGGAACAGGTTTGACGATTTTTTAACCCAAATCCGATCAATAGATGCTGCAAAACATAAAGATCGTTAAGCCTTTCTACCGGAAGAGAAAAAAGAACTTCTCAGAATGCAACTGGCAAGACTCTTATAAAAGAGTTTTTCAAGCCCCTCTTCCCCCAAGGGTCTTCAGTTGGTGAAGAGATTTACAAATGTTGTTAAAGACCAGATTTCTTAGAGAAAAAAAAATGCCTGAGCTTCTCCCCCTCTTCCTTTAATGCTTATTTGTAATGCTATGGGTAAATCACTCCCCCCACAGTCTTGCTTTGGAAACTTATTATTCTCTTTATTAGTATTTTAAGCACCACAGCGGGTGCTGCTGGGGTTACCAGCTCTCCAACAATGGGCTGGGACCCTCCACAGTGCAGAGACCTGCCACCCGCAAGAAGGCACTCAGCCTTCTACATGGCGTGGGCCAGTTCTGACCCAAACCTTCCTACGGAGCCCGAAAGTACCACGATTTCTGGCTGGATCGTGTTTGTTGTTTGGTGAGGAGGTAGGTAAGGCAGGGGACGGAGGTGAGGGGCGCTGTGTTGGGGAATCATGAGATAGGAAAGTAAGCCACTCAAGAGGCAAAATGGAAAGGAACCATCTGTTACTTTGGCAACCACCTGTACGTTTAATCCATCATCCCCCAGTGGAAGTGACACAATATTGTCATCTACTAAAAAGGCAAGGAGACGCATGGCTCTCTTCAACCAGGCTGCAAGCCTCCCAGGCCTGGTTCCTTGCTGTCCACCTTGCCTTTCTGTCTATCCAAAGCGTGTGCCCTCTGTTTTCCAAGCAAGGGTTAATAAAAGTAATGACTGAACATTTCTTTGCCAGATCTGCAAAACACACTCTCAGCCCTGAGACCAAATGGTTTCAATTCCCTGCTCCCTCTCCCCCCTCCCGCCTTCAAGATAATCCTGGGGGGAACGGGCTGTGCAGAGAGCAGGTTAGAAAGCTTCAGCGCTCAATCCTCCCACGGCCCACAGACAAACCTGCTCTGTTTTTCTTCAGATAACCTTGCCATGGCTCTCACTTCTGTTCCGTGTCACCTTATTTGAATGTTTCTTTGTTTTGTTATCAGCCACGGGCCAAAGGTCCAACTGTTTCTTTACAGAGGGCCATCACCAAGGCTCCCGAGTTACCCGGGGACCATCCCTTACTCCTGGGCAGAAAGTGATAGATGCCAGGGCCAGCCCTGAGCCAGGCAGAGTCTCTTACGCAGGAGGTTGGGGGTCTCTCTCTCTCTCTCCCTTTTTTTGTAGAGCTTTCCAGCTGTCTTCCACCACAGCCACCTTTCTGTTGCAGCTTCTCTTCACTGGTCTTCAGTTTTTAATGAAGCCAGTTTTCCCCTTATCTCCGGACGCGCAGGCTCAGCGGCCATGGCTCCCGGGCCCAGCCGCTCCGTGGCATGTGGGATCTTCCCGGACCGGGGCACGAACCCGCGTCCCCTGCGTCGGCAGGCGGACTCTCAAGCACTGCGCCACCAGGGCAGCCCTGCCCTTATCTCTTTCTTAGCTTCTTCTCTCTCGCCCAGTGGACTCAGCCTCTGAGCCTCAATCTCCTCATCAGCAAAGGAGGATAAGGTGTGGCTTCCTGAAGTCACCGGCGGGGGGAGAATGAGGCTGGGGGTGGGAAGTGATGACTCCAGGCCTGGCATGTGCTAAATGCTCAGGAAACAGCACCATTCACTATGGTGGGATCATCCGTGTCACAGGCTGTGAGAACTGGAAAACTAACGAATAAATGCCACCTGGTCGAATTCTCTTGATTTGCATTGAGGAACCAACGTCCAGAAAATGGAACTTCGTTTTCTGAGGGTGCTCAGGCGTGTACGGGCACAGCTGGAGTTAGGAGTCCCATCTCCTAAATCCTGTCTCTGTTGACTAAGCTGCTCAAAGGCCTGGAGCTCTGCTCCCTTTGCACAGCCCCGGGGCTCCCATGCCAAACGCCTTAGCAGTGAAGTTACCCAGGTGAGGATGAAGTGAGGGAGAAACTGGGTTTCACTTGACGCATGTTTTATATCCAAAGGATACTTCTGATCACAGTTATCAACTCAACTTCCTAAGTGTATGGCAAAGTGTTTGCAGAGCTCATTTCTCCTTCTAAGAATCAATGAGGGTAATAAAGAGAATCATAATAACTTAAGAAAGGTCAAGTGTAAGGGCTGTCTAGATTGGGATATGTCCCTCACAGTCCTGGACACAAGATGTTTGTAGAAGGACCTGGCCTTTCCTCCCAGAACCAGTCCATTAGGGAAATGGCCCCCAAAATGCCTTGTTCCCCTGACGACCCATCAAGGCTCAGACTGGGTACAAATGACGATCATTCTCATCGATCTCCAAGCTATTTAGATTTTCAACCAAGACCTTCTCTCAAGACAACAAATTCCAAATATTGACAAAGTTATGTGTCCTAACTTTACCTTTTTAGAACTTTAAGGGCTTTTGGGGGATGTGTTAACAGTATGGTGTTTCTGCTGTCCATACCCTTCGAGCTCTCAGCATCACCCTGAATCCTGCCCTTTCAGAGCTCCTGCCGTGCCAGGCCACCCAGCCTTCACTGGCCTTTTCTATCAAATCTGGATGACCACCCTCAAGGACAGGTCCTGTCACCATCCTTATTTCACCAAGAGAGACCACCAGGTTCTGAGAGGGCAGAGCCTTGCCCAGCACCTGATTGGAGTTGGAACTCTCAGCCCCACCCCCAATCTCCAGGGAGGGGCTGGAGATGGAGTTCAATCACGTGACCAATGGTTAACTCAAGCCCGCCTACGTGATGTAACCCCAGACGAAACCTGAAACAACGAGGCTGAGGGGCTTCCTAGTTGGTGAGCATGTTGATGTCCCAGGAGGGTGGCACGCCCTGATTCCACCAGGACAGAAACTTTTGCACCTGCCACCCTACCCTCCCACCCCGCCCCCAACCCAGACCTTGCTGCCCTACGAATCTCTTAATCTGGTTGCTCCTTTGTATCCTCTATAAGAAAGTGGTGATTGGGCTTCCCTGGTGGCGCAGTGGTAGAGAATCCGCCTACCAATACAGGGGACACGGGTTCGTGCCCCGGTCCGGGAAGATCCCACATACCGCGGAGCAACTAGGCCTGTGAGCCACAACTACTGAGCCTGTGCGTCTGGAGGCTGTGCTCCGCAACAAGAGAGGCCGTGACAGTGAGAGGCCCGCGCACCGCGGTGAAGAGTGGCCCCCGCTTGCCGCAACTAGAGAAAGCCCTCACGCAGAAACAAAGAGCCAACACAGCAAAAATAAATAAAATAAATTAATAAACTCCTACCCCCAACATCTTCTTTAAAATAAAAAAAAGAAAGTGATGATTGTTTAAGTATAGTCCTTTCCTGAACGACGTGAGTTATTCTAGCAAATTTTGGAACCTGAAGAGAGGGTCATGGGACCCCCAAATTGTTGTCAGACTGAAGTGGGAGTAGCCTGGGGACCCAGGACTTGCAACTGGTGTCTGAAGTGGTGGGTGGGCTTGTGGAACTGAGCCCCCGAACCTGTGGGGTCTGCACTAAATCTGGGTAATGCAGAATTGATGGGAATTGTAGGATACGCAGTTGGTGGCAGAGAATTTGCATTGGAATAGATGCACCCTCCATCCCTCCCAGCCCCTGGATGAAGGGCCGCCATCCCATTCCCTAGCCTCTTTTTTCTTTTAAGGGTTTTTTGGTTGTTGTTTTGTTATGTTTTGTTTTGGTTTGTTTTTGGCCACATTGCCCAGCTTGCGGGATTTTAGTTCCCTGAGGAGTGATCACCAGCTGCGAAAGCGCCGAGTCCTAACCACTGGACCACCAGGGAACTAACTCCCTCCCTAGCCTCTTTCTCACCAGCCTCTCTCTGATCGAACGTCAGCCTTTCAGTGTGGTCACAACCACCACATACCTTCTCCAGCTCTGGGACGTCCTCATCGTGGTCAACATGGTACCAGATTGTTGAGGGAGCACCAAGGAGCGGGTTCACAGGTACCCGCTCACTGAGGGGCAGACAGCCTAGCCCATTGCAGGCTGAAATTCACAATGGGAAACTCAAAAAGGAGTTATCTACCCTCTCCCCAAATAAAAAGAGTTCTCAGCTGGCATAAAGCATCATGCTCAAACTGGAACATTTGGAAACACAATTTTGAAAGACTCACCATCAATAATGTGACAGGCAGAACACACGTGAACCTCTGTTAGCAGTATGTACACCCGACTATCACTGCTAGAAAAGTAGCTTCACAAATGTTTCCTGGCTTACCTTCAAGATTAGCAGGCATTGGTAATTACCAAGCAGCCCACTCCCACTTTGAAAGGTTGGTTTGCCCAGAATGACGTCTCCCACCTCACTGATGTTCCTGCACGTTGCTGATACAGTCGGTAGGCCCATAAATCAAGTTTCCCTTTCTTTTATTAAACTAGAGGCCTGTGATGGGGGATTTTACGTTCCTTCCACAAATATGTTGGGAAAACACACAGCTTTCTTTCAGACCATTTTTTTTTTTCTTTCAAAACCCAGCGTGCGAGTCTGTATCTTGTTCTCCTAACTCAACGCATAAAGTTCCCCGTGTCCCTGATGTGCCCCCTCCCATCCCCCCAACAAAACTGAACTGAAGCCTCCTCCAACAATAAACAGTACATTGCAAGTTTACGTTCCCAAATGACTTTCCCACACATGGCCCTTTTCGTTTTCTTTCCAGAGCAGAAAGGCTGTTGTAATCTTCCTTTTTAAGTCTGAGAAAACCGAAGCCTAAACGGAAGGGCAAGCGTGTATTAAACATGTGTTCGGCGTGGACCTAAGTCATTTCTGTGTATTTCCCCATTGGATCCTTTCAACAACCTATAAAGCCAGTGCTATTAGTGACCCACTTTACAGATGAGGACACTGAGGCTTAAAGAAGCCAAAGAGATTATAGTGAGGGAATGGCTATAATCTCACCCCCAAGAGCACAAAGCCGTTTCCATGGGCTCCCTGCCCAAGACTTCTTATCCTTGGGTGCCCTTCTAGGATGTAAGCTTTTTTTTTTTCTCTCTCTTTTTTTTTTTTTTTTGGGG
>NW_006798273.1:2615779-2617116 GCF_000442215.2 Lipotes vexillifer
CGGGCCTCTCACTGCTGTGGCCTCTCCCATTGCGGAGCACAGGCTCTGGACGCGCAGGCTCAGTGGCCATGGCTCACGGGCCCAGCCACTCCGCGGCATGTGGGATCCTCCTGGACCGGGACACGAACCCATGTCCCCTGCATCAGCAGGTGGACTCCCAACCACTGCGCCACCAGGGAAGCCCTAGGATGTAAGCTTTGAAGGCAAGCCCCACCCTGCCTCCTTCCCTCGGGAGAACACAACAGGTCTCGACTCAATGGCATAAAGAGACACCAGCTCTCTCTCGGTCAGCTTCTCCCTGCCTCAGCCCTCTTCCTACTAATATTCTCCCTCAAATCTCTCTCCTTGCTTGGCTCCCTTCCCTGGCTTTCCTTCCGCAAGCATCACCCTTCCTGGCCTCCTTCCCTGGCTCCTCCTGTGCTCAGAGGTCCCGCCCCTTCCCCTCCAGTCCACACTCAAAGCCACACCCACTGCCATCTCTTCACCTCCTGCCTCCAGGTGGAAACTGCAGGTTTCCAGGGGACCAAGCTAAAGCCTTCGAGTTGCCATACGTTTGGCCTCATTACTGGCTACATGGTATGGATCCAGTAAATCTTTGTTAAATTGAATCATAAACCCTTAAGGAGGAGTAACTAATCATTTCAATGAATAAGGCATTGAAACCACTAATAATAGCAGAATAAAAAAGATTAACATCCCAGGCAGTGTGCTGAGCATTGAACGTGCTTTTACCTATTCAAGCTACACCAAAACGCTAGAATAGGTGCCGTTATTATTCCCATTTTGCAGCCGAGAAAATGAGGTTCTGAGAGAGCAGGTGTTCACAAGATGACATAACTAGTAGATGGCACAGCCGTGACCTCAGTCAGGCCTCTGGCTCCAACTCCTTGGCGCCTCTGCCCCGTAGCTCACTGTGTGGCCCTGGTCAGGGTCCCTGGTCCTCAAGGCCTTGTCTCTGAAATGAAGGGCATGAAGCAGGTGCTGCCCAAAGCCCATCTCAACGCGAAAATGCCGAGGGTCTCTCCAGAGCTCTCCCATTTGTGACGTTGGTTCTGCCCAAGGAAATCACGGAGCAGGGGACTTAGATCGCATCAGTGTGTGTAACTCACATTGTACTTCCTGCCAGTACACAAGCATCCACGCACAGCCCTGACCACAGCCATTTTCACTGTAATTTGGGGAGGGGGACTAACAGGGTGGGAGAGAGGACAACCCTCTTTTCTTGGGGATAATCATTTCTAAGCCTCGCTTTGTTTCATTTGTGAAAACATGTGTTTCTGGCCCAAGGGCAACTTCCGATGTTTACTCTGGGACCAGCTTTTTTTTTTTTTTTTTTT
>NW_006798273.1:2617623-2630123 GCF_000442215.2 Lipotes vexillifer
GGTTTTTTTTTGGAGGCCCATTTTTTTTTTTTTTTTTTTTTTACCGCGGGCCTCTCACTGCTGTGGCCTCTCCCGCCGTGGAGCGCAGGCTCCAGACGCGCAGGCTCAGCGGCCATGGCTCACGTGCCCAGCCGCTCTGCGGCATGTGGGATCTTCCCGGACCGGGGCACGAACCCGCGTCCCCTGCATCGGCAGGCAGACTCTCAACCACTGCGCCACCAGGGAAGCCCTGGGACCAGGTTTGAACTGCAGACACCAGCTGCTGGCAGCCTCTCGAGGTGTCCCATCTGGTCCCAGCTCCAGGCTGGGCCGAGGCCTCAAACCGCCAGCCTTGCTGTGGCCTCGCTTCCTTTCTCAGGTAACACCTGCCCCTTCTTGCTCTGTCTGGTGCTTTTTCCTTCCCTGAGTTCCCAGCCAGCCTCTGCCGTTCCTGGGAGCCCCCAGGAGGACCCAGGCCCTCTCACCCAGCACCTGGAGAAGCCACGCTGCCCACGTGACCGCCTCCTGCAGTTCCGAGATGTGACAAGGTCCCCGAGAGCCAGTGGAAGGCAAAAGATGGACCCGGCTTTGCATTTCTCTCCTGCAGAATGGAGGCCAGTTGTCTTAGTCTGTTTGGGCTGCTCTACAAGAATCGCATAAACTGGGCGGCTTAAACAACAAAAATTATTTCTCACATTTCTGCAGGCTGGAAATCTAAGGTCAAGGTACAGCAGATCCAGGATCTGGTGAGACTCCCTGCCTGGTTTGCTGTCTTGCTGTAGCATCACCGCCTCACATGGTGGAGAGAGAGAAAGACCATCTCTCTTGTGTCTCTTCATTCAAGGACACTAATCCCGTTCATGAGGGCTCCACCCTCATGACCTAATCACTTCCCAAAGGCCCACCTCCTAATACCATGGCATAGGGGGTTTAGGCATGGAAGCATGCATTTGGAGCAGAGACATTCAGTCCATAACTCAGGGCAACCAGGCACTGTTAGTCGCCACCTTGGCACTCAGCTTCTGAGTCAACCCAGAATCTGCCAGGGAAGGTGGAACAGACAGGACAAACCAGAAGTCTCTGCAGATCTAGCCCTGATGGGAGTGAACTGCAGACCCTCCTGGAAGTGGCTGGGCCAGCAGAAAGGCCTCAGGGACCTGCGGGCTGGCAGCCACCTGGGAGGCCACCTGTATCACATTTTATCTCTGTGTTCATCCCCCAGGAAGCAAGGATTCTGTCGGTGGTACTACAGACAAGGAGGCCAAGAGCCCCTCACAAGTACTATAGGCCAGTAGGATAAGCAGGAATTGGCTTCATAGGAGCATCAACGGCTTTGAGCGTGGGCCTGGCAACAGGTCAAGGTGGGGACTCCAACCCCCTCCTCCCACCTCTGCTGCTTTGTCATCCCGGGGGTCTTCCTCCGTGAAATCTGTCAGAGTATTGGCTCAGAGCGTTGTTGTGCAGATCCGATGAGCAAATCCACTTACGGTGTTCAACATAGCTGTTATCATCATTGCCATGACAACTGATCAGAAGCTCTTAGCCTCAGTTTTAATTCCACAAATGTGCAGGTTCATTGGTAGCAACCGGGCACCTGTGACAAATGTCGTCTGAGAACAGAGTTCAGTCCAAATGCTGCCTCCCTCTGCTGGTTCTACCAAAGCTTATCCTCAACATTTCACATCAACATTTGTGGTCCCTGCTTTTCTGAAGGCCAAATGCACAACAGGAGGAACTGGACTGGCACAAAACTGGCACTGCCAGGGCCCGGTTTGCCAGCAGGACATAATCCATATAATTTTTTCCATCAAAGTCCTAAGGACTGAATTTGTGATTTTTCACTAATGAATGATAGCCAAACAGTACCTGGACCCATGCCTCCTCCAAGACCACGTCTCCTGTTCCTGAAGTTTCTTTAGGCTGTATTTCTTTGCTTAGCGGAGGTGGGAGTTCTAACTCACCAGGAAAATAGGTTTTACCTCTGAAGGTGACTCACCTTGAGTTCTGGACTTTCCACTCTCCTAAGTGAGAAGTGGCTCTGGCCAAGCTCTCCTCGTTAAAGGCATCCGTCCAAATGTGTGTCCCCAAAAGCTTTGCTCTCAGAGAAGCATGAGGGAACATAGACTCAGAGTGAAGATTCTGGAAGAGATATGGCCTGGGGTGCGGGAGGGGAGTTTGAGGCTGCAGCCCCTCCCCCTGCCTTCTCCGCAGAAGCTCTTAATGCATCTGCATCATTTGCTGGGTTTTGAGTTTGTTTGTTTGTCTGCTTGTTTCAGCCATGCCTCTCGGCTTGCAGGATCTTAGTTCCCTGGCAGTGAAAGCACCAAGTCCTAACTACTGGACCACCAGGGAATCCCCGAGTTTTCAATAAGAGTGTTAAACACACACACGTACACATTTTAAAATCCCTGCACCCCACCCAGTTCTCTCATTTTACAGGTAATAAACAGGTGAGTGGGGCAGGGGCAGTTAGCTTTGGTGACAGTTAAAATACCAGCCCCCAACCCCATGACCAACGCTCTGAGCACAACACTTTGTTGCGCTTGTGCTGAGAAAGGACCTAGAGCATCCTGACCTACCAGAAGCATCTTAGATCAGGGCTGCTCCCCAACGGATTCTTAAAGGTTTGCCAGTGTTGGGGAAGATGGATCTTCACCAACCAAGTCCTCTTTAGACAAAGATAGTCTGACATTTTTCCCTGTACATTCACTTGGAGACCAGAAGTCCTTTATTGGTTAAAACACGGAGAGAAAGCACACCAGCTATCTGGAGGCCAGATACCATTCCCAAACGTGTACATTTGACCTGCACAGTATTATCATTTTTAAAAAGTAATACGTTGTGAACACTTAAAAATCAGGCGTTTTTGCATTTAAAAAAATTCGGATTGTAGTTTCTTTCAGGCAGGGGCAGGGGTGGGCAGAATCAGACCGTCTAAGATGAGAGCAACAGAGGCTCTCATTTTCCCATGGCGAGGACTGGCCGGAGCAGAGTGGCTTCGTTCCTTTGAGAGGGGTCACGAGCTCTACGTCCCCCAGAGCTCCCCACCCCCGCCCGACAGCTGCCCTCTGCACCCACCACCTGCCGCCGGTAGGCCTGTGAGCTCGCACCCCGGAAGTAGACCTTGGGGTGTGGTTCCCTCATTACACATCCCTCTCCGGCCTCAACACCCCCATCCTCACCCCTATGCCCATCTAGTTGCTCCTCGGAGCAGAAAAAGAAAGAAAACTTCGGCTAGCATCTGGAACGTGGGCGATTTCACACTGGCCTCATGGTGTGACCGTGTCTGACACAGCAGGGCAAGGAGACAATTGTTGAGTAGATTAATGAAGGATTTGTCATCAGTGCCGGACCTGCTTGGAAGTCTCAGATCTGTTTCCAGCCTGGATTTTAATAAAACATGATGTGTTTCATATCTAAGGAGAGTATGTATTTTTCCCCAGAGAGCAAAATTTCAAGGGAGAGAATTATCCAGTAAAGCTGTCCAGCACTTATCATCCCAAAGAGATAAGATTCCCTCAACTCCAAGGATAGGATGTTCAGAATGAACGCAGAGGGAGAAACCCTCCCAGAAAATCCCGCCTATCCTGGCATGGGGGCAGAGTGGCCAGGCGGTGGACGGCAGGGCTGGAAGGGAAAGCCTGTCATCACGCCGAGTTCTGCAGGAAACTGCACAGCCTCCCAGCTGTTCCAAGCTTAGATTAACCTATCGCATCCTGAATACACATCAGAAACAAAAACAGTTCTTGACTTTGCTGCCTTCAAGTTTTCTTCTCCCCTCTTACTTCCTTCCAGCCGCCTTCCGTGGTACCAGCCCAGGAGTGCAGGGTCCAGGCCTCTCCCCACCACCACCCACAGCCACCGCACTCCCCAGTGACAAACAGACCCACTATATTTCTCCTTTGATTGTGTGCCCTCCTTGGGCATTTACATGTGCCTTTTCATAAACGCTTCTTGGAAGAAACTCATTAATGTGCCAGAGTATATACTGAAGCCCTGTGCGTGCCGTGGCTTAAACAGTTTTTAGGATCTGAGAACCCTGATGGAATTTGATTGGGAGCTCCAATAGGAAACGCAAATAATAAGGGTTTCTCAGATTGAACCATACACGGAAGAGGGTGAGCCTGGACCCCCATCTGCTTAGTGACCTCCACATCCCCACTTCCACTCCACCCCTCAGGGGTTCATCAGAGCCTGGGGGTTTCTCGAGTGTGATTTGCAAACCTCTGCTATGAAGTCTTGCCCATATGTGGAATGAGCGTGGTGACCAGTGGTGCTGACGGTAATGGTAGCAACGGCAGTAGAGGTGTTCATGACGATTGCGGAGGTGTAACTGTGTGAAGGTGATGTAATTGGCAGTGGTGATGGCGTCAGTGGTGCTGATCATTGGAATGATGGTGTAGTTGTAATGGTGGTGGGGGAAGTGGGTTGGGGGACGGTGGTAATGATGGTGATCATGGTGGTGGTATTAGTGTCAGCGGTGGCACCTGTAGTGATTGTGGAAGTGAGCTCAAGGAGACAGCAGTGAGCAGTGGCTTGAAGCGGGATCTTAGTTCCCTGCCCAGGAACTGAACCTGGGCATCCTGGGTGAAAACCAGGAATCCTAGCCACTAGACAACTAGGGACTAGAGGCTAGAAGAAAAGTTTCTCTGGCTCTTGCGCCTTTGGGAATCAAGAATGTTTCAAGGAGGCAAAAACTATAAACACAGGTACAAAGCTTAATATCAGAGACCCAGCACAACAAGTGGGAGAGCGCACAGAGAAGCAGTTTGCTTATTTAAGACAGAAGCAGGGCAGAGACACACAGCCAGAGAGAGAGGGTGTGGGCATCCTCCCTAATGAAGAGGACAGCAGTAACCAGTCGGTTAAGTCATTTATGTATTTACGTAGGGCAGTTCTTCCGGGTCTTTGTTTACCTTTGGCCACTTATCTGGTTTCTTTTTCCACACCTGCCCTGCCCGAGGGCCCTCCCCGACATGCGCTTGCAACTTTTTTCCCCCCCCCCCGAGATGGATTCCAGCACAGACGCCCATGAGAAGGTTGATACCACCTATTATGGGATGACGCCCCCTCCCTTACTGACCCCCAAGGAGCCTTTCTGTGCATGTGTAGTTGAGAGAATGAGATATATGTGGTCTCTTTATCTTTTATCTGGGCAGGACTCAGCTCCTCTGTGCCCCTGCCATTACTGTTATCTTAAAGTGTCAACTGGAGACAGAATCCAGCTATTTACCCTGTTCCTGTTGTTACTTCTATCTGGAGGTATAAACAGGAGGCTGGCTGTAAATGTCTAACCTGGAGCCCATCTAGTTCCTGCCTCAGTAGTAGTGGGTGTTATGATAACAGCGTTAGTGGTGATGGCGGTGATGGTGGTGGAGGCTGTGTATGCCATGTCTATGGTGGAGTTGGAGAAGCCAGGGTACGTAGGAGTTTTTGCAACAAAAGACCAGGTAGTTGGAACATCGAAAGAGTACTGTTAATAAAAGAAAACCAGATATCTCATGTCAAGGAATTGAGCGCTTTTCTATGCATGGGAAGATGCAAGAGTCTGGGCTCACTGAAATCATTCCTTTGATCTGCACCTCAGCTATCTGGGGCCAGCAACATGTGCTTTCTCATCCTGAGTTCCCTCGGGGCTCAAAGTCCAGGAGGCTGTAATGTGATGGCTTGATGGCTGCGACATCTTTTGTTTACTGATGTGGCAGGCAGTATTTTAGCCCTCAAATGGTTTTAAAATATAAGACAAAGGAAGATAAAACAAGAGCTTGTGGAACTCATGGAAAGAAATATCCCTCAGAGACCTGAGAAACAAGCTGAAGACAGGGGCCCAGCCCAGGTCATGGAGTCACGTGCAGGAGCCTGGTACCTGGCCTTGCAGGTGACATGGGCTTTGGCTGCACTGACCACCAGAGCACCACAGCCCTGGGAGCACACTGTGGGTGGCAAATCTTACACAGGTATGTGATTCACATATGGGTATGACAAACCCAGAGAAACCCAGACAGTTGGCCATCCTGCCTGGACATGAATGGAGGAACCCAGAGAAGGGATTTTGCAGTCAGACCTCTGGAGCTGGGGGAGCATGGGGACTTTCCTCTTCAGAAACAACATCATTTCCTACAATACTATTAATTATTGGTTGGTATTTTAAAGTACCATATATTTAGGCCATAAAAAACTATCAGGTCCCTACTGTCTGCCAGGCACTCAGGTGCCATACAAGGGTGGTTGATGCCAGGGTACACAGGCTGGGCAACAGCCCGGCTGGCCAAACCTGACACAGGAAAACCCCCTGGGTGCTCAGCCATCCTCACCCCTCCTGTGGTATCGGCAATGGGGCATCACCGCACCAGCGGGGGCCCCCATTCATTCTCATCAAGCACTTGGACCCATGCTTACTAGGTGGAGGTCTTAATTTTATTACAGGTGTGCCTTCCAAGGTCCTTGTCCGTCCCCTTCTTTCATCCTTGGGAACTGCCTTGAATGTCCTTTTTTAAGAAGGTCTGCCTTCCCTGGGGGTCTGGGGTGGGTTCCACATAGCTTTGTCCCAAAGCTCATCTACCTGGGAAACATCCTTCTCTCAGCAAGAGTATCCTCAGAGAGATGACAGATGCATCCAGGAGATTCCAAGAAAGAAACAGGGGAGAATTATTGCTCTAAAGACAGCGGGAGAAGGGGGCGGGAAATGTCTTAGTGAATTAAGGATGTGCCCAAAATAAAACTGGTGAGAAAGCAAATCCCACCTGGGATCATATGAGATGTTGACCTCTTTCTTAGTGCTTTGTCGATTTCTACATTTGGAAGGTGGGTATATATCAGTTTTATCATCAGAAAATGTAAGTCTAAAAGAATTTTTAAAGACCTACCTATTCAAAGTTAGCATAGCAACTTCTGTGGCAATAAGACTTTCCCATATTTTTCATTCATAACATTTTGACATAGAATGGGGATTGTAACCCTCGTTACGCACATAGAATCAGATGCTTGCAAAATTGCATTTGGGGGATGGATATCACCCCGTGCAGCAAGTTAAGCCAAGCCAGTTCAAGTTTATGCTTAGCATTTCCCACCCACTGGGGCCATCCAGTGATGGAGCCCCAGACAGATGGGAAGAAATATTTTCAGCTGTGCGGAGAATCACAGATAGAATAACCATGTTCTGATTGCTTTCAAAATAGCCATCTTTTCCGATTTTTGTTTTTTAATTGGGATATAGCTGTTTTACAATGTTGTGTTAGTTTCTACTGTTCAGCAAAGTGGAGTTCCCTGTGCTACACAGCAGGTTCTCATTAGGTATCTATTTTATACAGATTAGCGTACATATGTCAATCCCAATCTCCCAGTTCATCACACCCCCCCACCCCGCTTTTCCAATTTTAAATCAGCAAATGCAAATGTGAAAATGTCCACATCTCAGCCCTATAAGAGTAAGGACGGGCCTCAACAAAATCCATGAAAGTGGTTCTGTGCTTAAATGGAGACAAATAGAGCTTTGCCTTTGGCCTTTGTGGGAGGCTTAACTGCTGGCCCTGCACTGCCCACCTTCCCCCCGAATCTCGTCCTCTGCTTGCCTTCTCCTAAGCAGTCAGGACTCCTTTAGAAGTGCCCCAAGCTTGTGCCTTTCTGTTCTGTGATGGTGCTGAGTTGGGGAAGTGGCTGGTGAGCCAAAGAAGAGTAGGTAGCAAGCTCAGAGGTGGAGGGACCAGGATGCTGTTGCCTCGGGAAACGGAGCGATTTTTTTTTTTTTTTTTTAGGTATTTGATAAACCAAAACGAGTGTGATAAATTTGCACTAACATGAGTTGATTTGTAAAATGCAAAACAGCGATGCATGATTCATGCAAAATAAGTAATTCACTGACTGATTGTCTCTGGTTAGGCGTCCTGCATACACAGACCGGCAGGCAGCAGCCCCATGGCCCTCACCACTCAGGGAAAACTCAGGGGCAGAAGGACAATTCCAGGCCCTGTCTGCTGGGTTCAGAAGAAGTCACCTTCTCCCAGCATCAAACACAGCTGCAGAATGCAAACCTGAAGGTAAGAAGAAATAGTGTAAACTTAATTACAACTTAATTACGAAGTGAAAAAAAAAACACTTGGGGGTTGTTTCCTGTTAGAGCCTTGGGCCTCTAACAGTTCCCGGTATAAAATATCTTCTCCTTAAATACTTGAATAAATGAATCAGTGAATGAAATTGCCAAAATAACTGATGCCTTATAAAATATACTAAAGCACTATTCCGTCCAAAAGTGGCCACGGTGGGCTTCCCTGGTGGCGCAGTGGTTGAGAGTCCGCCTGCTGATGCAGTCCAGGAAGATCCCACATGCTGCGGAGCGGCTGGGCCCGTGAGGCGTGGCCGCTGAGCCTGCGCATCCAGAGCCAACGGGAGGGGCCACAACAGTGAGAGGCCCGCGTACCGCAAAAAAAAAAAAAAAAAAAAAAAAAAAGTGGCAACAGTTAAGAGGACATCAAGTTAAATGAACATGAGGATCAAAAACCACATGCATCATTTAAAATGATGCATCATCATTTTAAAAATCACAGCTTGGGCTTCCCTGGTGGTACACTGGTTAAGAATCCGCCTGCCAATGCAGGAGACACGGGTTCGAGCTCTGGTCCGGGAAGATCCCACATGCCGCGGAGCAACTAAGCCCATGCACCACAACTACTGAGCTTGCGCTCTAGAGCCCGCGAGCCACAACTACTGAGCCCATGTGCTGCAACTACTGAAGCCCGCACGCCTAGAGCCCGTGCTCCACAACAAGAGAAGCCACCGCAATAGGAAGCCCGCGCACGGCAACGAAGAGTAGCCCCCACTTGCCGCAACTAGAGAAAGCCCGCGCGCAGCAACGAAGACCCAATGCAGCCAAACCTTAATTAATTAATTTTTTTTTTTTTAAAAGAGAGAGCTTTAAAACTCACAGCTAAGTGGGGAAACAAGTACCCCCACGTGCGTTAGTGATGCTGCAGTGCCCAAAAGAGGTGTTTCCTTTACTCAGATGCGATGGGGTAGAAATCTTGGTCGCGTCAGTGGTACCACGGTCTTGTACTTAGGACCGAATTTTTCAGGTGAGCAGGTGAAAAAAAAATTAAGTTCTCCAAAAAACAAGACCCCTCAGCATATGCTCTCTCATAGAATGGAATGAGTCACATTAAGTCACGTCAGGGATAAAAGTGATGCTGGCATTTTCTAAGTGGCAGAAGGGGATGCTGTGTGGAAGCTGTAGAGAGGAACAGGACTTAGGCGTGTGCTGGGTGATGCAGAGCATCCTTCAGCCCCTCAAGGCTGTCCCCCTGCCCCGCTCCATCCCCAGTTAATCCTGAAACATCGTATTTGCCTAAGTTTAACTTTCTCCAGCACAGTTCTGGGTTGTTTATAATCCCGGCCACCCTCTAAGGCGAGGGCCCCGCTCCCTGGGCCACCATGTGTTCCACTGAGCACTGTACAGGGCTGGGATATGTGTTGGGATTGGAGCTGGGGCAGAACCGAGCCCCTCCTGGCAATGGATGAAGACTTGGCAGCTGCATCTGGCATGGCATGAGGGGGGATGCTGGTGCCGTGGCTGATAAGCCTCTGAGCTCAGAGACTTCCCCTGGAAGCTTCTTTCTTGCTCAGAGGCCATGAATGGTCATCAGGCAGCCCTCCATATGGCAATTCAGAGACCCAGGATCCTTCAATTTGTGGTGGCTTCCACCCAGTGGGCAACCCCTTGGATCAAGAAGTGATGTACATCATGTCCTCTCTGGTTTCACTGGCAAGGACTGGTCAACGGGTCCCATCTAGACGCCAGAGGTGCTGGGGACTTGGCCCCTGGCTGGGCAGCAGCTTCCCGCCACAACTGCACACAATGGAAGGGGAGCAAGGATCTCCTGGATGAGGGGAGGAGCCACTGAGCCAGGCTGGGCAGGAAGGAGTCAGAAAAATAGCCCTGCAGGGACAAGCCCCGATGCGCCAGTTGGTGACTGTGAGTTGCACCTTCCCTGGAAACTCTCAGTAGAGTTTTGTGATGCATGATATTTTCATATGACTGGCTTCTTTGCGGGGAGCTGGAAAGACACTGAGCTCTGGATCTGGTCTTGGGTGGAGAAAAATAGGAGTACCAGAGCCAGCTTCATTACTCTTACATCACATAAACAGGCAATCCCAGCTTTGCGCTAGTCTGGTGCTACATATGAAATTTTTTTTTTTTTTTTTTTTTGGTGCGGTATGCGGGCCTCTCACTGTTGTGGCCTCTCCCGCCGTGGAGTACAGGCTCCGGACGCGCAGGCCCAGCGGCCATGGCTCACGGGCCCAGCCGCTCCGCGGCATGCAGGACCCTCCCAGACCGGGGCACGAACCCACATCCCCTGCATCGGCAGGCAGACTCCCAACCACTGCGCCACCAGGGAAGGTCCCCTGCATCGGCAGGCGGACACTCAACCACTGCACCACCAGGGAAGCCCTGAAATTTTTCATACTACCGTGTAATTTGCAACAGTGTTCCTGAAATTAGTATCCACATTTTACTCACGTGGATATTGAAATGCAAGCTGTAAGGAAGTTGTCTCCCCCAAAATTCATGTCCACTTGGAACCTCAGAATGTGTCCTGATTTGGAAATAGGATCTTTGTGGGTATAGCTAGGTAAGATAAGGTCATACTGGATTAGTGTGAGCTCTAGATCCAATATGACCAACGTCCTTATAAGAAGAGGAGAGACACACAGTGAAGAACAGCACGTGAAGACAGAGGCAGACGCTGCAGATGCATCTACAAACCAAAGGACACCAAGGATAGCGGGCCATCACCAACAGCTAGAGGGACAAGGAAGGTCCCCCCTGGATCCTTCAGAGAGAGCAGAGCCCTGCTGACACCTTGATTTCAGACATCTGGCCTCCAGAACTGTGAGAGAATACATATCTGCTATCACAAGCCACCCGGTTTGTGGTCATTTGTTACTGCAGCCACAGGAGAATAACACAGAAGGGGATGGTCGGGGTGGGGGAAGGTTAATAAAAACATGGATGTTAAAAAAGTGTAGTGGGCTTCCCTGGTAGCGCAGTGGTTGAGAGTCCACCTGCCGATGCAGGGGACGCGGGTTCGTGCCCCAGTCCGGGAAGATCCCACATGCCACGGAGCGGCTGGGCCCGTGAGCCACAACTACTGAGCCTGTGCGTCCGGAGCCTGTGCTCCGCAACGGGAGAGGCCACAACAGTGATAGGCCCACGTACATCAAAAAAAAAAAAAAAATTGTAGTTATCAGTGGCTCTCCATAGCCCATCCCCGCCTCTCTCCTTAGCTCTAGACAATTTTCCCAACAGAATCTAAATCTCTGCAGCTAACGGTACTTAGGAACATCCAGTACATTAAGTCTGGAGCCTAAGCCACGCCTCCCCTCTCTGCTGTGCCCTCCCCCTGCTCCCCACTCCATCTGCTCACGTGTCCTGGCTGCGAGCCTTGCAGTCTCGCCTGCCTCCTCTGTCCTCTGCACCACCCACGTCGAATCTACCACCTGGTCCCTCACCTCTGCCTCCCAGGTCCCCTGCCCTGAAGGCAAACTGGTGCTCCCCAGCCTAGGTGGTCCCTACTATGGGTAATGCTCCTGCACTCCACCACAGACAGAGCTTGCTACACCTCAAATCGGGCCACATCACCCCTTCCCCAACTTCCCCCAAGCTTCTGCTGATGACATGGGTCTAGATAGATCCCGCAATGACACCCGAGTCAAGCGCTCAACCTGGGTTTTACCTAAATGACCCCTCACAAGGCCCCAAACTTAGGTCCAGCCGTTACCTCCTCTGATAGTCAAGAGAGCTGAGATGGAGGAAAGATAGCAGAGGGGGCTGCAGTGCTCCCCCAAAGTAAGGCAGTTCTGTTGAAAAACTTGAACTTAGAATTAAACAATAAAAAACATGGACTCTCCCCCAAATCAGCCATCGGTACCCCCATTAAAACACAAATCTTCGTGGCAATTATGAAATAGTAATCATAATAAATGATGTCGCACTATTTGGAAACTGTGTTGAGTCTGCAGAGTTTGTAAGATCATCCATGAAAAGTCCCATCTTTGAAATCTCTTCAGAATCTTTCAAGTCTGATACCAACCAAGTGAGAGTTCCCTGTTGACTGCAGTTAGGGGCCCAGAGGAATAAGATGTGCCTCCAAGGAGTCTTTCTTGGTAGCTCTCATGCAAAACGCTACCCCAACACATCTGGGTAATCAAACTGACTGTTGTATACCTCTTATCCAAACCACTGTTATAGACTGAATGTTTGTGACCCGCCCCCCCCCAATTTAAGATCTTGACGTTCCAACCCCCAATGTGATGGCTTTTGGAGGTGGGGGTCTTTGGGAGGTGATTAAGTTTAGAGCAGGTCATCGGGCGGTGCTCTCGTGATGATCCCTTATAAGAAGAGGAAGAGACAGGAGAGCTCTGCCTCTTTGTCTCCCTCCCCGTCTCCCCCTCTGCTGACCCCTGTTCGCCTCTTCCTCCATTTTCCTCTCACTCTTCCCCTCCCCCCTCCTCCTTTTGCTCCTCCTCTT
>NW_006798273.1:2632623-2641793 GCF_000442215.2 Lipotes vexillifer
TATTGGTTTCCTATTTCAGATCGTTCGGGATATCAAATTATCCCAAACCTAACAGCTTAAAGTAATACTCATTTGTCAGCTTACAGCTCCTTAGGTGAGACGTCCATGGCTGGCATGGAGGGGTTCTCTGCCTAGGATCTTACAAGACTGAAATCAAAGCGTCAGATGCGTGCATTCTTTTCTGGATGCTCTAGGGAAGATTCAACGTGCAAGCTCATACAGGAGGTTGGATGACTGAGTTGTAGGACTGACATCTCTGTTTCTTTGCTGGCTGTCAGCCAGGGGTCACTTTCAGCTCCAAGAGGCCAAGTGAATTCCCTGACACACACCCTCCTCCATCTTCAAAACCCGCCAAGGAAATCTCCTTCTCAAATCCCTCTCACACTTCACATCTCTCTTCTAAGACCTCGCCTGATTAGGCCAGGCTCACCCAGGGTAATCTCCTTTCCCTAAACTCAACTGACTGGGGACCTTAATTACATCTGCAGAATCCCTTCACAGCAGCACCTAGGTTAGTGTTTGATTGAATAGCTGGGAGAAGGTGTGTGTGCACAGGGGCAGGGATCTTGGGAGCCATCTTAGGATTCCACCTACCTCAGTGCCTTGGCTTTGGTTCACTGGGCCTCATTATTTTCTTGATTCAAAAAGAGCAGGACAAAATCTCTTACTTCTAATTATTTCGATATGCCAGAAAATGAAACTTATTTTGGAGCTGACAATCTATTCTGTGGCCAAATTTCAGAGACCAAAATAAAACCCAGCCTACTCTGAGACCTGTTTGTGCAGGCCCAGCAGTAGAGTCTCTCACCAGCTATTAGCATCATCAGAACACCCCAGGCACCCCGAGCCACCAGGTGGTGCTCCGGGGACCACTGGGGCCTGCACAGGTGGGTCTGACCCCATCATCTCACCCACACTCACTGCTCTTAGAAGGCGCTCTGGTGTCTAAACTCTCACTCCTCAAAGTGCAGTCCTGACTGACAGCATCGGGACCACCTGAGAGACCAGAGGAAATGTGGAAATCTCAGGTTCCACCCCAGATCTGCTGAAGCAGAATCAGCCTTTCGACAAGATTCTGGAGAATTTATGTGCACAGCAGAGTTTGAGGAGCCCTGGTGTAAACCACACGGCCAAGGACCATACGTTAACTCATTCTGCAAAATGCACTGAAGACGTGGTGAAGACCGAACATGTGACCCCTCCCCCGCTCAAGTCCACATTGGTCCCTGCACTGGCAGAGCCTTGATAATGACCTAGATCCACACTGCATCCAGCCACATGAGGGGAATCTCTCGACTCAGGCAGTGTTTCCCTAGAATTGCTCCCATCTCTCTGAGTAACACTTTCCCTGGATGCCCAATTCTCTGGCTGTGGCTTTTTGCACCAGATAACCCCACAGATACCCACGGCTGGGAGGGCCTTGACTTTTTTCAACTGTAGCCCCACCACTAGGTGCTCGCTGGGGTCCCTCAGGGACCTCACAGATAGAGAGACCTCCACCCCAAATGTCGCCCACCTCTGTGTTGGAGGGGCTCACACAGCACTTAAGTGAACAGCATCACTGGCTCGCAGCTTATTGGCCAGCACTGGTCACGTGCCCCACCCAGCCACCAGGCAGGAAGCGCCAGCCGGCCACACCTGGCAGTGGAGAGCTGCAACCATTCAGGGAAGGCCTGCGGCTGCATGAAGGGTTTCCCCCAGCCAGCAGGTGCCAGAACCTGGGTCTCCAGGTTTGTCATCATCAGAACAGGCTGATTCTGCCAGGTTTCAGAAAGCGAAGCTCCGCTGCAGGCTTGGAAGCAGGCTGCATCTTGGTGCCTTTGCTTGGGGTTTGGCGGGTTTCCAGCAAGTCACTTAACCTTCCTGGGCCTTGTTTCCTGGTGTGTAACAAGGGCTTCATAGCCTCTCCCTCCTAGGACTGTGTGGTGGGATAAGGATTAAAAGAGGAAGAGAATTAAGCGTTGTAGGGACTAAAGGTCCAAACTTCACCACCCAAACCCTCAGGCTACAGACTTGCTGTCACACCTCTGAGAGTGAATTGATGGGGTGTGGTTCCAACATAGAGCTGGTGTCCTTCTTGGTCCAAACTTCACAACCTGCTCTCCGAATCAGGAAGAGAGCGGCCTTGCATCTGGGGCTACCTGCATCCGTGAAGGGCCCAGGGCTCCAGCTCCAACCATGTGTAGCTCTGACCATTAGGGCACCTCAGAAGCACAGCTTGTGGTGCATGCACAGAGGCTTGGAGGACTGGTGGGTCACTTTCAGGGGTTCTTCCTGCGAGGAACCAGCTTCCCTTTCTTTCCTGTTCTCTTGGGCCCTGTCACCAGGCCAGGTACAGAAGCAGGAGTTCTAACCTTGTGTTATGCAGACAAACTTCCTGATGAGGAAGGGCCAGCTCCCAAAGAGGTCTGGATTCTTAACTGGGATGGAACCGAGTCTAGAACAGAGCACACTGACTGTCTCCCAGCTTTGCCCCCAATCCCTGCCGGGGACACCAGGGACAAGTGGTTGTCCCAGCCCGGCCAAGGACAGGGTCCCCTGATCCCTTCATACTCAGATCCCACCTGTGCTTGGAGGTGCCTCAGAATCCCCAGAACTGCTGCCCCCAAAAGAGCCCAAGCACTTTTTCATGCTGTTGCATCTTCACCCAGACGCTGTGCCTGAGGAGCTTGCTGACATCAGAGGACACGCCAAGGATTCTGAAAACAGAATTTTGCCTTTATCCCCATGGTGATTGGGGCTGGTGAAACATGATTTTTCACACCCCCATATTTAGAAACTGGCAACACTTGCATAAGTTTGGGCTCTAAGAGCAGCTGGCCTTCTAAAGCACCAGTTTGTTTTACAAGGTGTTTTTGTTGGTTGTTGTTTGGGAATGTGACCGTCAATTTCTCATTTCGAGCAATACACGAAGAAAAACATCACCTGTCCAGGAAAACCATTGTAACATGTTGTGTTTCAAAGGGGCTAATTTTGGACGCGCCTCAGAAGTTTCTAGATTTCTAAAACAGTCCTGTGTTCTCAGGTGGAAAGAGAGAAGCATCCCTTTACCAAACGGAGGCTGTGGTATCTGCAGCCCACCTGAGAATACTTTCCAAAATGTCTCATTCACGCTAGTGGGTTTCATCAAGGGAGGCAAGGCCTCCTTGGGGACATTTAGGAAGTCGATGGGGCCTTTTCTGTTGTCACCATGATGGGGGAGGGACTCTGACAGCATTTGTCAGATACAAATCAGGAATTCCGGGAGAGACCTTCTCAACAAAGAATCACGCCACATCCCCCGTGATTTTCGAACGTCATTCTTGACATCTGTGTAGGTGAAAAATCCATTCATTATTATCTGAGCCTGAACTGAACCCCGTATTATATATAAACATTGTGTTGTGTTTTTTTTTTTAACATGGCTTAAAATACACTGACTCTCCCAGTAATGCCACCACTGCACATATCAAGAGAAATCTATACAGTACTTTGATTTGTTTGGAATTTTTCCAAGAGCCATTCTTCAGTCTGGACAATCAGGGCAAAAACACCATTGCTTTCCAGGTGTTTCCATCGCCGGAACCACACCCCTGCTCTGGTCTGCATTTGTAGCTGTTGCACTCGTGGTGATTTGTATATTTAGAAGCAGGCCAGTGTACAGACGTCACTCAGAGAATCCTTTCGCCCAGCAGGGCACGATGCCGAGAGTAAGGGATAGGCAAGGGGAAAAAAAGGCTGAAATATTCATCTTAGGTTCCCCGGTATTTAAGTTTATACCACAGACCCAAAACATAATCGTGTCTAAGAAAGGAAAAAAAAGTCCATGTATGAAAAAGTTCCCTTTGGAGACAGGATGGGTCAGCGTAATTAGAAATCAGATCCCATGGCCTCCAAATCACTTCCAGGATTCTGTCTTCCGCACCAACAAGGATTTAGGTGCACCAAGAGACCTCCCTGGGCCGGCAAATCCTTGCGGCTTACAGACATGTCATTCTCAGCCATTGCCCTTCCTGGCTAAGGTCAGACACTACATGCCCTGCCTGATGGCAGAGCCTGGATTTTGTAGCAACCGGTGCCCTGGTTCTGCTCTCACCTACTAGAGAGGCGCTCCATCACTTAGTGCAGGCGCCAGTGAGCCGAGGTTGAGGTCCCAGCTCCCCTCGTTCCAGCCAGGTGACCCTGGGCTGACTCCTCACCCTAAGCCTCTTTTTTCTAAGGGAGGAAAAGAGTATCTCCTCATAGGGTTGTGGTGGAGGCTGCATGGGGTAATGAGCAATGGTCCTAGGGCAGTGTTTAGAGGGAGGGGCTCTCCCCTAGCAAAGATGACCCTCCCACTGCTGTCATGTCTAGATTCCACTGTCCTGGAGCAGGTTTAGTACAGCTTTGGGCTCAAGTATAGGGTGAACCCCTTCCTTAACTTTCCATCCCAAATGGCATCTCATCTTGTGGGTCCTTAGTCCAACTTGGAGGCATCCTGACTCCCCACCAGGGTGACACTGGAAACTTCGGCAAGCTTATCATCCTGACAGTCTCAAAGGGGTACCATTCTTCCCCTGACTCCTGTAGACCCTGCCTGTCTTCAAGCTTCTCCTACCATGACGCTGAGATCTGAAAGGTCAAGTGCTGAGGCTCATTACCTTCTGTCTTTCCAGAGCAATGGACACAGTGAGTGCTTAATAACTGCTCACTGGATGGATGGATAGAAGGATGGAATGATGGATGGATGGATGGACAGATCTGATAGCAAACTCAGCCCAGATAGAAAGCCCCACATTAGATGACAATTGTTTCGAAGTGGCTCTCTCTCCTCCCTGGGAGAGAAAGGAGCTCTCCCCGCCTGCCTGAGGCCCCCTCTCCAGGGCTCTCTGCAGAAGCAGAGACGAGAGAAACTGGTGGTAGTTTGAGTTCATCCCAAATCTCAAATCATTTTTCAAACTCTTGGCCCAGTCCCTTGGACCCTTTGCCAAGCACGTTTCTCCTTGGTTTTTAAACCCTGGGGAAATATTATCTGAATGTTTCCAATTCATTTATGCTCAGCTCATCAAAATGCCATTTTATAAGGGCTGTGTGAACTCCAAAAGGTCTGGGAAGATTTCCCTTCGCGTGGTTATATGTGAAAGGCAGCCTGGGTCTTCCTCAGTAGATGGAGTGCCCGGCTGTGCTGTGGGCAGTGCTCACCCCCATCCCCCCGCGCCCCCCCCCCCCCCTTGATACCCTGGGAAGGGTAACAGACAAATCCCACTTCAGGGAAGGAGGTCAGGCTGGGCGCTGTCCAGGCCACCTTACCTCCGCAAACAAGAAAGAACTCTTGGACCCAGTTAGGAGATTTGAGTCCCCAAATGTAAACATTTTCAGAAAGAATCCTCCTATGCAAACATTCCTTTAAATGCAAATGAGGAGTCTCCGGAATTCTCCAGATGGGTGCTGAAAGTGGGAGGGACATATCCAAGACAAGGAAGCTAAAAGCGTCTCAGCCTCCTCTTCCATTTCCTCCTGACTCGTTTAAAGGTTTAAGAGGGACTGTGTCCTCCAGTGCCAAGAGCCCTGCTAGATTCAGGATCCCCTTCAAGAGAGTCCGGGAAGCGTCTGGGGTGGTCTGATCTCCTCATAGCCTCCAACTCCCTCTATAATGCAGCCTGGAGACAGAAGGAGAGCACATGCACAGGATGGTCTGGAAACCCCTTCTCCATCCCATGCGCTGTTCCCTACCACCTGTCACCTCCTCCCATCAGCAACTCTCCAAATGTAGGGATGGAAATACCTTCCTCACCCCCAACCACTATCGTCACTTTCACCTCCAGGACACAGTTCAGATCTTTCCTGCGGGGGCTGAGGGGGTGCACCAGAAATCAGAAAAGCAGAAATCAGAAAGAGCGGAAAAACTGACAAACCTCTAGCAAGACCGGCAAGAAAGAGAAAATACAAATTACCAGTATCATCAATGAAATGGGATAAAACAAGAGATATAACAGATATCACATGGATAATAAGGAAATATTACAAACTACACTACATGCATAAATTTGACAACTTAGATGAAATGAACAAATTCCTTGAAAATTAGTAACCACCACGATTTATCCAAGATGAAAGAGATACTATGAACAGCCCTATAGCTAATAAATAAATTTAACTCATAATTTTAAAACTTCCTAAACAGAAATCTCCAGGACCAGATGATTTCACTGAAAGGAAGTATTTTTAACACAAATTTTACACAGTTTCTTCCAGAAAATAGAAATTTATTTTATGAACCTAGTATTCCTTGATACCAAACCAGACAAAGACAGTATAAAAAAGAAAACTACAGACAAGACAGATGTATCTCACGACTATGGATGCTAAAATCCTTAACAAAGTATTAATAAATAAAATTTAGCAGTATATAAAAAGAATACCACATGGTAAGTGGGGTTTATTTCAGAGATGCAAGGTTGGTTCAATACTTGAAAATCAATCAGTGTAGTTCACCATCAACAGGTGAAAGGAGACGAATTACAAGATCATATCAATTAATGCAGAACAAAGCATTTGACAAAATTCAGTACCTGTTTGAGACAAAAGCTCTCAGAAAACTAGGAATAGAGGAGAATTTCCTCAACTTGACAAGCAACATCTATCAAAAACTATACTTTTAAGTCCCTTACATACGAGCTAGCTCCACTCCAAGAATGTGTTCGTAAATCCAATTTGTTCGTAAGTTCAACAAATTTAGCCTATGTACCCAACTAACACAATCGGCTATATAGTACTGAACTGTAATCAGTTTATAATACTTTTCACACAAGCCATATATGAAAAACAAACACAAAAAATAAAGAAAACATTTTGAATCTTAGAGTACAGTCCCTTGAAAAGTACAGTAGAGCAGTACAACAGCTGGCATACCAGGGCTGGCATCGAGTGAAGAGGCAAGAAGAGTTACTGACTGGAGGAGGGAGAGGAGGTGGGATACAGTAGAGCTGAAGGATTGTCAGCAATAGGAGGCGGAGGACAAGCTGCAATTTCACTCACGCCCGACTTCAATGGCACAGGTTCTGGTTCCTTGCTGCATTCAATTTTATCTACCCACTTGAAAAAAATGATCCAGTGATGTCTGGGTCGTAGCGCTTTTTTTCTCATCATAGATGACACGGTAGCACTGGATTGCATTCTGAACGGCTGCTGTAATCTTCGTGTACCGTTCTAGGTTCAGGTCCTGTGTCTCAAAAACTAACTCAAAAACTAACTGCATCCTCAAATAAAGAAAATCCCCTTGTCATTTCCTTCATCGCGAATCTCTTTGGTTCTTCAGTTATTTCTTCTTCCTCTTGTTGCTCCACTCTCTCAATTATTTTCACTTTTGTTTCCATCTTTATTGTTTGGCACTTCTTAGCAGTACCAGCTACATCACCGCTGCTTTTACGCTTGCTTCCAGTACTCTATACAGTACTGTACAGTAAAGTACACAAAAGCACAACCACTCGTAGAGGACGCATGCACATGACAATGTGCACCAGACAAGTGAACTAACTTACGTGACTGGACATGTGAACGCACGTTCGCATCTTCAGAAGTTCACAACTTGAAGGTTTGTATGTAGGGGACTTACTGTAGCTAGCATCAAACATAATGATGAAAGACTGACTGCTTTCCACCTAAGATCAAGAGCAAGATAAGGATGTCTGCTCGCACAACTATTAACAACATAGTATTGGAAGTTCTAGCTAAGGCAATAAGGCAAGTAAAGTAAATAAAAGGTTTACAGATCAGAAGGGAAGTAAAGTGTTGCTCTTTGCAAATGACGTGATGGTCTCCATAGAAAATTCTATGGAATCTACCAAGAAAAAAACCTCCTAGAACTAATAAGGGAGTTCATCAAGGTCTCAAGGTAAAAAATTAACATACAAAAATTAATTGTATTTCTATGTCTTCTCATGAATACATGGAAACCAAAACTAAACATAAAATACCATTTACAATCCCTTTAAAAAATGAAATATTTAGGCATAAATCTAACAAAATAAGTACAAGACTTGTATACTAAGATGTAGAAACTGCTGATGAATGAAATTAAAAAACCTAAACAAATAGAGAGACACCCTATGTTCATGGACTGTAATACTCAACATAGCAAAGATGTCAATTCTCCCTAAATTGATGTACAGGTTGAAAGTAATTCCTATCAAAATCTCAGCAAAATATTTGTAAATATAAGCAAGATTATTCAAAAATTTGTGTGAAGAGACAAAGGAATTAGAATAGGTAAAATAATTTCAAGGAAGAAGAATAAAATAGGAGTCACTCAACCCAATTTTAAGACATTATGTAACTATGGTAATCAAGACTGTGAGGTATTGTCAGAAGAATAGACACATAGACCAATGGAGCAGAATAGAAAACCAAAACATGGCCCCACACAAGAACAGCCAACTGATTTTTGACAAATGTGTAAAAGCAGTTCTATGGAGGAAGGGTAGAGTTTTCAACAAATGGTGCTGGAGTGACTGGATATCCAAAGACAAAAAAAAAAAAAAGAACCTCAACCACATCTCAAATCTTGTACAAAATTAACTGTAAATAGGTCATATATTTAAATTTCAAATGTAAACTATAAAACATTTGTAAGAATACGTAGGGGGAAATCTTAAGCATCTAGGGCTTGGTAAAGAGTTGTTAAACTTGACACCAAAAGCACAACTCATGGAAGAAAACAATAGATAAAGTGGACTTCATCAAAATTAAAAACTATTGCTCTTCAGAAGATCTTCTTAAGAGAATGAAAAGAAAAACTACAGACTGGATACTAGTTCTCTATTGCTTCCATAGCAAATTACCACACATTTAACAGCTTAAAACAACACCCATTCATTCTCTGACGGTTATGTAGGTCAGAAGTCTGGTAGGCTAGGCTGGTTTCTCTGCTCTAGGTCTCCTTTAGCAGGAGGGCTGTGTTCCTCTAGAGACCCAGGTGATTAATCTTCCAGACTCATTCTGGTTGGTGGCAGAGTTCAGTTTCACTCATTTGTAGGACTAATGTTGCCATTACCTTGTTGGGGTCATTCTTAGCTGCTAGACATCTCCTGCATTCCTTTGCTAGTGATCCACTTCCTCCATCTTCAAAGTCAGCAATGGTGGGTTGAATCCTTCTCACACTTCAAATCATTCTGACCTCCTCCCCCTCCTCCCCTCCCCTCCCCCTCCGCCCC